>NW_016690293.1:1552814-1625201 GCF_001604755.1 Lepidothrix coronata
TTTAAGAGAGAGAAAGTATTGTTAAGTAAAGTAAAACAAGCAAGCAAGCAAAGAAACAATCAAAAACTAAAAAAAGATCAATGTAAATGATACACAATTCAAAAAGACCTATTCCCCTTTGTGTCTGGTCTTCCAATGCTTTGAGAAATCATAATGAATAGTTACAAGAGATTTATTTTCTCCAGCCTGGAAAAAGGAACTGGGAGAAAAATGCTGTCAAATTAGATATAATAAGTATCCTGTAAATAAGAAATGTCAAATATCTGTATAGATTGGAAAAAGCACATTGATTGGTTCCTTAAACACACTTCTCAGTGTAAATAGTCTGGCTATGTAAAAATGTCATGATGTCTGGCAGGGTCGTGAACAATGTAAGTCCCCAGTAAAAATCCCTGATGTCCTTCCCCAAAGGGTTCTTTGAATCTAACTAAAATGGCACATGGGTACAAGAGCATTTCTGGGGGCATTCATAATATGCTGCCATTGGTGCAGATGAGGACATTTAAGTGAAAGGGTGTTCTGAGAACACAAGTGTATTAGTCAGCCCAGAGCAAACACCGCCTCTGCAAACAGCAAGCTATGAGAAGGACTAATTATGACATAAATAGCCGGGGTTACAGATAATCTACTGAAATCCCATAAGGAGTGTGAAATTATACTATCTACTCATATGCACATCCGAATGTATTTGTATATATGCACCTAATCAATCTGTACTGCTGATCAAAGTCTATTGCACAAATACTTCGAGACTGTGATGAAATAAGAACCAGTGTTTTGAGCAATTGATTGCAAACTATTAGTATTTAAGTGATGCAATTCGTTTTCTGAAACAGAATTTAAGAGAGAGAACTTGGAGTTTTACATCAGTTATTTACTCTAGATGATGAACTTCATCTCTAAAGCTTTATTTAAGTATGTGAAAAATACAAAATGCTCCTAGAACTGTTTTCCAGAAAACGCAGACCCCTGTTGTGTTCTGTCAGAGCAAACACTAAGCAAAGCCAGGCAAATACCACCTTTCTGGGATAGATACTGTGCTTTCTGAACAGCACACTTGAGATTTACATAAGGATGCGTAGCAACATTTCCTTTTGTTCAGTATCTGACTGCAATTTTAGAGAACATAGGTGGAAAGTGGAAATTACCATTAAAATTACACCATCCCTTCCCTTTCCTTCCCTTTCCATTTATTTTTTTTGTTGTTGCTGTTTATTTATTTGTTATAGAGACAACATTGCATTAGGGACATAGGACAACTGGCAGAAAACTTTCATACTGATACTTCCTCTAGGGCCTCAACCCAGACTCCAAGAAATGGGCCTCTTCCAAATTTCTTGTGTTCAAATGAAGAAATATACTTTTTATATGCTGTAAGATGCTATAAGATATATAAGATACATAAAATGTAGGTATGAATTTTCACCCAGTGGATGGAAGGAATTTCTGGGTATGAATTTGAAACTTTAGACTCAGTTTTATGTTGTAATTTGTAAAGCCAGGTAGCTAGAGGATTGTTCACAAATGAGGTTGATCCTCATAAATCCAAATTTCTGGGTCTTATTTACTGTGACTTTAGTTCTTAATAATATTAATTCATCAAAACCTAGCTCTCTTAGCAAATACCAGATATACTAACCATTACTGTCTATGTACTAAGGCCCTGTTGCTTCCTTTTTCCTTCTCAGTGCTAACAAGATTGTAAACCATAAGAATAGAAAACTTCTACAGCACTTGCATAATATTATAATGCATTGACTAGAACAGATAATCCAAATCTACATCTACTTGTCCCTTTTGTTCTATAAGCATTTAAAATAAGATTTATAAAACTTCTGTGACTTACCTCATCATCTTAATTTCTTGCAAAACTCTCTTCCCCCCTCCCCAGAGCCTATTAACCACAGTTACTACGAGACCTAATGAAAGGTGGGTAAATTCAAATGGTGATTAGAGTCTGCAAAAAAGGGCATCTAAAAGCAAAAATGTTATGAATTGTGGCTTCTTTTACTCAAAATCAGAATATGCGGTGGCTCCCTTCATTAATGTGGCCTCCTGATAAAAATGCACAACATGATTTAATTTCTCTCCTTTCCATTGCTTTTGTAATTATTCTAAAAGGCATAAGGAAAGCTTGAGGAAGTTGGAGTTCTTCAACCCAGAGAAGTGAAGGCTCCAGGGAGAGCTTATTGTGACATTTCAACATATAAAGGGGCTTATAGGAAAGATGAGGGCAAATCTTTTAGCAAGGCATATTCCTACTGGAAAAGGAGTAATGGTTTTAAAACTAAACAAAGGGTAGATTCAGACTAGATATAATAGAAAAATTTTTTGTGATTAGGGCAACAAAACAACATTAGTTGGACTAGGTGAACTTTAAAGATACCTTCTAAACCAAGTTATTATATGATTCTATGTTTTCATGCTACATATGCATAAGTCTACAACTAGTGCTACCATTGTGCTGAGACTAAGTTCTGTCCTGTTGATCAATATTGTCTCCTTCTTCTGCTTGAACTGATTGTTTTTATCTCCTCTCAATTGGCTCTGGGGAAGAAGACAGCTTTTTGCTCTGGGTTTGCAGAATTTCTATCAGATTGCAGGCTTGCTGCGCAGTGATGGCTCTCAGTTACAGCAGTAATGCAAGTTATCACCACAGAAAGAAGCAGGTTTTCATCTCCCTCAGTGAATCATCACCAGGTGCAGGAGAATTAATCTCTCTTGACATAGTTCATTGTTTAAATGAAGATAATTGAGAGAATCAGCATAGGAATGGTAATAATTACCCTTAATTGTGGTAAATAAGTCTGTAAGCAGATCTGGGGTTTATCTACGTTAACATTGTCCTTTGGGTCAGAAATGTGATTCTAAAGTGACTGTATCATCATGCATAGGCTGGCATCATAGGGTGGTCTCAGAGGACACGATCAGATTTTCTTTCAGGTGAAATCAAACTGGTGTGAAAGGCACTTCAGAGGTGCCCTGCTGCACTTAAACTTCTAATGGACCTTTAGTTCACGTGACCAAAGTATCTGTAGTCACTTGATGTAAAAGTTCCAAAACTCGTGCACTGTGGGTGCTGAGTCCTCACAACTGTTTCACCTTGAAGACCTATTGCTATTGATAAATGGTATTTTTTTATGTATACATAGTTCCAGATTAAAAAAATCTTGATAAATATAAGTGACATCTATGGACATGAAAGAATAGCTAGAGAAACTTCTAGTCTTACCACTGAGTAATTTAAAAGAGAAATGGGAATTGAATGTACAAAAGCAACCAAGAAGTGAAAGGCCTCAAGGACTTTCAAGGGGCAGCCGAGGTCACTTGGTTTGATCAGCTTGAAGAAGAGAAGGCTGAGGAGTGACCTCATGGCAGTCTACAGGTTCCTCAAGCAGGGAAGCAGAGAGGGCGATGCCAATCTCTGTCTGGTGACCAGCAATAGGATATAAGAAAATTTAATGCAACTGGGTCAGGAAAAGCCCAGACTAGACATTAGAGAAAAGTTCTTTACTGAGAGCATGTTTGGACATTGGAATAGGCTCTCCGGGGAAGTGGTCATGGCACCAAGCTTGTAAGAACTCAAGGAGTGTCTGGACAATGCTCTTAGTCATATGGTTTAATTTTAGGTAGGCCTGCAGAAGCAGAGAGTTGGACTTGATGACCTTTATGGGTCCCTTTCAACTTGAGATATTCTATGGTTCTGTGATTCTATGATTTCGGGTTAAACTATGCTCCTTCTCTCTGTCCTTATTCCTAATCTGACAGGGTCATATGAATGGTATAAATCAGGTATCTTCAGAAAACTGGTGGGTTTTTATTAATTCACATGTTTTTGCAATATATGCGTAGCTTTAATATCAACTCCTTGCAAAAGGAAGGAGGGCTAGGTTAACAACAGAATTTAGGGATTTTTAGCTTCCAACACCTACAGCTTTTAGGTTAATGACAGAATTTAAGGTTTTCTAGCCTCTAACACCTACAGTTTTTCATTCATAATCATAACAACGAACAGAGATGCCCTCTCTTAGTTGTGTGTTCTTGTCACACTTCTTCCTTCCATCTATTCATTTATGTTAAGGTTGTTTTTTTTTTGCTTCACCTATAGAATAAGTAGAGCAACACTAGCAATACCTGAGTTTGTTGTATTTCAGTTCTAATTTGAAAGAACTGACTTCAGAAGGATGAACATATTGTAAGGGCTGTATATAATTTCATTTCTTGGCATAATTCCTACTTCTGTAAGCATATAGATTTATATGATTCTATAAGTCACTCTAGGTATCAGTACAGATATAAATGGAAGTAGAAAGTCCTAGTCCCTTTCACTTTAAAATGTATCATCTGGAAGGTCTTTTCCAGAGCAGATACTGTGTTTCTTTTAAAATACCATTTCAATTACAGTGCAATCAAAGAACTGTCCTGGAAAAAAAAATTGTGAAGCATTCCTACGATTCTATAATGTTTCTATACAGTAATATTACTTTTTATATACAGCCATCCACTAGTCTAATGATTTTAATGCATAGTCTATTTACGTTTTGTTTAACTTTTTATTGTCTTTTCAAGGGCCTTATTCAAGGTGATTTTTTTGTCCTTAACTTTTATCTCATTGATTGCACTCTGCAAAGACTTCAAAAGAACAAATCAAAAGCTTACAAAGAACTTCCCACAGCACTTATATCTTCTGTTCAATGGGTATTTTCTTTCCATTTTAAAAGGAGACAAGAATGAATAGTTCCTTGTGTGAATAGAAAATTTTTGTGATTACTGGTATGTTTATCTGAAGCCACACATTTTCAAAATCCCCCTTCCTGAAATGGAGGCATAGCATTAGATTTAACATTCACTGCAGTGCAACATGCGTCTATAAACATGCATGAACTTTACTGAACTCAGTTACCCTCACATCGGGTACAAATGCTCTCAATAACAGCTCTTTCCCAAGAGGGTCAGTTATCAGTCAGGGCAAATTGAAAATCTTACAGATTTCAGCTTGGCTCATGGGCAGATTCAGCATGGGACTGCCAAGCAATAGCTGCAGAAATTAATTATCAGGCCCTCATGACATAATCTTTACTCCTTTTGGATCTTGAACCCATGGGAAATGAATATTTACATTTTCTCCATGGACATGATAGCTAAAAATGATCTATGTGAAATATCTCTCACTTGTGACAAGTTTTTTTGTTTCGGTATTTTTTTTGTTTGTTGGTTGGTTTTTTTTTTCCTCAAACTTGACCCAAGAACTGTGAACTAGAAAGAAAATACCAACTACCCCAAAATTATGATTCAACTTTTACTGTTGGAAATAATCGTACAGAGATTAGGAAGCTTTTCTACAGGGAGATGAAGTCAGAAATAGATTGCAAAACTCCCCAGCATCTATGGCAAGTGTTGCAAGTACAGTAGAACTCAGATTGATGGAATAGTTCTTTCCAACACATAGAATCATAGATTCATATAATCATTAAGGTTGAGAGAGACCATTGAATCCAGCCTTGGATAGAACACTACCATGCCAACTAAACCACAGCACTAAGTGCCACTTCCATTTCTTGAACACTTCCAGGGACACTGACTCCACCACTTTCCTGGGCATTCCCTTTCAGTGAAGAAATTCTTCCTGATGTCCAACCTGAACCTCCCCTGGCACAGCTTGAGGCCATGTCCTATCACTAGTTGTCTGGGAGAAGAGGCTGACCCCCATCTTCTACAACCTCCTATAGAAGCCCTGAGAGATCTTCAACATGACATGGATAGACGTGGATCGTCTGATTTCAAAGAACTGAGTGATGGATGCAAAACATGTATTTTAATAGGTGTTTTTCTCAAGAAATGTCCTGGGTGTAAGAGAGGTATGGATAATGGTTCTGTCCCTTAGTATGTGCTGTTGGAATTGGAGAGCACATTGATTTTATTGTTTTGGTGTTGCCACTGCTGTAGTGTATTTCCTTATTTGACTATAAAATTCCTGAGGTAAATCCAGATGCACTATTGACTAAAAAATTGAAAAGGATATCTGATAATTGGGCAAACTGGGATCAGAATTTCCATCATCCTTTTGATACACATGGAATAAATAGATAGAATCTGTTCTGCCAAAAGTCTTTTGCTACAGCATTTATGCATAAATGAGTAAATAAAATGCATAAATGAATGGCTTCACAAATGTTTTTGCTGTCACACTTAGATTTCCCAAACCCTCTGAGGGCACAGACCTCTCTTAGTCCATGGAAATCCACTGGCTCTACTGTTTTCCAGCAGCATAGAGAAAACCTTGCAAGAGTGGCTGCTATTCTCATCATCTATGAAATGAAGAAATACTGTCATTCTCTCTGAAGTTTGAAATGAAATCTTTTTCCAATCAATCAGGAAAGGATCCAAAACCTCTTGGCCATTTCACTCCTCCTGGCTTCTGATAGTGTATCTTCAAGGTCTCTGGATACATCCCAATCTTTCCATCCTCAGATACTACATGGTACTTTTGAGGCGGGGATAAAGTCCAGGTGGAAGTTCTCCAAGCCCTGTTATGTTGTTTATGCAGGCTGTTGCAGAGAGGATTTGTAGCTAAATGTCATTTCTGTTTAAAAGTACCAAGGGGTTAAAGCTGGTATTATAAATGTCATTTTCAGGGGAAGCATGCCAGATAAATGCTAATCTTCTCCTTAAGCACTTTCCAGTGATCTTCTGTAAGCACTCTTCAAAGAGTAAAACATAAAAATATGCTGGTACAATGTAGGAATTAAAGTGCAGACACTCTTCAGCCAGTAGGGTTGTAAACCTCCTGGCCTGAAGCTATGAAAAACAAGGGAGTCCCTGCCACCCTCTATGGATAAATAGAAGGAAGGACAAATTCTTAGAGTTTTCTTTCTACACAGAAATCCTTCAAGGAACATTTTGATTAGCTGACAACTTTTTAAGCAAGCATGGAAATAATGGTGAATCTGAAGTAAAGAGAGAGAGAAAGACTTACCGAGGTAGAAAGGACTGTTTAGTCCCTTTCACTGAGGATTTCACAGAAATATGTTATAGACATGTTTTGTCTTGAAAGGGAGTTCTCATGTGGCTCTTTACTGAAGCTACAGATGGCAGCTAAATAGAACTCAGGGATCTCAGATGAGGTCTCCCTCATAGCAGAGCCCCATGAGGGGGAAATTAATTGGGTAGCTGGTTTATGGATGCAGCAAAAGTTGAAGTTTTCAGAATACAGCAGATAGCATTTCCCACAAGGGAAGACACATTAGCACTCAACTCCACCAGAGGACTATGACTCTCTATTGCTCACTAACAATTTCATGTTCAGTTAAGTACTTGTTTGAAGCCCCTTTCCTGCTTTTTCCTGTGCAGTATCTGTGGCCAGCACATCAAAACAGGATAGGGAATTTGGTCAGTTGTACCTAAAAATAAAAGGAAGCTTTGAGGGGCTCCTTGCATACCACGGCTCTCTCAACACCCTGTACATACTCCTGCTCCCCCTAATTTGTAAAGTGCTTTTGCCATTATAAATAAATACACTGAAAATATGAGAGATGGTGAAAGGGTGCTGTTGAGAGATCTGTGTACTTCACCACAGCTGTGGCCCTGTAACAGTCAATGGGAAAATATTTTCTTTTGTTGCAGAGCCCAGGACAACCCTCCTATTCACATGTACATGGTCCCACATGTCATCTCTATGTCCCTCAGGACTCCCGCATTACAATTACAGCAACACAGCACACCAAGCAGCTGAGTGTGCCACAAGACTCCTGAAGAGCAACAGGAACAGCATTGCTTCTCAAGAACCAAGAACTGTCACTCTGAAGTCTGATCTTGGTAAAGTCCTACTAGAAGTGGCGGAATCACCATTCCTAGAAGCGTTCAGTAAACGAGTAGTCATGGCATTTTGTGGTATGGTTTAGTGGGCATAGTGGTATTCAGTCAAAGGTTGCACTTGATGATCTTGAAGATCTTTTCCAACCTTAATTATTCTATGCTTCTGTGACTCTAAAACGTATGTTCCTTGGCTTAAATATCATGCCACAGAGACCGGATGTCTACAACACGAATAGATGCCCTGCCATATAACACAAGGCGAACACCTCTCCTCATCCTATGGTGAACCACTATATATCATTTCACAATGGATAGAAGAAGGATAAACAGGACAAATGTTGAAAGAACACTTGGTAGCTTCTGATTTGTATGAATAGACTGGGAGTAGACAGACTTCTGTCTTCAAATAGTATTAAATGTTTTTCCATCACTCATTATGAAATAATTTGTGGTGTAGTAGTCAAAGTCACAGCTTTGATGGAAGGAAAGTGTTACCTTGTCAAAACTGCCTGGACTTTCAAGCCGAGGTCTGGGCTGGAAGGGTCTGTGAATTTTCACAGACACCTTAGCAATTTGAACTAAAGTTGTCACAGCTGAGATCACCTGCTTTCTTCAATAACAAGAGCAAGAAATCACAGCTGAAAACAAACTGTAAATGATAGGTTTTACTGAACTGCCTGCCCACTCCTGTAACCTTTATTAACCTAAAACTCCTTTGAGGATGATTGGATTTATCAGTCTGTTGTGATGTTATTTTCACTACAACATCAGATGCCTGGTTCTTTCCCTGTTATGCCTAGATGAGTCTTTACCCTGCCTGATCTCAAACCAAAGCACTGATTTTGCATAGAAGAACTTCGATAATCCAGCAAAGCATCAATATCCACCTTAGAAAACATAATTCTGTTAGTCATTGTCAGGATACTGTTCACCAGCAGTCCTGTACCCCAGACTGTGCTAGAGGGTGAAATCCAGAAGTACTTCAAGGTAAGAACAGCTGAAGGTCCACTTAGATGAAGGTGACATTACCTCCTCTTTTAAAAAGTTAGATATCTATTTATATAAAGCTGATTGACAAGATTTTCTGAACAGCCAAAGAAAAGAAAGTAGATTTCTTAGGAAGGCAATTCAGCCTAATGCAAGCTGGAATAGGCCTTGCTTTGTGGTAGATTCTCCTCAAAGACAGAATTTATTATGGACATCTGACGTCTAGACAAATAAAATCTTGCTCAGTGTAACTGAAGAAGTTACAATTCATTGAGGCATACACCTCTTGCTTCTTATTTCTTTACCACAGAATGACTTGGTGGTAGCAAGCAAATAAATGGGTTTTGTACTTCTATTAGCCTCATTTACCTGAAAGTGTACTTATACTTTCTTAAATTAGATTACTGTTTTCAATACTTGTCAATGTCTGACTATTTTGTCTTATTGATTTTTTGTCTCATGGTTTTACAAGAATTGCGAGAATTTTCAAGGCTATAGAAAAAGTTTTTGTGCTGAAGTGAGATGAAAGATAAAATTCTCAGAAGTAAACAGGAGAATTTGAGTTGCTCAGTCAAAACACTTTATTTTTATTGTTTTGAACAATCCCATTTTGATTTTTAGTTGTTTGGGTTTTTTAATTTTTGTTTGTTTGTTTTTATTACTTTGCACTATTTTAAAGTGAAAATAGTTTAGGAGTAAAACCTCATATTTTTTAATTTTATTTTCAAAGTATGGTTGCAGGCTGTTTGGAGAGTTTGAAGTTTTAAAACATTTGGTTTTCAATATTTTTAGAATGTTTTTCTGACTGTTCATAGAAAACAGCACTTCCTTATGAACAGTTTTGTTTTGATGAATCCCTCTTTTCCAGTGGGAAAAAAAATAATATTTAAGAGCAATTCTTAACATTAAGTTTCTTTTTTGTATCTGCATCTTAAATTCACTTCGTAAATTTCTTATTAGTCTCAAATATACATCAATCCTTCCAAAAATGCTTTGTTCCATATATTGATTGAGAAAAATATTTCCTAAAGGGGAAACCTTTATTGATAGAAAGATGTCAAATTTTAGGTTTTGCTCTGTTTTTAAAATATTTTATTAATTTAAAATATTTTTTATATTTCAAAATATCTGGGTTAAGTAACAAAGTGCATTGCCAATATAAGCAGTACAAAAAAAAATCTGCAACTATGTTGACACTATAAGGTAAAAATGAAAGAAAATAAGAAAACAAATTGGAACAAATGACTTTTAAAGAAAAACAATTAGCCTGTTGCTTGTAAAATGTACAAATAGCTCTTGGCAGCTTATTCATGGATAAATATAGATTCCATCAAATTAAAAAAACAAATTAGAAGGTTTAAAGGATAACTCACAAAGAAATATTTTTAATTTTTCTTTAAAATTTACTGCTTATTAAAGAGCAACAATTAAAAATCGTAAGTCTTACATTAAAACCCACCATAAATAGTGAATTCAACTCACAGAATTAAGGGATTTTATAACCACAAGCAATACAATTATACTGAGGATTTGCATGCCATCTTGCCTAGGGTAGGCTAGTCAAGTGATCAGGTGAAGAGGATGACAGAGCAGAAGCAGGTGGAATATTTTCACTAAAACTAATGTATTTCACAGAATATAATATAAAGTTACGTTATTACTTTTTTATCATATTCCAGACATAATTCCATGGCTTCATAGACTTGATAGTCATTTGCATGTAAGGGAACATCAGTACTGTGTTGCATTTGCTCCTCAAGAGACAAGTGAGAACAGGAGGTAGATAAAAAAATATAGGAAGTCCAACAGCTGTGCCTGGAACCCTACTAATGATAAATAATGATGATTAAATAGTAAGAGATTATTAAAAATGAGAAGCACTCCAAGGATCTGTTTTATATGATCTGAAACGGTATTGATCTCATCTAACTTTAGACTCATGTAGTGTAACTACCACACCTTTGGTAGTATCTAGGCAGTCTTCATGGTCAATAATAAGAACATCTATTTATGGCATATTTCATTGTAATTCTCCATTTCAGACATCTCCCTCAAGATAGGATGAAATATTTGTTTGGAGACTGTTTCCATTTAGGGGAGCTAAGGACAACTAGCTCAGGTATAAAAGTCTTTAATAAGATGAATTCCATCCAAAGCAGATGGTGACCTTAAATTTTTGAAAGTGTCATAATAAATTTGTACTTTCATATAGAAGTACTCACTGGTAGACAGAGACAGGAAGCCGAATAGCCCCCCTGTAATCCAGGAGGAAACATTTAGTGACCTGCTGAGCCACTTGGGTCCTCACAAGTCTATGGGGCCAGAGGGATCCATCCTAGGGTGATGAGGGAGCTTGTGGAAGAGCTCACCAAGCTGCTTTCCATCATCTACCAACAGTCCTGACTCACTGGGGAGGTCCCAGATGATTGGAAGATGGTGAATGTCACGGCCACCCACAAAAAGGTCTGCAAGGAGGACCTGGGAAACTGCAGGCCTATCAGCCTGACCTCAGTGCCTGGCAAGGTTATGGAGCAGATCATCCTAAGTGCAGTCACACAACACCTACAGGATGGACAAGGGATCAGACCCAGCCAGCACGAGTTTAGGAAGGGCAAGTCCTGTCTGACCAACCTGATCTCCTTTTATGATCAGGTGACCCGCCTGGTGGATGAGGGGAAGGCTGTGGATGTGGTCTATCTGGACTTCAGCAAAGCCTCTGACACCGTCTCCCTACAGCATTCTCCTGAAAAAGCTGGCAGCCCATGGCTTGGACAGGGGCACTCTGTGCTGGGTTAGGAACTGGCTGATGGCCAGTGAATGGTGCTGCATCCAGTTGACGGCTGGTCACTAGTGGTGTCCCCCAGGAATCTGTGTTGGGCTCAGTTCTCTTTAATATCTTTATTGATGATCTGGATGAGGGCATCAAGTGTACCACTAGCAAATTTGCAGATGACACCAAGCTGGGGGGGAGTGTTGATCTGCTGGAAGGCAGGAGGGCTCTGCAGAGGGACCTGGACAAGCTGGAGAGTTGATCTGATTCCAGCGGGATGAGATTCAACAAGGCCAAGTGCTGGGTCCTGCACTTTGGTCACAACAACCCCCTGCAGAGCTACAGGCTGGGCACAGAGTGGCTGGAGAGCAGCCAGGCAGAAAGGGATGTGGGAATTTGGATTGACAGGAAGCTGAACATGAGCCAGCAGTGTGCTCAGGTGGCCAAGAAGGACAGTGGCATTCTGGCCTGGATCAGGAACAGTGTGGCCAACAGGACCAGGGAAGTGATTCTTCCCCTGTACTCAGGGCTGGTGAGGCCACACCTGGAGTGCTGTGTCCAGTTCTGGGCCCCTCAGTTCAGGAAGGATATTGAGGTGCTGGAGCAGGTCCGGAGAAGAGCAATGAGGCTGGTGAAGGGACTTGAGCACAAGTCCTATGAGGAGAGGCTGAGGGAGCTGGGGTTGTTTAGCCTGGAGAAGAGGAGGCTCAGGGAAGACCTCATCACTCTCTAAAACTCTCTGAAAGGAGGCTGTAGCCAGGTGGGGGTTGGTCTCTTCTCCCAGGCAACCAGCAGTAGGACAAGAGGGCATGGTCTTAAGCTGTGCCAGGGGAGGTTTAGGTTGAATATTAGGAAAAAATTTTTTATGGAGAGAGTAATCAGACATTGGAATGGGCTGCCCAGGGAAGTGGTGGATTCACTGTCCCTGGAGTTTTTAAGATGAGACTGGATGTGGCATTTTGTGCCATGGCGGTGTTGGATCAAGGGTTGGACTTGATGATCTCAGAAGTCTTTTCCAACCCAGTTGATTCTCTGATTCTATAATTTTTTGTGTTTCAAGGAATATTCATGTACACATTACATTAGTCATGTACCTTCCAGGATTCTGAATCATTCTCTGGTGGCACTTGCTGACTTAGTGGTCAGATTAGAACATTTTCCTAATCCTGTGTGCTTTTATTTGTGCTGTAGGTGACAGAGACAAGCTAAAAGTATCAGTGTCTTGTGAGTGTATAACTGTCCTCAGATTTGCATCTATGTACAATAGGTGAGGTTTTGACAGAAACCATTTCTTATTTCAGCTATATTTTCCCGTCTACTTTTTCACATGGATTGACTAAACGAGATGAAGTTCTATCCTTGACTAGTGCCTATATTTTATTTTTTTCTCTCAGTGATTTTCTTGCATAAATCTGCTACTAAAAATGTTCTCAGTAGTCTTCATTTATATCTCCACTGCAAATGAACAAATAAAGATGAAGGTTGAAAAAACCAAAGAGAACATCTCATAAAGAGCTTACAAATAACACAAGACAAACAGTTTGTGTGTAACCCCAGGAAAAAAGGATAGCAAGGAAGAAAACAAGGGAACAAGGAAGAGATTTCACGTAAAACTTCACTGAATTTATAATATCTCATTAAAAACCAGAAGCGGAATTGTAGCACCTGGTACCTGTGTAATAAATTAAACAAACAGACACAAAGCTCCTATAAAACTTGATTTTAGGCTCCCTACCCAACTGGAGATAACTGTAATTAAGGGTGACCTTTTTTTCTTTAGTTATTACCTCTCACAGTTCTTTCACCATTTGTTTTTGCAAATGTATTTACATACTTTGTGTCTCCTGATTTGTGAAATAGAGCGAGCAAAGAACAGAGTCTCATGGAGTGCACTGATGCATGAATAATAATAAAAATGATAGATGTAAATAAAACCTGTTCAAGCTGGTTTTTTTCTCCTACAGGGGGAAGCAGAGAGCTTCTGTTACTACTCTGCTTTGGGGCTTGCACATGCTCAGTTTCCTGCCACTTTGGGTGCTCCTTTGTCATCTTCCTCTTCCTTTTCTCTGTGTTTGGCTATTGACCATCTACAGACTACTCTTGTAGTTAACTCTTTGAGACATATGTCTGCACGTTTGCCTGTAAATGTTAAGTAAAATATATCTTCTATAAATAAAATGGTTAATTTTCTCATTGAAAAGTAGGTCTGCTAGAGACTTCAGTATATCAGCTGATCATATCTCCACTGTATGGCTGGATGCAATAACAAAGCACACAAATAGCAACAAAATGTTACCAGAAACTGTCTTCTTATGAGGGTGTCTTTGCTGGACCGAGTGTAACATGCAAATCTTCTGTTTCTTAGTATTTACCTACGCATATGTGTACATTATAAACACCATGTGCACATGATAATGTGTGCCTAGTCAGTAACTAAAGCATTCATTTCTCTTCCATACAGCATCCATATACCAAAATATTAAAAAAAAAAATCATTTCTGAGCAGAAATAGGCACCACAAAAAGCCTCTTGGCTACTATTATTATTATAAAATCCTCAAAGTAGCAACCTAATTAACTGGTATGTAACTTTTACTCTTTATGTAATCCCCATACTAGCATTGTTGTTGCCACCTACCTTTACTGTCCCTTTCCTTCACAAAGGAATTAGAATGACTAATTTCTCTATTATCCCTTGTGAAGCTTAAACGCTATTTTACTTCTCCAAATGTGCTATTTTTTCACAAAACCTTTCTAAATCTTCTTTTCAAAGTACAGGGGACCTTAAAAAAACATGAGCTATCACAAATGTTTGGATTGTGTGTTGCAGTCTCTGGGTCTGTAGCAACTTAGCACTGTACTTCATTTCTAAGAGAGTAAACAAAATACTGCATTGCAGCAAATCTAATTTAAAGAGACACAATAGGGCAGAGGTCTGGATAAGTAAGGCTCAGTTTTGTTTGCCTCCTAGCAAAATATTAAAAGAAACAAGAGACAGAGTGAAGCAGCCTATTTGTTCTTTATTTTCTTTTTTAGTTATCAAAACCTAAATAGAGCCTGTTAGACACATTGTATTTCAACTGAGGAAGTCAGCAATGTACATTGTTGAAGGAATATCACAATGCTGACATTTAATATTGCTATAATGAATACAGAAGGTATGAAAAAGAGATATATATTAAAAAGGTAATAATCTGTGACTGCTGCTTCAAGGTTATTTTCTTAAAAGAATCAGAAGGCTTTAATAGTTAAAAGGTATGCAATATTTTCCATTTCAAAGAAGAGCACTGGAAATTAGGTGGATCATAGATATCATATGAGAATTCTGGACAAAGGTATAGCTAATATTTTAAAACTGAGGGGTTTATCGTGTTTTATGTAGTACTCAGAGGCAGCACACGCATTACTAGGGGAGTGAAAACACATAAAACAATAAGTGAAATTGGAATTATCTCTGCCTCAAGTTTGTAACAGGGGCATAATGTGGAGTTAAACAAATGTTCTTCTCACGTGGAGATTAGCTCTCTCTGATTTTCTGCCTCTTTCCTCAGCAGCAACATGCAGAAAATGGGCTTTGGATTGACAACTTCTCTGTATTGGCAACCATTCTACTGCTGTGTGCCATGATGGAGATCTCCTATTGTTTTGGGGTCATACAAGGCAAGGTTTGGGTCCAGGAAAGCACACCTTTTTGAAACTAACACAAGAAACCAAAAGGGATACTCTGAGCTATGTTTCTCCAACATGGTCTCCACACAACAGAGCTTGGAGCAGCTAAGCCATTAGAGTCCCTGGTGACTATCTCAACAGCAGTGAGTTTTCCTTCATCCCTCAGCCTTTCTGCTTCTTTTAACCTCAGCATAACATTGCATGGTGGCATGACAAAAGCACCCGTTTCCCTCAAAGCACCTACAGACCCCACTGTCCAATCCACATCTTCAAAATGCCTGATTAGATGTGAGCTGCTGCTGTCTTAAATGTCTGTGCTTTTAGCTTTCAGGCTGGAAGTTGAATACCTTGTGTGGAGCTTATTCCTTAGGAATTAACTTCTATTTCCTTCCAAAAGCAAGCGGCCTGTTATGAAACCTGACTCATATGTCTTCCTCTCCTATTCACATAGAAAATACATGAATGAGGATAGACAGCCTCCATTTACACACTATTGTGCTAAGACCCTCGCTACAGATACACTACTGGATGAATCAAATGCACTTGTTTGAGTCAGAACCCTCCTGTCAGGACAGGGCAACAGAGCAAGGACAGTCAGTCAGCCCTGCAGGTTGAATAGTCTGAGTATTTTTCCAGTAACATAGAAAATTAATTGAAGCTTCTTAAATGGAAGCGCATCATATTGTACTTGAAATGGAAGTGGCATTTACCCACATGCCATTTGGTTTGCATACCATGGACCTTCATATCTGCACAGTTTAATCCATTCATATTTATACATCAGTTTCTTAAAGGTGATAACTTTACAATTACATGATTACTTTAAAGGTTTTCTATCCCCTTTTGGAGAACAGACCCGCAGAGAGCTAAACCCTCACCCCATGGAAGTAGGTTGATCACAAGACGGAAGTTACCTAATTTATTATCTTTGCACCTGGCAGTTAAGTTTCTTGAAAAGCATGCTATGCTTTGCACAGCTGATGAAGGGTTTAATCTAAATCCTGATCTGTAAATATAGCCTACACGCTGTGCTGGCAGTAATGCTGGTGTTTTGGTAAGGACTAAATACAATTCTCTTTGGTGCTAGTATGATGAATATCAGCCATTCGAGCCACTCAAATGTAAAACCAGTTAAATTTCTTTATGTAACATAGGTTTACGAAACTGTAAGAAAAGCTGCCCAAAATAAAAACTGCAGTGGGAGTTAAGCCAAGTGTCTCTAGAGTCTAAAGCCAAATGAGTGTTTAGTTTTTCACACTATAACACTCTAATATATATTAGCCTTAAACTGAAGGACAATTAGACTGGGATGAGTCTCCTCATCTACTAGGATGCAGAAGGGCCACTAAGTTTATGTCAAACCTGTAGGTATCAGGTCACAGCAGGAAATCAAGTCCCATTTGAGCAGTCAGCCTGTTTTTTGTTTATACCTTCCTTCCACCAACCAAGCTTTCTTCTTTCCTGATAGAGCACAGAAAGAACTTTGTCTCTTCTTATGCATCTGTAGACATACACTCACTCTTTCTTTTCTGAAAAAATTTGTATCTTGGAGTGATTCCTGTGATGTGCTCTGGATTTTCCTTCCCTATTGACACATATACAACTTCAGTATGAACCAATGGACACAAAAGATTAGAAAACCCCAAAATTACTCTCTTGAAATCATGAGTAAACTTATGCAACAGTGCAAGGATATGGCCAAAAAAATGTTTTCAATAGCAAAATGAAAAAAGTAATTTGCACAGAATTATATAAATAAGACACAAAAAAGGACAAACTTTCTAATTGCTTATTCTTATGATAAGAAAGGAACTGCCTCTTCAAACAGTCAATGCAGAGTTTGAGGCCACTGAGAGTCATTTGTATTTAGAAATATCTTGAGGTTTTTTACTAGATTGGGAATTCTTATTTTTATACTTGCTTTTCACAGTCTTAAGTGAGCTTTTTTGCATTGAATATTCTTGCAAGAGTTGTTACAACTTTTTGAAGTAATATTTGTTACAGATGATTCAAAAAGCTTTTTAATATGTTTTGTAAATTGTGAATGATAAAAATGTTTTTAATCCAGAGTAAAGGAGAAAAGGAAATTGGTTGAATGGAGATGATAACCTGGGTTGGCTAGGTGACACTGTAATAATTTTTTTCATTCTAAGGTGTAACAGCAGCAGGATTTGTAGTGAAAGGTTTCTTTCTATAGTTGCTTTTCTATCTCTTTTTGTTGTTGTTTTTTGTTTTGTATTATGAATGCTTTGAAATTATATGTATTTGTGAAGGGAGGAAAAGATAATATGTCATAAGAGAAGATGGCATTCAGGAGACGATGAAAGCACATGATGAAGATGCTTTCTTGAGACTAACACAACCCAGGACCAATTCCCTTTTCTGCAACAAAGTCAGTGTAGTGTGACCTTGAACAGGACATTTCAGGCTATGTTCATAAAGTAGATTTTGATGCCAATGATTGTTGCTTAAATCCAAAATATTGGTCCTCAAAATTCTCCTGCTATCTAACTGCAGAGCCACCTGGATTTTCTTGGTCCCTGTAAATGACATCAGTAAATTCCACAGGCACCCACCTTTCCTCTGCTCTCAAAGCTGATATACACTGCTGAATATTAAAGTAATCTTTGAGCCAGATGGTGAGCTGGAGACTGATTCTTCAATCTGATAGTTATAGCACTCAGCTGAGGATGTAAATAGACCTTGATTTTAGTCTCCATAGTCATGGGTTTAGTCTTTGCAGGAACTAGAACAGCTTCGATAGCAAACTGAGGAAGCTACTCTTTGTCACCAATTAGATTTCATGGTCTGAAGGTAGGAAGAGTCATGTGGGACATAAGGAAGAGAGATTTAAAGTGTTTTTGCAGACCCAGGTGGTGTGGAAGTAATGTGCTTATCATGAAAATTGAAGGGAACAGAAGAGAGAGAGTGTTCTTATCTGCAGAGAGGACAAATTGATCTCTGACAGTTCCAGTTTCACCTCCCAACTAAAAAAGGATTCAGTTAACCCAGGATTCAGTTAGTTTTGGATGGATGACATTAGGTAACCCCTTTTCCTCATTCTAGGAAATCATATGCTTTGTGAGTTGCACACTAAGATGCCCACGGTTTCTCACTATGAGGTATATGTGGGTTTTTTAACAAAACCATCAATGGGTTTGATATAAATTTGTGTCAAACCTTGTCTCTCCTGTATTCTGGCTTGTTATGCTACAGTGGCAGTACAAGTAAGCCTTCCCACCTCTTGTACAGGGAAACAGCTTACCTAAACCAGGGTTGGAGATTCTACAAGAGAGCTGGATAACTAAGAGTTTAGTGCTGCAATGATGGATGTATGCATTTAGACTCCTGGTTGTTCACTTGAGAAATGAGAGTAGTTACGTTCCTCTAAAGGATGTTGTGACCTAGGGGGATAAATATTTTATTGACTGTGAGACACCCTCATGTTAGGGCAATGTGAGCCACATGAGTATGTTTAGAATTGAGATGCTAGTGAGTCAGGACATTGGCTTTTATTAATTTGCAGAAAGATTCATATATTCTTAGAGTGGTTCTTATAACAGTCTATTACTTTTTCTTTAACAAAATATGCATTAAAATATTGAAGATGTTTACATCTTGAATTTAAAAGACAAAAAGTTATTCGAGGCAGAAGGTAGTTAAGGTAACATGGTTCAGAAGGTCAAGCTAGACTACAGAGTTGATAAGTAATGCTTATTTTTGCTCTTAAAATGCTTTTGAAGTGAACTGTTTGAAGCTGAAAGATCTTACAAAGACATTCCAAACCCAGAAATTCAGCTTTTTACTGTTTGTAAACTGATCCACCATGAAATTACCACTGAGTGGGATATTCACTAAATTTTTTGACAATTATTTTTAAATAAGAAATATTATGTTGAAAAAATATTGTGCCTTTAAAAACATGCTGCCTCTAGTCTAGGTTGGATTTTAAACCTTGGTTTTAAGGTGAAATAGTAATAAAAGAACAAAAAAAACTATTTGGCATTGACTAAAGAACTACTTACATGTTTGAGAGATGTATGTGGGATTTCTGAGGACTCTAATCCTGATTTCCATGAGAGGAAATTTTAAAGGTTCAGTTTTATACATAGGTAAGTATACACTACAAGTTGTACTGTCAGTGTTACTGCTTTCATACTGTCAGGTAGCACTACAGTCTCGGGTGTTTAAGTTATAATGAGCTATCTCCATAAAATCTCTATCAATCTCAGTACACACATTTGCCATTGCTCATTGCTCCTCTTCCAGCAAGGTAGCTTTTGTCATGATCCTTACTAAGTGCAGGAAGGTAAAGTGTGAAGCTGGTATATCCTAAGCAGCTTGTAATGGCAGCCATAAAATTGCTCACAGAATGATAAGTTTCTTATGTGAATCCTAATTAGAATGTCTGCATCTCAGAGACGTCAAAGGAAAAGGGACTGGAAGGAGCTCAGAGTCCTGCTTCTTTCCTCCCGCCATGAGCTGCACCGTGATGTTTGACTCACTGAAAGACAAGGGCACTTCGATCCTATGCCAAAGAGTATCAAGAACATTTCATAATTTTCCCCCTTTCCAGCAACAATTGACATATTTGGATCTGAGAGTCACAGAATAGCTGGATTTGGAAGGGACCTCTGGAGATCATCTAGTCCAATCCACCTGTTAAAACAGGTTCACCTAGAGCTGGATTGTGTCCAGGTATGTTTTGAATATCTCCAGAAAAGGAGACTCCACAATGTTGCTGGGCAGCCTTTTATCTCCTTTCCTTTTTATTTGACTTTCACACTGTAATGTTTTCAGTATCTCTTCTCACTTTTTTTTTTTTTTCTGGATATTCCTGTGCCTGATTAGTTTTTCCCCAGTATTACATTCATGTTGTTAATAATTCCTCTGTTAATTCATTCAATTGCCTTGAATTACACCATATTTTTCTTTTATATTTTTCGGCTTAGTAAGATAATTTTGAAATTAAATGCTGCCTTTGAAAGAGGTGGCCCTTCCTCCAAACTCAAAACCTCAATATCATGAAGCTTATTAAGTAGAATGCTATGTAGTACTGGATCTAGGACAGACCATGTCATATTCCTTTGCTACCTTCTTTCATTTTGTCAATAAACAAATGATATCTTCTTTCGAGTAGCATTTTCAAGCCAGCTGCATGCTGACCTTAGGACTGTCTCACCCACACTCTGACGCTTTTGTTCTCTTATGCAAATGCCATGTCAGACTGTGTCAAAAGCTTTATTAAAGTCATGATATGTGACATCCTCTGCTCTTCTCCTATTCATGAGGCCTCTTACCCTGTCATAGAAAGAAATTAGGTTGTTTTGACACGGTTTGTTTCTGACAATTTCATGTTAGCTTTTAGCAGGTCCATACAAATGGACTGTTTGATAACTCTGTAGAGACATCCAGGCTGCATGAATTAACTTTAATCAAGGAGAGCAGGAAAAAGACATCTTCTCACACAGGCTGCCACAACCAGAAATTGCATAACAAATAGGTGGTATTGCTTTGTGGCCCCAAACTTCACATCTTTTGTCACTCTGAGAAATAGATTTTGAAGGGCTATAGGAAGGATACAAGTTGAGGTTGTCCCTGTGTTGTTATCTGCATTATCACAACCCTTTGAGCACCTAAGATAAAAGCGATTTCTGGACTCTGAGGACAGCTAGAAAATGCGTAGTTTTTTACTAGCTAAGACCAATACATCTGATCTAGTCTAAATCATTTTCTTTTTTTTATTTCTCTTCCTCTTCAGCAGCTTGTTCTAGATTCTTTGAGGGTAGGATCTTATTTAGTATGTATTTGACAATACCTTTTCCAGTGTATACTCAGCCCTGTAGCTAGATATTCTTTAACTTTTTCACAAAGAACTGTCAGTATTAAGAACTCTAAACATCTTTCAAAATTAAGAAAAGAATCTACAATTTGTGAGATTTATATATATATATATATATAAAACATACTTATTTTGGGCTTATTTTTTTAATTTAATGTTTAAAATATAAGGACTTCAACTTCTTCAACTTTCTTTATTTTCTAGTTGAGTAAATGTTAAAAGAAGTATTCTCAAGTCCTGGAAGTTGTATGGAAGATTCTGTTCATGATTAAGCCATGAAAGCTGTTAATACTGGTACACTAGGAAATGGCTTTGCTGTTATCTTGTATATTTATATTCATTTTAAGTAATTAAGGAATGAAATATAAATTTTCAGTCAAGGACTCTGGATGGTCAACCCTCAAGCACAAACTGTTAATTTTGGAATCCAGATAACAGATGAAAAAACATGAGGAAAACATTTTTTTATTGCATACTATGGATATTTATGGTCTTCCGAAATGTTAATGAGTATTTACAGAACCTACAGTCTGTTCAGAAGCCCATATCTCTAGCTCATGAACTAGGAATGATGAGCAGTTCTGATAATATAAGCTGGGCACCTTCATCTCCTGCTTTCGTAGCTGCGTATATTTGACTCCTTCTTCTGATGTGAAGATGAGTGATATACTGGGCTTTATCAAATAGAGTAACAAAAGAGAATAAATCCTATGATACAATTATTCCATAGGGAGAAGCAAATCAATAAATTCAGTAAATTTAAGTTTTTGACCTGTGCATTGGAGAGCTTTTCTGTTACTGTCAGCAAACCAAGTGGAGAACAGAGTAAATGACCCTTAAAATCTCTCCTAAAAATGGGATCGCATGTTATAAACTGACCCTTCCTAAGGAAACACATATTCTAAGAGACCTGTTATTTTAGGAATATTTCACCAAAAAAATCTTTTCTCCCTTTACAGTGACATTAAATACCTTTTGCCAAGCCCCAGATCTGCACTGTCCTGCGTACACAAATTTATCCCTTCCTAGAATCCCAAAGGCCTTAGAAAGAAAGAAAGATTGCAAAGCTTTCTTGTGGCTATAGCCTGTAAGGATCAGGAAAATGTCCTATGATCTTAAATATCCACTTTATTCTCAACATATTTATCCACAGATTTCAGAGGAAGAAAAATTCTTTTACTTCCATTCCTAATAAAACCCCAAAGCCAATGAAGAAAAACCAAATCCCATTATGTTATACTAAACCCCCTAGTACTGAAATGTTCTTCCTCTCCCTCCTGCAAAAACAAGCTTTTAGGCTTTTAACTGGATAGTATCAAGAAAATATTTTAAAATCTTTGTTGCCCATGTTTTGTAGAAAAGGATAAAAATATCTTTAATCTAATTATCCTTGTCCCTAAAAACCTGATCCTGAAGAATCCCTGATGTGCCCAAACATCTCAAACTGTTATGTCTATAAAGCTGTGCAATGAATTCTCTTTAGCAGAGATGCAACACAGGAATTTAATGTCCCAATTAAAGACACATTTCAGGAAACAATTCTGTTTCAAAACAAACTCTGAAACAGAAACATGAGCAAATTTTAGTTTGTGAATTACTCGACTTGCACTTAGTTCAACAGAAAATAGATTTGTCTGAGTTCTTTTGGCAGAGGTTTGCAAATATGCTTTTTATCACTTATGGTAGTAAAGACAACTTCATATTTCTAACAAAGAGGTCTGGTAATACAGTACATCAGATTTTATGAGCTTGGCCTTGTAATTTCAGAAACAAAAAATGAGAGATGAGACTAAATAGTAAAAACCAGAACTCCATGTTCTCCTTGGTCCTGCAGCAGATGCCGAATACCTTTAGATGGCTCCTGCTTAGAGCTGGAGTGCCAGGTTAAATAGATGATGCATGATTATAGTTTTTCAAGTATGATTTAGGTGCATTACCTACAGGCCATTTTTGTGGATTTAGTCTGACTAATTTCCACCAGCACATTGAACAGATTTTTTTAATCAATCTACCTTGCTGATTAAGTGCAACCAAGTAAATTTCAGATGGACGTAACAGTGATTGCTGGAGACAAGATAAGTAAACTTATCATGCACTGCAGAGGCTATTTCTTCAAACTTCAGAAAATTCAGGAAGTATGGAAGGTCATGAAACACTTCTGTACTCAGAAAAGAGAGTAACAAATTGCACTGCAAAGCCAGGCAAACTGGGACACTTAGTCTTTTTATGGCCTTGAACTGGGACAGAGTGTTTCAACTAAGGATTTGTCATCAGTGGTGATCCCCAGGTTTTCTATTGTATGAGATCTATATTTAAGAAAGATATTGGAATAAAGGTTTTGGTTTGGTTTACATTTGAAAAAATAGGAGCAGTCAAGCTGCATTAAAAATGTAAGCAACAAAGAGATAAAGTACTGTAATGATACATTCGGGGTCCACTGATCACAAGCTTATGAAATTTTAATAGATGAGGGATTTAAATTGTTTGATAACTTGTTTGTACAACTCTATAACAATAATATAACATAATATTATCTTCTGTTCTTCTGTGAAGAAACTCCTGTATAATACTAATGTGTGTAAAAAACTTGAGACACATACAAATATTTAACAAATTGCAAAATTTAGAAAGGAGAGGGGTGTACATACAAATTTGGGGGTAGGGGATGGGACACTGAAGCTAGACTACTTGAAAATGTTCTGTCATGAATTTCTATCACTGTAAATTATTTTTAACATTTCTGAAACAAAGTATATTTTTGGAACTGGAAAGGATTATGGAGACGAAAAGGAATTTTATGTCTTATTTCCTCAGAAAATAAGAACTTCCATTTATTATAAACATATTGGTTGGCCTAGGGCTACCCAAAACCAAAAGGCAATCTTTTTTACGCAGGAAGGGGGAAGAACAGAACCAGAAATACATTGAATTCAGTTACAGATATAAAGAAGAAAACTAGGGCTGGTGATGAAAAGAAAGTGGTGTCATACATAAAACTAAGAGGTGGTCTGAGAAATAAACGTTGTACAGCACGTGGAGCAGAGAAAAGCTCTGCCAGGAGTTGCTGTCTTGGTGGAAGACAGAGTGGGAGAAGAATCGTACCAGAACCCCAGTGGGAGATTCTGAGCCAAGTGCAATTTGCAGAAGTTGCTGTGAAAAGGGCAACACATCCTCCCTCATGCACAGGAGGGCTAGAGAGGGATATTGTGAATCATCTTTGGCACACTCATGTTCATAATTCCTGGCAAGAGCTGTCAAACTATGTTTCTGACAGTTCGTGGGATAAAACTGGCATAAAAATTGTTCCAGCAAGACTGCTTGTATTCCCCTGGGGACAGGGGGTCTGAGCCCTGGGGACAGACATAAAGTAGTCTTCATGCTTGCAGACCTGCAGTTTGAGTGCTGAATATCAAACACGAACAGTGTTTTGAAATGAATTTAGAAGCACATTGATAAAAGCTATGTGGAAGGGAGGCTTGAGAAGAAAGAAAGGCTTCATGTCTGGTTCTGGAGGAACCAAGAGCTCTATTCCTATCAGCCCTCTCCATCCCATCAAGTTAAAAACTCTCAGTCATTCCTTGAACTCCAGACTACTAGCTAAGAGGTAGGAGGAATTCACAGCTGACAGCATGCGAACTGTGCAGCCCTTTGAAGCATTAAAATGTGAACGAAGATCAAAGTTTTTTCCATTTGACTTTTTTTTCTCTGTTAATAGAACCTTTGCCTTGGAGGAGTAGTGAGGTCTCATTCCTGTGCTTATCCCATATGTTAAGAGTGATCACAGAATCACAGAATCAACCAGGTTGGAAAAGACCTTTGAGAATATCGAGTCCAACCCATGACCCAACACCACCCTGATAAAGTAAAAAAAAAGAAAAATATTAAAAGTATTAAAAAAAAAGATCTTTTGGCCTTTTAGTTACAAAATAGGAATCAGAATTTTTTGTGGTGGGACTTCTTCCTGGGTATTTGTAGGCAACCTGACAAAATTATTTTCTTGCAGGATGAAAAGGAAGACGAATCTACCTATCTTGGGCTGAACAAATTTGGTTGCTGTGCTTCTTTGCCAAAAAGGCTTTTCCTCTTGGGCATTTCTCATATACAAACAGTATAAAGTTTACATTGCAACTATGTAGCTAAACTGCTTAACAGAAAATATCAGCAGAATATCTCTAGGAAGGTTGCGTAGGCTACAGCTTTATGCCCTATTAAGCCTTCAGACTCAGGTGCTTTGATTTTTTTTAATAGAATCTAAAAAGAACAGAAGTAGCCCAAATTCTTTCATCACCTCCTTCCGGATTAGGACTGACAGGATTCCTTATAAAACTGGACTTGTCACTTTATGACTTTTTTTCACTCTTTTTAATAAGAAGAACAGCTTCTGCAGTGAGCTCAGAGGTCCTTTAAGAGGAATAAAAAAGAAGATGGGAGAAAGATAATGAAACTATAGATATGATATATATCTATAAACCATTTATCAGCATTAAAGGAAGACAGGTCTCTTTCAATAGGTTATTTATGGTTTTGCTTTTTATACTGAAGAAAAGCAGATTTTTTTTTTTTCTAAGCTGGTGTCTGGGGGTGGGGAATCAAGCTGCAGTTATTTATTTGTGTCTTAGCTATGGTGGGAAATCACCTTTTGTACCAAACGCAGGCATTTCCTCCAGTCTCCAAAGGAGTTCAAAGATAATTTATTTTCTACAGAGCCAGAATTCATCAGGCAAGAGGAGGGAGGAGTGATTATAGGACTGGCTGCAAAATAATATATGTTCAATGTACGTCTGCCTATAGCTTAGTTCTACAGCTACAAATTGAGTTAAATTGTAGGAAAAGAAATAGGCTGAGTGTTCTGTGTGTCTGACAGACTCTGGGCAGGAAAGCAGATAGGAGGCTCTGGCAACACTACCGTTGGGACCATTTTCACAGGGGTCTTGGAAGAAATCTATCTCAAAGCCTTCCTGGGACCATCAATGAAGGCTGTGACTGTGAATGTCCAGTATTGCCTTTGTTCTTTCAGCTTCTTTCCTCCATGTTGTAGCTGGCTTTAGTGCTCTGCTTTGAGAGGATAGGAAGGAAAAATGCAACAGTGCTTTTATCCACTTCTTGGCCTTATGGCTTGTGGAGCATCATGCTATTGGCAGCTTTTCTTTGGACTGTAAAAGCATAAATATAATTTCACTGGAGGTGCTTTGTCAAGGTCAGCTGTAGCAAGGAGATCTGAGACTCTGGAAATGGCAAGCTCAGAGCAGTGACCAGTAAGAGCTGTGACTGTTTACAAGTGGAGGACAATATTTTTGCCTCCAAGTATGTTGCAGGGTTTTACATAAAAGCTCATGATTTGTGGTGGGGCCCTGTGAGAAAGAAAACTAAGAATCTACGTAGTGCTTGACTGCTTCTGTATGACGAAAACTTTGTGCTCAAAGTGTGATGAAATGTGACCGTGGGTTTGCATGAGACAGAGCTCTTAGCAGCAAACTGTGACATGTACCAGAGAGAGAATACCATTGCTTTCGCTTTGGGCAGTGGGTGGAACAAGAGGAAAATGTGACACGTCACTGTGACTTTAATAATACTTAGGGGGCATCACTGCGGGTTTTAAAACTCCTTCCTGACCAAATGGACAAAAGCAGCCTGGGGTGGTAACTCCTGTTCTGAGAAGATTGACTCAGACAATGGTGATGACTCCCCTGCTGCCATCCTCTTCATTGATGTGTTCACTTATGTTGACCTGACTTCAACAGCAAGTACAGAAGAGAGGGCAACCTTGGCTTTTGGAAGGGGCATTCAGTAATACCTGTGACTCACTCTTATGTTTTATGACAATGATTATACATGGCGCTGACACAATGCCTATATGGGATGGGGACTGTGTTTAAAAATTTCTTCCAACCCTTTCTTTTCAAGATTTAGACACTAACACCAGATTAAGCAGTGGCAGGGAGCTCTTACAGTGCTTTTTCAACTTGGCAAGGAAGCATTGAGCTCTTTACTCATTCTAGATCAGCTCATTTATACTTACAAATTCTGTTACTTAGCTTCTTGATGACTGTGCCTGTTACTGATGGTGAAATTGGTTTGTGGAAATGGCTGGCTGAAGGCAAAATGAATGAACAAAAAGAAAATAAATTTTATTTCTGGAAACTTTCATTATTGATGATTATTTTCAGTAAGTCTGCTATATTTGCACTCATTTCGAAATATATAATAAATGGGAGCTCATGTTCCCTTAAATTTTTGCAAGCTTTTATCTGCCAGGGAGGCACTGAGACAGAACTATCGCATTCTAGATTCCACAGAAGCATCGACCAGAGTGAGATCTGTGCAGAAAATGTCACATCTTGGGGTTCTGTGTATAAAATCTTCATAAATAGAAGTAAAGTATTCTCAGTCAAATTTCTGAGATAGAGCACCATACAATTTCTGAGTAAAACCAATATGTGATTTATGTGAATCTGAAGTAGTACTTAGAACTTTGTGAATAGTTTTTAAACAAAAACCATCACTGGAAATTTGGTAGTGTACTTTATGCAGATTTTCTCACATTATTGTTGCTAATACATAACGTAAACATCATGTTTCACACTCTTCTACGTATTTTTTAAGATTTCCCCTTATTTTCTTGTAGAGATGATCTGTCATTGTGACTGCAATTCCCAGTTTATACTTCTGAACTCTCTAGAACATGACCAGAAATTTATTTTTCCCAAGATTTCCATGATTTCTGTCAATGAAAAGCTAATATTTCTGCATAGCTACCAACGGCTCAGTCTTTGAGAGTGGATTGGTTTCAAGAACTGGCAAAATGCAGTCCTAGTCTGTGAAGTAGGCATTTATTTAGGCCCTGGGTTTTGTAATGGTCTGCAGTTGTACAATAAGTGCCTGATGGAATGAAGAATTTCTTCAAAGCATTGTTTTCCCTGTGCAAGAGGCACCTCTCTGGCTAAAAATAATCACACAAACCAGGCAGTTTTAAATAACTCAAAAATAACATCTTACCATTTCTTCCAAGCAGAAAAATTATGTAAGAGCATTGTGACTGAAGTAAGGCAGCTGTATCATGTAATAGGGGCCTGGGAGATGTCAGACGCCACAGTGATAAGGCCATGTAGGAATATAAATAGAACATTATAGGGACTGCTCTAAAGCTCTGGAAGAGGTGTTCCCTAGATTTAGAGGATTTGAAAATGGCAAGATGCTGAACAAAAAAGTAGGGCAACACTTTTGCAAAATTTTTCATTATGCTTTCCAATTACTCAGGAAAATTAATGGAGAGGTTTATAATGTAAAAATTATTCAACAAATGGTGATTAGATAGAACTGTGTGACTGATTTGACATACTAAAATTCATAAAATGTATACTTTAATACAGAGGAAAGATGTATCTTAAGAAACCACAGAAAGATTCTGTGGTCTCCAAACAAGAAAACTTCCTCTCCAGAAATGAAAATTATATATGTGAAAATGATAAAACTGAGCTAGAACTAGTTTTCTGCTCTGCTACAAAATCTGGTACGTACTGCGGTCTCCATGTCAAGTGCTGGATCCACACCCATCAGCTTTTCTGATCTTAAATACTTCTTTCAAACAGATTCTCTCAAAGTAGGTTTATATCATGCCAATGACATAAACCAAATTTCACAGTATCCCTTTCAGGTCTGATGAACCCTGATTCACTTCCTAAATGTTTCTGTAAAAGTATACAAGGACGTGATGTGTCTGCTGTATTTTCCTATCTGTAAACTCTTTGTCTGTTGTCTCCCAGCTTGCAGCAGAGATGTAGCACAGCTCTCACAAATTTTGCTGTCATGTTCCTTGCCTGACATGCACATGGAGCTCAAGGCTTTAATTAACTCATAGAGCTTAAATTGCCTGTGATGCCACCTCATATTTTTATGCTGTGTTCTCATCCAAACTGAGCATGCCCTGTGTAATTAGAAGTTAAACTGTTACACACACCAAAACACCAGAGTAGGTGCACTGCACAGGTGGCAAGTGGATGCCTATTTTGCATTTCTCCTAAAAAAAGATCTTAAAAATGGCTGCAATATTGCACTTTAAATATTCAGTGAAGGCACTATTTTACTTTCAACGTCTATCTGATTAGCACTTTCACAGTGTCAAGAACAGGAGACTGAAATGAAACACACACAGTATTGCTAACTACATGATACAGTTCAGCTTATGAACATTCTTTATTCTATTTATTTTCTTCTACTTAAATTCCTAGAAAGGACTTAAATGATTCTTTAAATGGTTTTCCGCTTTCCTGCCAAGTGTCATATTAAGTCAACTGTATGTCAGCAAATCTGTGTATCAGATGGGAATAATGTAGCAGACTTCTCGTGCATTACAACAGTATTTCTTCACGAGAGGGTCTACTTAAATGACAGTTTGGATTTCCTCTATTTACTGTTTAAAGCAGTTAGTCACTAAAATTTCATTTCCTCATGAGCCTCGCTGCATAGAATGAATAAATGCTTTAAGACATTTTCCTGTAGCCTCATTGATTCAGTGATGTAGGAGTATTTAAATATGGACAGCCTACATTAATAAGTATCAATATATATCAAGCATTTGCTTTAAAATCAACTGATTCTTGAGCTTATCTTATTGTAAACAAGGTGCTTCTTAAGAGACAGAAAGATATAAAGAGGCTAAGACAGATAGCAGATATTTAAGATGTAAATTTGTAATATTTAAAAAAAATATTACAAATAGGAACCACTGAGAGTTCCATACATAAATGTCATTCCTCTCCTTGTTTGGTTAAATGCTGAAGAGGAGACCTTTTCAAAAGGGGAAAATACAGAACAATTCCAGACAGTCACTATTCAGAAGTGCCTTGGTTGAGTTAGATTCATGAGAAAAACTGATTTTCTTTCATTATTGTAGAAATAATATCTCCTGTGAGTAACGCTGTTCTGCCTTCTTACCCAACCATTTTTACAAAAGCAGGAAGGACAAAATTACTTCATTTGCTGTTTTGATGAGAAGAAGTCTTTTGCCCGCAGGGGAAAAAAAAAGAAAATGAGAGAAACAGGAAAAAAAAGGAAATCCTGAGCTTCTTAATAAGATGTCATCTGGTTGTTTTCAGAACAGTCCAATTTTATCTTCAATAGATCTTCAATATGATTTCAATGTTATTTTTTGTCTATGATTTTTAATGGCCTCTATGGTTTCTAGAAATTTATAATCAATAGGCTGTGTGCTCAGTGGTTTTGTGTTCCTTTCTATTTTTTTCTTAAAGATCTTGGTTTTTTCCATTTTCTTTAGCAGTGTCCTTGCATGACCTCACAGAGAAAGGGAGATATATCCGTCTTTTAGATCTGCCTACTCGCAGTTGTGCTGTCAATGCACATCTCAAGTTCCTCCAGCCGCAGTTTGATTTTTCCTTTCCTTGTGTTAGCTACTGAATTTTCATTTGCACTCTGACTCTGCACAGCTTGAGTGACTTATGTATTCTTTTCCCCTGTAAGCTTTTTTTCACCTGTGCCTCCTTGTATTAATTACCAGTATTGTGTTTTCGTGCTCCAATTACTTGATTTTCCCCCCAGAACCTTTCATCTTCTTTATTGTGCTATCCAATTTCTTCTTCCTGGCATTTATTTGTACATTTTTCACAAGCTAAAGCACTAACTACAGAGTTATTTCTTTTTTTCCATGACACCTGATATGTTGCTGATCTTTTTATGTTATTTTTAAAATCTGTGGGCTTATGGACCATCTTTTCCTACATTTGTTTTTATTAGGGATACCTAACAGACCACAGTCTGTATTTCAGTCCTTAAAAGCTGCTTACCATAAATAGAAAATAATAATTGCTATTAATAAAATTGTTGCTTCCAGTCTCATGAGACAGCACCCTATTTCTAAGATGTTTCAGATTTACGTGTTGGAAAACCACTGCCTTCTCCCACTGACAGAATCCACAAGCCAGCAGGACATTTCCCTTCCTAGGTCTTCAGGTCTTGACCACCCTCACAGTGAACTCTTTCCTAATATCCAAACATACCCTCTCCAATGTAAACCTGCCCTCTTTCAGTTTAAAGCCATTCCCCTTTGCCCTATGACCTTATGCCCTTGTAAAAAGTCCCTCTCTAGTTCTCTTGTAGCCCCTTTCAGAAGGTGCTATAAGGTCTCCCTGGAGCCTTATCTTCTCCACGATGAACAGTCCCAACTCTCTCAGACTCTACTGAGAGAAGAGTCCCACAGGAGAGGTCCTCTGATTGTTTTTGTGGCCTCTAGACTCATTCCAATAGGTCCAAATCTTTCATGTGCTGAGCATCCTAGAGTTGGATGCAGAAATCCAGGTGGGGTCTCCCAAGAGCAGAGTAGAGGGGCAGAATCCCCTCCCACAACCTGCTGGCCACACTGCTGTTGATGCAGCCCAGGACACATTTGGCTTTCTGGGCCAAAAGCTCACATTACTGAGTCGTGTTGGGCTTCATATCCACGAGCACCTTGAAGTCCTTCTCCACAGGGCTGCTCTCAATCCATTCTCCTCCCAGACTTTATCTGTGCTTGGGATTACCCCGACCCTGGTGCATCACCTTGCCTTTGGCCTTATTGAACTCCACAAGGTTCATGCACGTCCACCTCTCAAGTGTGTCAGGGACCCTCTGGATGACATCCCTTCCCTCCAGTGTCGACTACACCACACACCCTGATGTCATTGACAGAGTGGCTGAGGGTGCCCTCAATCCCACTGTCCATGTCCATGTTGCTGACAGAGATGTTAAACAGCCCCAGTCCCAATACCAACCTGAGGAATGCCATTCATCACTGGTCTCCACTTGGAAATTCAGCCACTGACAACAACTCTTTGAGTGCATCCAATTCCAGTCAATTTCTTATCCACCAAGTGGTTCATCCACCAAATCCACGTCTCTTCAGTTCACAGACAAGCATTTCATGCACTGTCAAAAACTGTTGAAAGAACTATTGTAAAGATATATTTTTATAACATCTCTGATCATAGAGAAACTTAATGTAGACCAGTAGAAAAGAAAAATTCTAGGAAATTTAAAAATACCACTGAAATTAGCAGGGTATTATAGTTATGCAAACAGTTTATTAAATATCACAAATATGAGGGTACTGCAAAGATATAAAGTGGCGTGCAATGACAGGGTATTGTGGCATTTGATGTCTCACTACGTCTCATTACCAATAAACAGGCCATTAAGAGAGAACAGGGACTGCTCTGCCAGGTGGCTCCAAAGCTGGCAGATGTGCTTTATTTAATAAGTAGAAAGAATTACTGTTGCTGTTCAGAGAATTAGGAAGGTAAAAAAGGAGGCTTTTTGCTGCTAGAGGTGAGATACTTCTGTATTTCAATGTCCAGTAAAGGCAAGGAAGAAAGTACTTGTTGATGCAAAGCAGAAGTGCTTGGGTTTTGGCTGCAGGGCATGTGTGTGTTAGCCATGAGAGACAGTGCACTTGAAAGTGCAGGCAGAGACATTAAAGAGAAGGAAAATGCAAAACAGCAGACAGAGGAGGTGAGGAAAAGAAACTGCAGTCACTTATCAGACAAAAAATAAAAAGTGAACCCATGGAAGGGAATGCACAATATATCATCTTTCAAACTCAGAAATGTTGCTCAGTGCTTTAGATGCCTTCACCTTTGTAATTCCAGGGCCCTTCTAGCTGCAGTTCTGCAGTCTGCCTTTGCCTTGAAGCTCTGCAGAGTTTCGCCCAGGCCTCTGTGACAGTGATCTTCCCTTATTGCTCTCATGATGTTTTTCTTATGCTGTTATTCTCAAGGCCTTATTCCTGCAAACCCTAGCAGCTTTGCTATGGTGGGTTCTCTTGAGAAAGAAATTTCTTCCAGGTTGGTTTGCTAACAATGTGCAAAGTCACCACCCAAGTGCAAAGGAGGTACACACCCACCACCAGAGGCTACAAGCTGGATGTTGAATAAGATAAGAGAAGAGGCTGGGAAAAGGCAAATCCTTCAGGGGGGATAGTGCTTTTTGTCATGCCAAAGTCCTTACACAAATGTGAGAGGACTTCACATCTGTAAAAACTCCCCTCCAGAGAAGAACTGGCACATTCACATATAGACCTGAAAGTATTCACTCCTGCTGATGGGCCATATTTGGCTCAACTAGGCTGAGGTGAGAGGCAGCTGTAATGTCTTAGCAGGTGTCACAAAACATCAAAGATTTCCAAAGTGTCCAGGGATCCACAGTGTTAAACTCCCCACCTCAGGGAAGGTATCTGAGCATAATATTAACACTGGACTTTGTGTTTCCTGGGTTTCCCCCACTCTGATGGATCAAGATTGTGACCACCACTTTCACCAAGGGACATCGACATTGCAACAATCAAGTCTCATCGCTGGATCCACAGGCGGTGACTATATAGCTTTCTACTCTTATCCTTTCTTTCTCTTTCTTTTTTTCCCCTTACGCATTTTCTGTTACTTTTATGCTTTTATATTGCCATATTACTATAGATAATAACAATCAAAAGATCTACATACCTGCTTTCAACTGCAACCAAATTTTTCTAAAATAAACCATATATATATATATATATATATATTTACAAACATCATTCATTACTCTAATCTGCCCCAAGGGATCAATTATGAAGAACCTGAGTTACCCTCACCTTCAGGGCCTGGTCGTAACAACAGCCCACGTATTCTAGTGTATCATTTTGAAAGTGTAATTTTTGGTAGTTGGTCTGGGAGGCATGAAGATACAAAAAGTGACAGCTAGGTCTGTGTCCATGCTTGGACATGAATACCAATGTGCTTGACAAGGTGCTGCCACCTTTGGAACCATTCAGCACCTATCTGATATTTGCCTTGTGCTTCCCTCCCTTGCTGCTGCCTTGGGAGCTGCTGTCTCACCAGTAGAACAAAACCTGGCACATTTCTCATGCTTATGCAGAGCTGTTTTAAGTCACAGTATTTAAAATATCTTCTATAACAAAGCATTACTGTGTCACTTATTGAAATAATTTCAGTTTAAAGATGAATTCAACAACAAAATTAATTTCTTACTTAGCAATGTACGTCTACGAAAAATATAAAGAAGCTTGTAAAAATCTCTTTAATTTAATTTTCTTCATTTTCATTTCATTTTCATTTCTCTTCTTCCTCATTTCTATGAGAAAGGCAGACTGTCACTACCTTACTGAAGAGGGAAAGATCAAGTGCTTCTTCTGAGGTTCTTCCTAGTTCCAGTTTCTGACTCTCTTATTCAGCCCTCATTTGTTCAAAAGTAACCCTAGAGTTGAGGTCATGTTAAATATTATGAATTTTCATCATTTCTCCAAAAATCAAAGCTCTCTGTGTTGTTTTGGTAAGAGTCTCATGCTATTCTAGAAGCTAGATTGTTAAGAAAATAATGGAAAAATTTCCTCCCTGTGGAACTTTGCATACATTGTTTTCTGTTGTTCACTTAAACCAAGGTATTTTAAACTGCCAGCACTGAGAGCAGCCTCATATTTTTAATTTAAAAGAATAAAATATGGAGAAAAAAATATTTGCCATTATACTCTTGAAGGGTGAGATATGAAAAACCTGGCAAATGCTGAACAGTTTCATAAAATTATTGAATAACTACGGAACAACAGGTCTGGAAAACAAAGATAAATATGTGCAACCATGTAAGATAGAGATCTGTAAAATGAAAATTAAGTATATATGCATTAGTTCCATCACACGAAAAGCAATTTTAGTGATAAAATTAATCCAAACCATTAAACTTCAGTAGAATGACATAAAATTATGCATGAAGACACACTTTTACTATTGGAGAAATAATGTATTTTACAGTAAAAATATAATTTTTATTTTTTTTTCTCTTTAGTAAAGTATGTGTCAGAGGAACATAATGTGATATTTGCTGAGCATTCCTTGGAATCCTTTCCCTGTTATGAACTCCAGCAGCAGCTGGTGAAAGCTGATGGTCCAGTGCATCTTTCAGCTTTTTTACCAGCCAGCACAGTCATTCCCAATCTCTTTATTGACAGTGAATTAAAGAACTGCTGTAGAAGAACAATAACTTTGTTTCTCATATCTGGGGCTGCCTGCTCATAATCTGACTTTCCGACATTAGTGAGTTGCTGCTTCTGTCTGTGCTGTACGTGTACCACTGAAAAATGGAGGAAAATACATGTTGGCTCTGATGCTGAATTTATTTTTCCTAGCTGTCGGTAAGGCATAGGGATGAAAACCACTACTCATACACAAAGAATGAGCTTGAAATAAAATTTCAAATGCTAATATACACCTAGTTTTTTTCAATTTTACTGCTCAGATGACAACGAGATTCATGTGGAAGTATATACAGCAGCAGTAGGAACATGTCAGTTCATTTAGCAAACTAAGAAAGCAAACTGTGGTTTTCAGTGCTGTTTCTATGAACAATTTCAAGTTTTATTTTTGATGGCAGTTCAACTGCATATGGCCAGATGGGATTCCACTTTTTGCTTGTCAATATACTTTTAGATTTCTCAGCTACTTAAAAATGAGAATTTGAGTGCTAATTTAGTATTAATGTATCATTATGGGAGAGTTTTATAAAAATCACTTAATCAGTCTTAACATGACCCCATTAAGGCTGACACAAGACTCATAGAATCATAGAACCATTAAGATTGGAAAAGATCTCCAAGATTGAGTACAACCTTTGACTGAACATTACTATTTCAACTCATCATGGCTAGGCTTCACAAATGAAGATTTGGGAACTATCTCAACTAAACCATAGCTAAATGCCATGACCCGTTGTTTCTTGAATACTTACAGGGGTGTTGACTACACCACCTGCCTGGGAAGACTTTTGCAATGGTTGTCCACCCTTTCAGTGAAGAAATTCTTAGTAAGGTCCAACCTGAACCACAGCTTGAGGCCATTTCCTCTCATCCAACCCACCACCTGGCTACAACCTCCTTTCAGGTAGAGAGCGATAAGGTCACCCCCAAGACTCCTCTTCTCCAGGCTAAACACCTCCCTCAGCTGCTCCACATATGACTTGTGCTCCAGACCCTTTGTTGCCCTCTCAGAGGTTTCGTTGCCCTTCTCTGGACATGCTCCTCATTTTCTTAAAGTGAGAGGCCCAGAACCAGACACAGGACTTGAGGTGCAGCTCCACCAGTGCTGAGTGCAGGGGGACTATCACTTCCCTGATCCTGCTGGCCACACTATTTCTGTGTGGGCATCTTTGGCCTTCTTGACCACCTGGGCACACTACTTGCTCATGTTCAGCTGGCTGTTGACCACACCTCCTGGTCCTTTTCCTCTTAGCAGCTTTCCAGTCTCTCTTCCCCAAGCCTGTAGCACTGCAGGGGGTTGTTGTGACACAAGTGTAGGCCCCGGTACTTGGCCTTGTTGAACCTCATACAACTGGCTTTAGCCAGTTGATCCAGCCTGTCTGGATCCCTCTGCAGAACCTTACTGCCCTTCAGCAGATAACACTCCTGCCCAACTTGTGTCATCTGTGAGTTTACTGAGAGTACACTTGATCCTCTTGTCCAGATCATCGATAAAAAGAACTGGCCCCAACACTGAGCCCTGGGAAACACCACTTGTGACCAACCATTGGCTGGATGTAAGTCCATTCACCACCACTGTCTGGGCCTGGCCATCCAGCCAGTTTTTAACACAGCGAAGAGTGCACCTTTCCAAGCCATGGGCTGCAACCTTCTCCAGGAGAATGCAGTGGGAGACAGTATCAAAAGCTTTACTGAAGTCCAGGTAGGCACACTCACAGCCTTTCCCAAATATGGTAAGCCTTTGGCAGGCGAAGCAAGTAGGATAGTAAAATTCATACATGCTGTGCAAAATCGGAAGCCTTGAAAGGTTCATTGTTGCATTCTACATTCTTAAACCTCTGATTTAAACTAACAAAAAAATGTGTTTATGCAGAACACTTTAGTGAGTAAGTTTTGGCAACATTGCCTCTGATACTGTTTTTTAAAATTCCTTTACTTCCATTCAGTAGGTTGAAAAGCCATAATTCACATAGGCTCAGGTGACATTCTTAAAAGTTATCAGCTCTCTGCATACCAACTTCTCACTGCATTCTCCAGGCTTTATAACTAAAGGTATCAGTGAAACTAAAATCTCATGGAAGGAGAGTATATATTCATCACATTTCCAGCTCTGAAAATGAAATGTCAGAGGTAGTTCAGTGGAAATGTCAAGAACACGTGAGAAAAATTCCAGTGTACTAAGATCTTACATCCACTTGTCTTAGTTTATTTGAATAGCTCAAACTTGAATGCTGTGCCCAGAACTCACCCCCTGTTTCAGCTGGTGGGAATAATAGAATTTCAGTGGTAGAACCCTTAATACCATGAACACAAGCCTGGGAATAGCCACACTGAAAACAGTGTTTGTCCTACAAGTGTGCATTGGTGACAAGTGATCAGTATTTGAACACATGCCAAAGCCCAATGTGACTCTTTGCAAAATTCTTTACCACAGGCTTTGAATCAGGCAGAAAGTACCTCAATGGTTTAACTATTTTAGTGTTATGCCACAATTTAAAAAAACTTATGAAATAATGCAATCTGACAATCAATGCACTTGACATCCATTCAGGAATCTGAAAGGATATTGTGTGCCTGTAAAGGTGAAGGTAATACAAATATAACTATGTGAAGAGAACAAAGAGTCATAACCGAAAGAAAATGAAAAAAAAAAATCGCAACAACAGAAGTCTGGTTGCATAATTTTGTCTTGCAGAGACTAAAAAACGCCTTAAAAATTCTACTGCCAATAAGACAGGATAAGTAATAAGAGATTTGTAACATCATTATACTAAAAATGGAAATAACTTCTCAGCTATCAGAAGAGTTATGGAACACATCTATTCCTACACAACACATATAGAAAAGGAATGTTCTTTAGAGATATGAGAGTGGTTTTCACAGTTATCAGGTGAATTGCCTTTTAAATTTCTTTTTCTCCAGAGGTGCATTCCTCAGGCCAGGGATCAAAGTTCTTGCACTTTCTTCCCAGTGTTTAGGATGATCTAATCATCCTATTTCTGACTTGGTGGATACAGGAACACATCTGGAGTCCTAATTCCACATAAAGGAGGTAGGAAAGCATGACCTAGCACCTTTCTGCCACGTACTCTCTTTTATGTACAGGAATGTGATGCCCAGAAGGGATCTAAATGTCTAATAGATTCATGATCAGTGGACCAAGAATGTCAGCTATGGACTACCTTGTATTTTCTTTACTGAAAGAATGATCAGATATTGGGACAAGCTGCCCACAGAAGTGGTGGAATCACCATCCCTGGAAGTATTAAAAAAATGTGTGAATATGGCACCTGGAGACATGGTTTAGTGGTAACATGGTGGTGTTGGGTTAACAGTTGGACTTGATGATCTTAGAGGTCTTTTCTGACCCTAAAGATTCTATGATTCTGTGATTCTGTGTATGCAGGTAAGATAACACAAAGATTTGTCTCCTGGTCTCAAGCCTCCCAGCATATGTAATCATTGAACAGCCAGTAGTCACCAAACTAATTTACTCACAAGACTTTGCAGTGAAAAAAGCATTTTCAAAATAAAGATTAATTATCCTCTAATTTATAGTTTTACAACATGTGTGGGAAAGAATAACTGGCATGAAAATACTACGTACTTGTTTAATAAATACTCTTGATCTAGTCTATAGGGCATGTGTAAAATCCTGTTTACTAAAGTAAATAGAAGTTCTGACTTGAGAAGGCAAGATTTAATGCCCAGAAAAAGCTTTAGTTTTGTGTTTATTTGACTTACACACTTTTTAACTTCCTGGGTACCAAAACTTCTTTCCAACATCAGAATTAAGGTGAAGGATTACCCCTCATCTTACTTTTCACAAGCCTGAAAACTTAAATCATATTGGCTTGGTTGAACTTCAGATGGGACTTTTTACAGCTATTGTTCCTCTGTTTTGTTCCCTAAGGAAGTTGTCATTGATTTACCTTTTCTAGTAGTCACCTCTAATGAGTTCTGGGATTCAGGCAGTACGCTAGAACATGAGTATCAGGAGGGTTTTACAGAAATTATCTCCTTTCTCACAAGGAATGATAAATGTTTTGTCTTAGAGATAATCTTAACTGTTTCATGCAAACATCACAAGCTATGATAAAGGACATACTTTCATATGAATAGTGGAGCCTGTGTGATTAGAAGAAGAAAAACATGTCTATTTATGGTGCAATGTAGCAGTCAAGTGACAGACTTTATATGAAGAAGAAAGAACCACTAAGGTACAAAATATTCTGAGTTTTCCAAAGGACAGTGCCAACCAATGGCATGGAAGCAAAACACACAGGAATAAACACAGAAGAAAAGCTTGCTTGAACCTCAAATGAGACTATTTCACTTACACCACTGACTCTTAGAGATCCAGTCTTTGACAAAGAACAGGCAGATGGTCAACCTTCGAGAGCCATTTACTCCCAATAGGGTGAGAGTAAAGTGTTACTGGAGGATGAGATTTTATACTTGCTCATTATACACTTACAAAACAACATATTCTAAACCTAGGAGAAAGCAATGGAAGTCTTTAAATTGACTGTAATTTTGATATGTCCCCAGACTTCAGTTCAACAAAATGCTTAAGCACATACCAAACGGCCATTACATCAGTTGAGACTGGCAGGTTTTAAAGCCCTTAAGCTCGAGAATAGATTGAAGCAACTCATTGAGGCAAAGCTTAAACTCACTGACTCCTGGAGTGTAGAAGACTGTTGTTTTTGACTACCTCTTACACATTCCTACTTACAATTTTTCCCACTTACTTTCATTCTCTGCAAAATACTCAATCTCACACCATGCAGTTCAGATCACAATCTTCAGGAGCCTAAAGTACAGGACTAATAAGCTAGATGCAGTGCTCTTTTCTGAAGTATTTGCAATTCTAAGTCAACTTATAGCAAGGAGGGAAGAGTGAATTCAGCTGTCCTCCATTTTATTAAAGATTCGTTATTTTTTACAAGTGTGGGTACAATCCTAGAAAAGCCCGTCAAATTGACTGCCTGCTAACAATTGCATTAGATTGTATATATGTTCTGATTTTTTTAATTTTATGGCAAGGGTTTTGCTCTAGGTACTTAAGAAAAAGGTCAGTGATGCTGAGTCGGAAACATTTTTAAAATTGCATATTAATTTGTACAATTTTTTTCTTGTGTCATTCTTATTCACCCCTCTCAGTCTGTGACATTTTTATTTGTTCTGGGCTCTGAGCAGCTGATGTTTCTTATGTTTTACTTTTCTCTTGCTGGGGAGGTCAAGCAGAGCAACATTTAGCCAGAGTGCTGAGATGCAAACCTTGTGTAATAAGCTCCCTCTCCTTCAGCTTTAGGTTACCCTGCTCTAAGTGTTTTATATGTTTTTGTAGAAGTGATGGAGCTTCCATCTCTGTTCCTTCCCCAAGAACACTTCTGAGCAGCCCTAGTGCAACAATTGCACCTACAGCAGTGAACAAGGCAGAAGAGTAGAGGTGATTTGTCTGAGAAGAGCTAGGAATATCTTTTCTTGTCTCTGAAAATAGATTCTCTGTCTTGGGTAGAATAACATAGTGGTACAATCCTTGTCTAGGCAAGGTCGCCACTTGTCCAGATCTATTTTAGGGATCATTTGGCCCTTAAGGTCTGTTTGTTTGCTTTTTCCCCATAGATTTGATATAATTAGACAAAATCTGAGCTCTCCAGAAAAGAGGAAGAGGAAGAAATATAAAAAAATCTTACCAGTGCAACCAGTATAGAAGGAACAAACTAGCCATATTCAGACATTTTCTACTTTTCTTCAATGGGAACACTTTTAGCTGTTCTAGAAAGACCTTTAAGTTTCTTATCACTTTTCACTTTTTATCCTCTTTCATGTTATGTTCAAGTTTCTGCTTTTAAGTTTTTCTTTATTGCTGTACAAGGGACAAAAAAAAGGAAATAATCTGTTAACACTCTGGTTCTCCTTTTAGAGACCAGTGAGTCAGCTAAAGAAATAGTAGTGTTCCTTCTTCCTCCTACTTAAAAGTAATTTCTCTCTTCCACCTCAGTATGACTTAGGTGCTTGATCTAGACTGTTAGCCATTCAAACAAGATTTTGATGGAAGAACACAAAATCTCTGCAACAAAAGGAAATTAGAATATGTTACTTGCATTCAGTGATGAGCCAAAATACAAAATTTGTGGTCTTACATGCATTCTAAATAGCCTTTCTGACCAAATAATAAATAGATAGTGAGAAAAAGAAGAAGCTAGAAAGCAAGTGCATTGATCTTGTCATTAGGATGACTGAAATTACTATAAATAGTCAAAATACTCATATGAAAATTAAAAGATGAATGGGGAGCTCTTGCCCCTACTAACACCGTCTTCTCTACACATGCAGACTCACTGCACTCCAAAACTTTTATTGAATGTCTAAATGTCTAATTTATTTTTCTTTGGGACTTAGGTCCACAGTCAATGTTAAAGATAATACTCAGGTACCTGAATTTTATTTTTTTTTTTGAGTAAAAAGCACAAAGTAGAAGTGAATTACAAAATGTAATACCAGAACCCACATGCTATTTTCACCTGAGGAACTTAATAAGTAGGTAACCAGTCAGTCCACTTGCCTGTATGCTTATTTTTCTTATATTCCAGCCCTTCAGTGAGGAGAGAGGGAAACTGTCAGAAAGACCACATAGATGAGCAGCCACCATGTTTTTAATCAGGTGTTCATTGGGGATTTTTGGTTTTTTTCTTTTTTCTTTCTCCATGGAATGTTTAGATAATTCTATCTTTTCATGTTTCTAGGAAAAAACAAACAAACAAAAACCAGTCAGCTGAAAGAGAAGAATGAAAAAAGGTTTTATCTGTTGTCAGCATCTCTATATAAACTAGCAATTTGCACCATGCAGGTGCACCTTTCACAGCACTAAATCATGAACCAAGTGAATAGTATTTGCTATATTTGTAGAATAGTAAATTTTTAGTGGGGTTTTTTGGTCATTTAAATTGGCCATTGAGAAGGCTGACAGATATATTACCCAGAAGTTATATAAAATGTTTGTGTAAAAGCAAACTCTCTTTGGTTTTAATTGACTCATTTCAACTGTAAAATTCCAATGTTTACTAAGTAAAGCTGTAAAAAAAAGGAGATTGCTAATATTATGGATAGAGCAACCTTTAACTTCATTGTGCACATTTCCACTGATTTCAATTGCTTCATTTCACAAGACCAAAGAACGAGTCCCTGCTGCATTTCCAGCAGGAAAATACCCTCCGGTACTGTCTTTAGCTGAACCTGGAGAACAAGCTAGGGCAACACACCTGAAGTATGGACAGGGGTGCACAGCCATGGACACCCTCCTCGGACTTCCCCTCAGGTGTCCCATGCAGCCTTGAGGTTGCAGAAAGGTTGGCCGGGACCCTTCCTTGAAGAGGTCAGCCCATGTTCAGAAAGGTAATTTGAAGGCAAGATCTCCCATCTGTCGTTGACTAAGCTTAGTCAATGACAGATGGGAGATCTTGCCTTCACCCTCTCCCTCACATATGTTCCTATGAAAAGAACAGCTGTAACTTGTAGCATCAAATGAGGTTGTTTTTTTCTTCCTTCTCCAGTCAGATCCCTCCTTCCAAGCAGCCTCACTGAACTTAATGGGACCCACTCATCTTGCATGTCACTATGCAGTGTAAGGGAATCAGAACATTGTAAACAGGAATAACCAAATCATCTTGCTGTTTTCAATTAGCAAATACATAAAACAGTGTTGTGGGTTGAATTAGCTGGCCACCAGGTGCCCACCAAACTACTCTATCCCTCACCCTCTCAAGAAAATAGTGGGAGAAAATATAATTAAAAGCTCATGGGTCAAGATAAGGGCAGGGAGATCCCTTATCAGTCATGAGCAAAATAGGCTTAGCTTGGGGAAATTAATTTAATTTATTGTCAATTTAAACAGAGTAGGCCAGTGAGGAAGGAACAAGAAGAAATTTTTAAGTGCCTTCCCCTTACCCCACTCTTCTTCCCAGGCTCAACTTCACCTCTCTCTCCTCTACCTCTTGCTTCTGAGCAGTTCATGGGCCTGGGAAATGGGGTTTTGTAACACTTAATGTCTCTGTTCCTTCCTTCTCACACTGTTCCTCTGCTCCAGCATGGGGTCTCTTCTGCAGAGAACAGTATTTCAAGAACTGCTATAGCATGAGTCATTTACACATGGTGCAGTCCTTCAGGAACAGACTGCTCCAATGTGGGTTCTGCCAGAAGCCTGCTCCAGCACAGGCTTCCCATGAAATCACAATTTCCTTTGGGGGCACCTCCACCTTCTCTAATGTGGAGTCCTCCTCCAGGGGCTGCAGGTGGATCTCTGCTCCACCATGGACCTCCATGGGATGCAGGGAGGTAGCCTGTCCCACCATAGTCTTCACCATGGGCTGCAGGGAAATCTTTGGTACCTGGAACACTTCCTGCCCTTCCTTCTGTACTGACCTTGGTGTCTGCAAAGCTATTTCTCGCACACATTCTCACTCCTCTTTCCCAGCTGTTGCAAAGCACTTTTTCCACTTTATTAAATATGTTATCATAGAGGTGGTACAAATATTGATTGGCTCAGCTTTGGGGAGTACCAGGTCCATCTTGGAGATGTCTGGAACTGTCTCTGTCCAGCACGGGAGCAACTTCTGGTGTCTTGTCACAGAAGTCACACCTACAGCATTTCTGCTACCAAAATCTTACTGCATAAACCCAGTTCAAATGGTCATGGATGACATCTGGCTGAGTGTTGTACACCACAGCAAGATGTTTATCAAAGCACTGTGGTTTAGCATATATGCACTTTCATCTCTTGCTGTGCTGTCCCCCCAGCTTTGCCTGCTCTGCTCTTTGCAGTGCCTCATGAGTCCTACTGGAGCATCACTGACTTGTTCCTTTCCAGCCTGCACCTTTCCATATCACCCTTTGCAAAATGCATCCCTTCTGTAATGCTGTCTGCATTTCCCTGCTTTTTATTGGTGTAATACCTGAAGCTTGATTATTCCTTGAATGGATGAAATTTGTCAGTTGAGACCTTTTCTTTAGGCAAAATACTCATTCGGATTGACTGAAACAGTCTCTCAGTTATTTTAAGTATTTCATCTGGAAAAAATGTTTTCGTGCATAGGGACCTGGACAGGCTGGAGAGTTGGGCTGATTCCAGTGGGATGACGTTCAACAAGGCCAAGTGCCGGGTCCTGCACTTTGGCCACAACAACCCCCTGCAGAACTACAGGCTGGGCACAGAGTGGCTGGAGAGCAGCCAGGCGGAAAGGGACGTGGGAGTTTGGATTGACAGGAAGCTGAACATGAGCCAGCAGTGTGCCCAGGTGGCCAAGAAGGCCAACGGCATCCTGGCCTGGATCAGGAACAGTGTGGCCAACAGGACCAGGGAAGTGATTCTTCCCCTGTACTCAGCACTGGTGAGGCCACACCTGGAGTGCTGTGTCCAGTTCTGGGCCCCTCAGTTCAGGAAGGATATTGAGGTGCTGGAGCAGGTCCAGAGAAGAGCAATGAGGCTGGTGAAGGGACTTGAGCACAAGTCCTATGAGGAGAGGCTGAGGGAGCTGGGGTTGTTCAGCCTGGAGAAGAGGAAACTCAGGGAAGACCTCATCACTCTTTAAAACTCCCTGAAAGGAGGCTGTAGCCAGGTGGAGTTGGTCTCCTCCCAGGCAACCAGCAGTAGGATAAGAGGGCATGGTCTTAAGCTGTGCCAGGGGAGGTTTAGGTTGAATATTAGGAAGAAATTATTTACGGAGAGGGTAATCAGACATTGGAATGTTCTGCCCAGGGAAGTGGTGGATTCTCCATCCCTGGAGGTTTTTAAGATGAGACTGGATGTGGCACTTAGTGCCGTGGTCTGGTAACCACAGTAGTAGTGGACCAAGGGTTGGACTTGATGATCTCAGAGATCCCTTCAAACCCAGCTGATTCTATGATTCTATGTCAAAACATGTTAGTGAGAAAACATAGTTTTAAAGATATCTCAATATTAATTTACATGAATTTGATGTTTAATAAAGGCTAAAAATTAATAACTCACATTTCTTTGATAAAAACTATTCTGCAAAAGAAATTTCAATAATCTTTTCTTTCCAGTATCTAGACCAAATAAAAACTCATTTTGAATCAGTCTGAATATTTTTTATTCTGTGGTGTGACCATTAAAAAAAATTACTGGTTTCTAATTGTAACTTCAATGGGCCAAGAGCCCTGTCTTTGGTAGCAAAGAAAATGCTTCCTATAGTATTGCACCTTAAAAGTTGTAATAGCTGCAAGAGTTCTGTTTTGAGAAAGGAAGACTTTCATTGCTTAGTAGTAATAAAAACATCCCTATATTATCAAAACTGCTTCCAGCATATATCCAAAACATAACCCCATACTAGCCACTGTGAAGAGAATTAACTCTACCCCAGCCAAATCCATCACACACAGAGAGGCACACTCTCAAGATAGTTTCCTGATATACCTTAAGAGCCAATGTTAGCAATGTCTACAATATCCTGTTGGAAGACAGAAGGTAAGGTAAATACCCTTCAATGAGTTCTGTTCTCCTGTTTGCAAACCAGTCCAGTTCCCTGAACTTTTAAAAAGCCATAACAGGAATGTATAATCAAGGTCCCTATAGGTAAATAAAAACAGCCTTGTAGGTGTGTTTGACTGTTTAATGACTTTATATAGTAAAAACATTCACCAAAATGATGTATTAGCTCATGGTCCTTTGCATAAGTATTTTTGTCCATTATATCCATCTTCCTCACTTTGTGTTGTTTGTCTGCAGTGCCTTCACCCACATGGATTTAGGTGATATCACCACACTATGGTAAAGATGTGGTTGCTTTTACCATTATTATTCTATTTGTATTTATAGATATCCTTGTACATGTTTTATGCATTCCAAGACATCATTTGAAGTTTTTAACAAAGAAAAGCTATTATTGTGTCTTCACTAAACCAGTTTGTTGATAAAAAACAGATTTTAACTAACATTTGGACTATCCATGATTTCAAACACACAGATGGAATCAATAACTGTTACCCAGCACACATAGCTGTTTACTGTGTAACAGAATATGTCTAACATAACAAATATGCCTAGAGTGTAAAACAAGAAGAGAAAGTAAAGAATGAAGAAAATGAACTTGAATGAATCAGATAATAATGTTTACATAGCACTATGTGGTTATCTTAGTCCTTGTAATCAATAAAAACATTTCCATGAGAAAAGAATTACACATAAATGAGGCAAACTAATTCTCAAAGTCAACTAAAGAAAAGTCATGATAACATATGCATGATACCTTATAAGTAAGCATCTGTGGATCCCTGTTTGTTCAACCTAAAACAAACAAACAAACCGATAAAACCCCAAGCCACAAAACTCCTTAGTTTTGTACAAATTTTATAAATATAAATAAATATAAAGGCCTGCCAACAAGTTTACCACATCAAAATTATTCAGCATTGAAACTTTGTGCAGGCTTCTTATTATATTTTGGCACACTTGTCGGTAAGGTGATAGTATCCTCTAGACCCAAGACTAGTCTACATATTTGGAATAGCTGAAGCCTCTGGAGTCCGATTTCAGTATTGAAAGAACTCTTGACTTTGGCCTTTCACTACAAGTGAGCAAAATTCAATTGCATGGATATGAACTTGTCTCAGCACTTGAAGGCTCTTGGATTGAAGTGTTCTGATTTCAGCAACATATACCAACAGATCTAGTTCTTACAGGGACTTGACTTGAGGATTTTTCTTTGTGGTTATTAATATAAATTAATATTTCACAAGAAGGATGTATTCAAGAATTTGATTTTTGTTTGTTGATGAATTCATATTAACATTATAAAAATGGTAATTAAGTTTTTATAAAAGTTCCTTTTCCACAGGTGGACCTAGCATCTTTACAGTTTAATATAACCCCTCTGCAGCTCAATATACTCCGAGACAAGCAGTGACAATACGGAATGAAACACATTCTTCAATGTCCAGTCTTTCAGGCATAATAAATCATAGTTGTCTTATGCTGGTTATGGTAAGCAGAAAGAAACTCTGAAAGTGAACTGTTAAAGGCATTGAAAATGCATTTTAATGGTTTGATTTTGAAGGAATGTTCACATTTAATATAGAGAAAGAAGGAAGCTGGGTTTGTATGATCCTCTCCACTACAAGTAGTCTCTATTGGCATAATTTTCTAGAGAAAAAAAGTATGTAAAATAATGGATACATAACATTTGTAAAGTTGTGGAAATGCATACATTTAAAATTTAAAGTAGCCTTCACATTTTGGAGACAGGCTATAGCTGAATTAAGTTTTTACTTTCAGATGTAAATATCTACTTGGCCTAAGCATCTAAGTTTGCACTCACTTTCTAGCAGATAGTCAAACAGGAAAATTCCAGAAGCCTGTTTCTTTCACTTCTCTAGCTTCTCTTACTAATTTCTGATATAAATAATTAATATATGTATGAAGGATAAAAATAACTTAAGAAAAAAACACAGGACTGAATCCATTCATATAATAATCCTGTACAATAATTTGTGGTACTACTTAATTTGTAGAACTACTCATGATATAAAAATTTAGTCAGCTTTGTCATAGAGTGATTTTCTTTGTTCCCACAGTAATTTTAAAACTTCTCTATCTTCTTGGTCTAGGGGAGAAAAAAATCATATTTAATCTGTCTTTGAAACAGCAACATCCTTTGTCAGTTTCACAATTAAATACAGTACATATCAAAACATGTAGAATTCAAATATTAAAAACTATCTTATAAAACTTGATTTTTTTAGAGCGTATTTTGTACAGCATATTACTGAAGGGTTGCATCCCTCCTTTCTTTCTAGGCACAAGAATTCCTTTTCTTGCTGTTTTGTGCTCAGGGAAAGAGGAACATATGTTTTCTATTTCAGCACTTCAGCAGTTACTGAAATTTGGAAAAAAAATGTCCAAAATCTAATTATTTCCCTCCGATACTGCGCTCATCAGTGCTACAGCCAGTGTCTGGACTAAAGGCAAGAGGTGAGCTTTAAAACCGCACAGCTGAAACACAGACCTGGATCTCGCTCAGTCCAACAAGAACTGAACCCTCACCTGAACACCATCTACAATGACAGATAAATCTTACAATCTCCAGAGAACCCCAGGTATTCTTTGGACACCGTTTCTGCAGCACCAAACAAGTGACTACATGTTTAACCAAGACAGGCCTTAAGAATCTGCTTCATTTTTGAGAGCTCAGCTTTGTTTTCTAAGAGTCAGAGATTTAAACCGAACAGTGTGATAAGGTAGACCAAGGAAATGGCACATTTTTTGGTTTTGAACTGAGAATATGTTTGAATATACTGACAGAATGAAGGCAAATGAGAGATGATCTTTTCCCATTGCAAATTGCTTGGAATTGCTTCTTATTCTTCTTCAATATCTCCAAAACTATATTAGCGGTCTGTTTAAAGAGTTTAAGGATTTAGAAGGGTAAAGGAATCTACATGAAAGAATACTGTAGGGGTTTGTTGGTTTGTTTGTTGATTTTGTCTTGTTTTTAATTTGTCCTTAACAGAGACCAAAAAAAACCACTGATTTTTATTAAGTGCCGTTCAACTACAATCATCATGGCTAGGCTTCGCGAACGAAGATTTGGGAAGGGCTCTACCCATGTTTGTTGCAAGCTGAAAAGGCCAATATGGGACAGGCATGTCTGGTTGCAAAAGGCAGAACAGAAAGACTCCTTAGGTGGTATATTCTGCAAGGCACGATTCTTTCTGCGTTGTCTTTTCTCCCCAAGGGTGATCCTGCGTGCTTTCTCAAAAGCATCAGCAGTGTTATAGATGGTGTGTCTCCAGACCTCCCGATTGGAAGCCAGAGTAGACCAGTTATGGTGGTCAATATGGCCAAGGCTGAGATGTTGGTTCAGGGAGTCCTTGTATCTTTTCTTCGGGGCTCCTCTCTTGCGGCAGCCAGTGGCAAGTTCACCATAAAGCAAGATCTTAGGGAGGTGATGGTCCTTCATTCTGGAGATGTACCCTGCCCAACGCAGCTGTGTTCTCATCAACATGGCCTCAATACTTGTGACTGCTGCTTGTTCTAGAACAGATGTATTAGTCAAATAATCTGACCAGTGGATGTTTAGGATTGTACGGAGACAGCGTTGATGGAAGCATTCTAAGAGACGCAGGTGGTGGCGGTAGATGACCCATGATTCAGATCCGTATAAGAGAGTAGACAACACTATGGCTCTGTAAACACTGATCTTTGTACTTTTCTTCACGTGTTTGTTTCGCCAAACTCTTTTATGAAGCTTTCTGAAAGCACTATATGCCTTTGCTAACCTGTTGTCTATCTCCCCATCAATCTTACCATCCGAGGAGATGAGGCTACCTAGGTAATTAAGACTTTTTTAAACTTACATTTGAAATTGTTAAAAATGGTCTTTCATTTTTTTATACTAATTTTATGATTAGTTTTATGATATTAAAAATCCATACAAAAGACTGTAAGGTTATGCTAATTTGGCAGGTACCTCTCCTGATAGTCTTAATTATGTTATTTTCCTATTCCAATGTAATATTTTAAGCTTTCAAAAACATTTAAAAATGCTAAGGGACTATTTTCAGATGTCACTATGACCTTTAAAAATACCTAATCTAGCTATTTAGAAGCTTCATAACTCATGGGCTTATTTTAAAAGGAGTGTGGGAGGATAATCAAATAAAGTATTTTCGTACTGAGCAAAAAGAGAAGTGCACTAATTCTACATTAGTAAGTATGCTTCTTTTAGAAGGTTGTCCTTCAGTACAATTGAATATCTCTGAATATTGTAGTACCACAATACCACTTGAGTGTACTTCAAGGTATCTTTGTTTGCGGTTAGACATCCACTTAAAGTTCCTTCCATCAGATTATTATTTTTGAGTTATTTTTATGATCAACATATGCATTTCCATCTGCAACCTTATTTTCCTGATTATGTGAAATATATGGCTGGTTTTAGTAGCCTTTTCTGCATGTATACAGTAAAAGATCCCCATTAGTCAGTGTACATTGCCTGGACACTGGTTTGTGTGTTATATCCATGCAACCTACATAACTGCATGACTCACAGACATACACACAGATGTCATGTGTAAAAAACGTTTATCTCATGGCCTTGAGATCAGACCAGAATCAGCAATATGTTGATTTAATAATAACATAATTAACTGGCAATTAGTGAACCATACATTCAGGAACTCTTTGATGTTAAACCAGATAAACCACAACATGAGACACAAGACTTGGACAAGCAGAAGCAGATTTTGAAATACGTGCTGTAACTGACCACCCAACATCTCAATCACACACACATCGCCTCACAGACTGTATGGGTTTCAGGCACACATGCTTCTCTGGGCAGCCCCTACTTGTACTCTCCTCCCATGGTAGACATGGGTGCTCCAGTGCTGTGTGTTCCTTTAAATATTGGAAGCTCTTAGGTTTTACCTTATTACTGCCTTTACACTTCAATAACCTCAGTTTGAAAAAAAAAAACTTCTCTCCCCAGCAAGGAGATCACTGTAGGTCTGGGAAAGTGGGGCAGACTGCCATGCATCTGTTCAGAGTTACCTGTTTGAGGGGTTATTGGCTAAAGCCATGGGCATCCCCAGCCTTTGGCTCCATACATCTCCATGACTCTTCCTCTAGCTGGCATCTTTACCTTCTTCTCTCATGGCTTTCTAAGACCACCTCTTCAGGAACCTCTTTGGTACCTTTCCAGTCCTGCCTCTTCCTTTCAGACTCCAAGTCCCTAGTTTCCTCAGTTTAGACAGAAGAAACTTTGCAGAGGGAAGTGTCTGATCAGTCTCATAACTAATCAGTAGTACTATCCCATGTCTCTTCATTAGATGGTCCAAAAGTTCAGGTTTAGACATTCACCCAGTCACACACACATACCCATCTATATGCTGTCTGATAGCATTCACCATTTCAGCTGTTTTTATAACTATGAAAGAAAGAAGTGCCTCTATTGATTGTGCAATATGTATGGCTGGTGTTTCTATCAGGTATCTAAATTTGCTATTGGTTGACTTTAAATTTCATTTTGTTTAATTAAGTGAGTTTCCCAAAGCAATTCAATTCAATGTATGTGATCTATCTCACCTAGGTGCAGCCTTTTAAAAAAGATAGTGAAGGTTCAGTTTGAGATGGCACCTTCTTGTTCCCTCATATGTGTTCATAGGTAAACCATATGTTTTAAGTCTCTATTATAATTTATAAAGATCTAATTAATAAAGTTATTGGAAACCAGACAAATATTCAGTCACACCACTGTTGACACTTTCACTTGGGCAGCTGAATCTGCTCTAGACCATCATGTCTCTGTTGATTATATCTTCATTGACTGTAATGAGAGCCTAGACAGCTTTTATGCTTTTGGACAAGCTAAATTTAGTCTGGCAAGTTAATTTATGTGGACATCTAAATTTAAATGTCTTGAATCGAATCCTGTCCAACCAGCATAATCTATGTTTATTATATCTTGTCCTTCTCTACTCTGGGTAGGAAAAGGTACCTCCAGAGAGTGATTCATTCCACTTATTTGAGGATGAAGACACTATTCCCTCTCCCTTTCTTCTAATTGCAGACAATCCAAAATAATTATCTGAAGCTATACAGTAAATTTATAGACAATTAAAATTAGGTGAGATGGGCTCCACTCTGTTCTAAAAGCACTGCCCCCACAATTATTTACTGATTTCTTATTGTTTTGAATTATTATCAAACTAATTTCCCATAATTTGCATATGTATATGTATGTATATTTCTGTATTTTTAAATTATATATTTACAGTATGAGTTTTTTTCTTATTCAGGTTCTAGCTGCTAGTAAAAAATTGTAATTGTAGGCAGACAATAGGTTACATCAGCCTGGAAGACTTCCTAATGAAAACACACTCATCCTGCAGATTATTTATACTCTTCGCAAGCATAGCTTGCCCAAAGGGATTTCATCAGGAAATCGGCAAATGGTTACAGTACAAATCCATAGCAATTCTAATTTTCCATCTTGTATGATATTTTGATACTAGAAGCCATGTGGATTTTAATTTGTAGGACTGGTGAAATATATACTTGAAAATGTCCCTCCTGTAAATCCTACATTACGTAGAACAAAAGTGTGTTAATTATGCCAATTTTTGTCTGTTCTGGTTGTAGTTTGGTTTTAAGGCTGATAAATAAGGTTATTAATTTTGACACTTTATTATATCTCTTTCCTTATTAGACTTCCCAGTGGACAACTTTGTTATTTAGAGCAACTGTCATAATAAAGCAGGGCATAGATAAGAAAGAAAGCCAAATTAAATGGTCAAAGAATCTGAACAATAGTCCTTAAATAGGCACTTCTAAAATGTAAGAGTCTGTGTCTTTAAATTCAGACTGAAATTTAGTTTGACTGCTGCTCTTACAGAAGTAAGCAATGTCATCTTAGTTTCTACTTCAGCTTTGTCTAGGACTCCAAGTTGACATATTCCATTTTAATTAGGTATTCTATATCTGCTCTCCTTACTTAAAGAAACATCAGTGCTCTACGTACCCAGACAACCTCTTCAGGTTATCTTGAGGTCAGCACCATAAATATAACAAGGGAAGAGCCACGACCTACATACAGAGCGGGTTCGCTGCTGACAGCACTGCAAGCAAAACTGGGTACTGCAAAACTGAGTCATGCTGCTCCAGGGGTGAGGGTCCGGGGATGAGCTGAGCCTTCCTCCCACATGGGATAAATAGGAGGAGTGATACAGAACCGGGGCAGAAATAGGGCTGTGGCGGGAAGGAAGGTACTGCAGAGGCTTGGTTCTTTCTTTTGGTGGGTAATTAGAGACAGTGACTATATACTGTGGGATGCCAGTAGCTCTTACCCCTGCTCTAAACAGCAACAATTGGCTTCACATTAGTCATGCTGCAACTCTATTTTTTCTGGTGTACACCATAACCTGCTGATCAAGGTTAACTCCACATACGTCTGGAACTGACCCTGTCAGTACCTGCATAGTGAGTAGCTGTCGCGAGGGCTAACCATCTTACATGTCACAAACAAAATGAAATCTTCTTCATTCTAACTTCATTTATGCAATACCGCATTGTATTGTAGAATGGAAAGTTAAAGAAAAATAGTGTCTGAGGAGATGACTATTTTATTTTGGTAGCATGTTTTAGTTAGGATGAAATAAGCATTTTTGTTTTTCCATGCTTATAAGTTTCAAAGTGGCCGTAACTGGATTTGAAATCCAAAATAAAAAAATCAGTTTGCTGTTTTGTGAAATAATTTCTAGAATTAAAAAAATTAATAAAGCTATTAAAGTTTTTCCAGAAAGTAAATATTCAAAAATACAGAATTGCGATGGGTCTTTTGAAATTATCCAGTCTGTAGCAAACAAACTCTTGAATAACACTGAATTGTGAAGAAAAAAAAAGATTATGCTGTGAATCTAAATCATATAATATAATTTTAGGAGTAGACACCAAATGGAGATCAAGAAACGATGGACATAATTTGAACCAGAAGGGGTTCATGCTTTTAAAATAAAGTAAAAAATGAAAACTTTTTGCCCTAGTGAAATGTTAAGCAGTGGAGCAGGTTGCCCAAAGAGATTATGGCATCAGCACATTTGGAGTGGGTATGAAACCTTGAACAAACTGGTCTGACCCCATAGCTGACTCTGCTTTGAGCAGAGTTAGTTGGGGTATCATCTTCCCAAGGTCCTTGCCCACCTGAGTCATCTCATGACCCTATTACCTCATATCTGTGTTTTCTGTGGCCATAGTTATGACTACCCTGATAATTTGTTTACCTTAATTTACGTCTATGGTGCTAAGTATCTACATCTCCAATAAACACAGAGTTGGAAGCGGAAGGTGAAATTCTTTGCTTATTTTGCATGATAGTTTTCAATGTTTCCACCCAAAGGACCTGAGATATGGATAAAATGTAGCCCAGATTTTCCAAATATAAGTAAGGATAGGGATTCCAACAGTATTCTTGTGTTCTAGAGGAGGATGAGTAATTTCCTGGAGGAAAAATCCATTGTATATACTAAATGCATAGAAACCACCTCCATTTTGTTAAAATACCTGTGCTATAAAAGCAGAGACTGGGAAAATGTTAGGGAAAAGTACCCCGTGTGCTTGCTTTGTGTTTATACTTAGCATAAATCTGTCTTAGTCCACTTTTGGAATCAGGATAGACCTTTAGTCTGAATAAGGCCATTCTAATAATCATGTTCTAAATAATGAGTCACGATCCTGAAGGAATCTCAGGTTTTGCAACACACAGGTTGAAAAATACCAGTAGAAAGGGTATTGTGACTCAAGATCAATTGTCTTTGAGCTTGCTTACTTTCATTCTGAACATATTATGGACAGAATTCACATCAGAGTATTCAAGTGTTCCCAGCTTGATTATTTGAAAACCCAAAGTGAATACATACTTGCCCAAACTCTAATATGTTTGGACTCAACTCATTGTAGTAAATTAAAACTAAGCAAGCCCTATGGTGTGCAAGAGTACCAAAGTTAAACTCTATTTGCAGAAAAATGGCTGTGAGATATGGAAAGCAGGAAAATTAAAAAGTCAGGCCTCTAAAACAAAAAGGTATTAAGTCAGTTCTTTTGGTTTTAGCTTGGCAATTGCCAAGAAAACCAACATCCAAAGAAAAAAGGTTGTTACATTTGCCAGCACTGATACTCTAAGTATAAACTGTAGAGTGTTTGGATCCCATTGGATTATTGGGATTGTGATAATTCACAAATTGGTCATTATGACAGGAGAATAAAGGGAAAAGAGATTTTCAGCACAGCATGTACAAATGGTAAAGAGAACTTCAGAATTAATATTATGTGGTAATGAGGCAAGTTGTCCAAAGCTAACAGGACTGTTGCAGCTGGGTTTATATTAGATATGTCAACTAAATTTCATCTGTGAAAATGCTATAGGGCATAAACAAAGCTTTCTTTTCATGAGATACTGCTTTCACTTCTGTCTTTCTAATATGCACTGATTTTCTCAAAGATTTTCATTCAAAAAGTCATTATTTGCAAAATATTTTACATGATTACTTGAGAACAATGTTAATGAGGCTCACGGACCTATTTTAAGGTATCAGCATGCAGCTAGCTTTTCAGTTCTGCAGTGCAGAAATCCAGCCAGCAATAGACTGATAGTCTCTGACTAATTAGTAACAATTTAAAAAGAACATATCAGCAAGATATGTACAGTACAGCCCTTCAAGAGAAGGGCTTTTTTGTTTGTTTGATTGGTTTTGTTTGGTTTTTTTGTTTTTTCCCCCTTCCAGACTATTCCTCTGAAGTATTTACAAAATAATAAATGTTAGGAATTGGTTTATTGGTTGATATATGTCCCTTTTGGCTCTTTACACTTCACCATGATGACATGTAAATTATTCAGGCTGGAAATGTAGATCAGATTTTTGCTCTGGCACTTGCATCCCAAACATGGACTGTATAGAGTTTTCTATTCAGGTATTTTACCCAAATACCTATATTTTTCAGTTGCGGCTATAAGTGTGTGTTGAATATACTTCCTTTGTAGGTGTAGTTTCATTGAATTCTGCTGGTTGCCTTAAACTTTGGATTGCTAGATATTTTTCTTTCAGGAATTGACTACTTTCCCAGAAGGAAAAGATGCTATGGACTAAAATGGAAATCATCTGATTATGCCACACACCTGAATAATTTGCAAAATAATACTAACAATAGATGGGGTTTTGGATATCATATTTTGTACTTGTCTTCGAGAAAGACCTTAGGGCTAGTTTGTGCTCTGTGGATCTGCAGCTCATGTTTGTTGTGGTTGATATTATCAAATAAGCCAATAAGATTAAGGATAAGAGCTTCCTCAAATGGAACTGAACGTGAGTTACAACTTGGTTAACTTTTTCTGCCTTGAAATGACATGTCTAGACTAAGGTTGTTATCTGTGTTTCATAGATAACTATGAACTCATGAAGCTCTGAGCATGTCTAGTGAAAGGTGTCCCTGTCCACGGCAGGGAAGTTGGAACTAGACGGTCTTTAAGGTCGCTTCCAACCCAATCCATTCTATGATTCCATGATCTGTTGTCTTTGAAAGCATAAGGGGACTTCCAAAGCACAATCCAGGGTTTCTTAAGAGAGGTAGGATGAATTGTTATGTAGAGGTTCTTGTATCTTCCAAAGCACCCAGATGAAACATATCTTAAAACAGACATCTAATTTCTTAGGTGGTTTCAGCTAAATAAAGTGAACCTGACTGTAAGGTTTCTTATTCTCTGAGGAATTTCTGACAATTCTGCTGAAAATATGAAAAGTTTTAATGTATTCCATTGTATTTTGTAGTATGTCTAAAGAGGGCATCTGTTTGAGGTTAAAATAAAAATTTTCATACTGTTTGGGAAGATGGAAGTATGCTTTAATGTTTTAGGTGTACCTGGGAACTAAGAGTCATGAGGCTTCTCACATCAGCTTTTAGATATCGAGAAAGTCATTTTACACATAAGTGTATTTGAAGTGGAGCTCTTGGATTTTTTTAATACATGTAAGATTTCTTAGAGAAGAGGGACTAAAAAATGCTATGCAAATAATCTTTTAGTTGAGAAGCTAAACCCACCTCCAGAGTCTTATTCTGTCTAAGGAGCTGATTCCAGTTAGAGACCAATTTTGTTGTTAATCTCATGGTATTGCTGCCCACAAAACTGTGTAGCAAGGCTCAAAGTACCATGCTCTATGTCTTCACAAACCTGAATGTCAATTTGCAATTTATGTATATAAATTCTACACCAGCTGACAAATACATACTATGCTTGTAATATGTTTGGTTAATCAAAGGGAGGAAAGGATCACCATGGGGTGTCACCATCTTTGAACTTGGAATTTCACACATATTTTTTTGAATATTTGCAGTGCCAAAGAAATGTGGTGGGTGGGGCTCAAGGCATATGGTCTTTTTGGACATCTATTGGTAATTAGTCATGTCTTTCTCAACATAGAGAGTGGACAGCTAAGAACCTATTCTGCAACTCTCACAGGAGATGATTCACTGTATGCAGAGATGATTCACTTGAGCTAAAGACCTACACAGTACCAGTAGGAGTTGTAAAATCAGGCCTGGAAAAGCTCATTTTATTCAGCAGGCAAAAGAATAGCAAGTCTTATGTCTGCAGCTCTTTGGACACCTGTATTTTTATGCCATAAATAGTTTAATTGAGATTAATCATATCTTGTAGCAAAACTGCAGGTCTCTGGCTCTTATCACAGGAGATTTTCCCAGTGGCTTTAAAGGAAATTGTGCTTCAAATGTATGCATAATCTCTAAGAGATATTTTTCAAGTATTTTCAGTTATTTTACATCTTGAAATTTTCAGCCTAAAGCTGTTTTTTACCTTTTATGTAGAAACTTTCTTATGCCTTTAAAGTTCTGGAAACAAGTAAAGTAATTTAGTATAAAGCAACTTAATAAGAAAGATAGTCTATACACACTGCAAATTATTTAACTGTACCTATACTCTTTTATTTACAATCATTATTTAGATTGTCTCTGAGCCTGGTGAGGTCAGAGCAATGAATGTTGTTGCCTCCGGCAGACTGTGACTAAACAAATGCAGCGTAACACAGAAGAAAGTACTGCTAAACATACTCCAATCCTTTAAATCATGTAAAAGGACTTCTCAGTAAAGAACTCCACAAAATGCAAAATCTCTAAATGAGTCACTTGCACCTTCAAAATGTGAAGATGCTTTATTTGGATACCTCTGCCCCCCATGTTTGCAGCTTTCCATCTGCTTTAATCCTGTGTTTCATAGTATTGAATCTGCAAGAATGTAGCTGCTCTAGTCATCCCAGTACTGATTATATTCCAGTAAGAGGAACAATGGTGACTCTGACCAGTGGGAAAGAGGTTATAGAATAGTTTTGGAGGGTGCGTGTCTAAGTCAGACCCAATTTATGTACCACAACTTAGTCTTACCACTCATGAGTGTGTAGTTGGCTCTAGGAGACTATTTCAGCAGACATAAGCTCTAAGGAAAAGGAGGTTGTCCTGAAGAGCCGATATCTATACCTCTGGAAGTTGTCTGTCTTTTCCCATCAACTGAGTATGGACACTGGCACCTATTGATTTTGGGGGTTATGTAATACTTGGAAGTGAACATTAAGAGTTGTTCCAAGGGCTCAGACTTAAACAGATGATTTACTTTAATCTCATTATTTCTGTATTTCAGATGTCAATAATATTACTACCAGATGATTAAAAATACAGCATAAGAACCTCAGTGGTTGAGTGTCCTGCTGCAAGGACCAACATAAGTTGCAAGGATGTTTGGTGGAGCCTACAACTCACTAGCGAGACATTGTATTGCAGTAGACTCCAAGTTGTCTTGATGTATGCAGGATTCAATTAGTTACAGAGGGGTATTATTTCCTTTATATAATGTTTTTCAAGATTACTATATGAGTAATGTTTACAGCATGGCACAATTCTATTTGAACCTTCACTAATTAATAACTTGGGAGTCATTAAATATTTTAATGAGACATAATCAACTGCTATCTGCGGAATGGACACAGATGGCAAGGCTGTGAGAAGAAGAGGTGTGGAAGAAGTAGTATTGTGTAGCCATGGAAACAACGTCTCTCCTTCTTCCTCCCTTCTCCCTTTTAGGTTCAGCAATGCTGCACATCATTAGGGTGTCTGCCTCTTCTGACAATGGCAACTTTACAGTGTCAGTCAGTAAATCTTTGCATCCATTCATACTGTCAGCACTAAGTGATAGAAAGCCAGGGGAAGATGTGAGATGCATACCAATCAGGCTCCTGCACTATGACAGTCTAGTCACGTATTCTTATGCAACTATTATTTTGAGGCTCAATTCAACAAGAAAGAACAAAATGGAACAGGCCTGGCTAGACTGTGTTCTGTTAGTGTGGTTTCTAAAGTTCATTTCGGTGCTTATGTAAGTAAAGATGCTGAAAAATGAAACTTGACTGTGTGGGTACACAGGTAAACGTCACACAAATGGAATAAGGCTGTGGCTAATCTCTGGTTAGAAGCAGTTTTGCTAATCCACTGCAATTAGACCTTAGTGAGGGTGTTTAATTGTGCTAAACTGGGTGGTGATATGCTTTTGAAGTGGCAGCAAAATAGAAAATGTTAAAACCTTTGAATCTCAGTTATTCTCACGCTCAGTTGTTCCCATGTGTACCAAGAGCACTTATTTATGCCTAGCAAAAAACCCTATAATTATAAGAAGCTGAAGCAGGAAAAAAAAAAGGCTGAGTAAAAATAGAAAAGAAATTCAGTTTAAAAGCACTGAAAAAATTTTCAACATGAGCTTTATCCTTATCCTTTTTCTCTCAGTTTCAGCAGTAATTAAACTGATTTGAAATAGCTTATTTAACTCATTTGGGTTTAGAGATTCCAGAAAGGGATAGAAAGGCATGAATTTATGGATTTGCCAAATAGAAAGGAGTAAATGGCATACTTTTACCACAGATTTGTGTTTCTTAAACCTTTTAGCCTCAAAGAAGCATGCAGCACAAACGATGGCACCATAAGCGGTGAACATCAGCTGTTCTAGTAGTAGTAGGGGAATGAAAACAACTTGTGGCTTAACTTGCACAGGCAAATGAAGAAATACATGCCCTCCATGTGCTACCTACATTGTGCATTGGGAAACATGATTTCTGTAGAACTTGCCTCTGCATCTTCCCCTCTGTAGAGGAGACAGTCCTATTAGGAATGGACATGCTCCTTTGGGGGTAGTGTTCCTCAGACCCAGGTGGATCCTGATGAGACAATGTCTGAGTCACTGTCTGCTTCCTGATAAACTTCTGGGTCAGAAAAAAACCACACAACCTAACAACCCCAGAAGCACTGATTTATCCCAAACCATAATCCTAAATAACTCATAGGACATTTCTCAAAGAACAGACTACCCTGCTTTTCTGAGCTCATGAGTCACAGCTCAGTATCTTACCTATATCAGTTGGACTCAGTGATCTTAGAGGTCTCTTCCGACCTTAACAATTCCATTATTCTATGATCTCCTCCTGGCCAAGGTCCAAAGGGAATGGTATATATTGTGGATCTTCAAAGACAAGCCATGATCCAGGAACAGCTCGTGCCTGGCAATGACAGCAAGCAGCTCCATGGGTATGGAATGCAGGCTGGTGCTGGTCTTGACACATGTATTCTGATATGGTCAGTGTTATTTGCCTGAGCAGTCTCTGCTGACTGTCCCTTAGAGATCTGGATTACAAAATAGGAGAGCAACTCACATGGAGCCACATTTTGGGATGCTTGCTCAAAAGGAATATCTAATGGGGCAACATACAGCTCACAAAGGCATCTCTGCATCTAGACTCTGCTGCTAAGCACTGAGATCTGATCAGAAAATGTGAACTACCAGACAAATTGTGAGGATGTCCTCCATTCGAAAGGACTTTTTTGTTCTCCTGGACTGAAAAAACCCATTCGGACTATAGCTTAATACATATGCATTTTCCTTAGTATATTTATTAAAACAGAAGGTAAAAAATTACGTAATTTAGAAAGAGTTAGCAGTTACATACTTAGTTTACATGAGCACACATGCTTCCAACTTATTTTAATTCCTCAAAATACTCTGATTAGTTGTCTTTGGGAATCACATTTATCCTGGCTATGCTTGTGCCAATTACAGTGGACTTTGTATATTTAGAATACCCTATGTTCATGCCTGTTTTTAATTCAAGAGAGGCCTCACTTAGCTATTGGAACATAATTTAACTAGTAAATGGTTTTGGAAATTTTAATTCAAACTCTGGGTAGTACACTTTGATTTTCTCAATTGTAACTCCTCTTTTATATTTCAGAGTTTGGGAGCTCTAACCTGTCTGACTTTTTTCATATCTGGTCAAACTTTGAGACCTGAGAAATAGCAGGGCATATGAACAGTTGGCCAAACTGCAGTTTAGAAGCTCCAAATTAGAAGATCCAGAGCTTTCTGTTTTAATAAAAAAAATCTTCAAGTTTTTGAGATTTTTGCAAAAACTAAACCCCTTGCAAACTAGCTAACAATACATGGGTTTAATTTTTCTTTTTTCAGTTCAAATATTATGTGTTGGGGGTTTTTTTTGGTTTTTTGTTTGCTTCCTTTTTGTGTTTTTTTAATTATTATTTTTATTTTGGTTTTTTGTTTGTTTGTTTGTTTGGGGTTTTGTTGTAGTTTTTTTTGTTTGTTTGTTTGATTGGTTGGTTTTTTGTGTTTTGTTTAGTTTTTTTTTTAATGAGGCATGATCATAGAATCCTAGAATCATTAAGGTTGGAAAAAACTTCCAAGACCACCAAGTCCAACCTTTGACCAAACACCACCATGTCAACTAAACCATAGCCCTAAGTGGTACATCGAGCTGTTTCTTGAATACAACCAGTGATGGTGACTCCACTTCCCTGGAAAACCTGTTCCAATGCTGTGGTGACCCCAGAATCATCTCTGGCTATGTCTGCAGTAGGAACTGCTTTGGTACAGTAGAAACAGATTAGAAGAGTGAGGCAGCAGGACCCTCCAGTTTGAATATATTAAAACTGCTATGCTAAGTGAATTAATATGAAGTAAAGGTGATTGACTTCCTGACATTGCTACTATTCCAAAGCAAAATGCTAATGTGTTTGCAGTCTGTTATCTGGAAGGAGATTATCTGGGCTGTACATTAGCCAGGAGTTACCTTCACTCAATACCCTGGGTAAGGCACAGTGCCAGAGAGGGAGTGTTGCAATGCACGCACTGTTCACATTGTGGGTGGCTGTGCACAGTGATGATTGAAAGGCTACCTCTTTGTATTTTTTTCAAGGTTGAATACACTAAACAAAGGATTATATCATAATATGCATATGAATTAACAAATTTTTTGCCTTTTTTCAGAGTTATCTTTTTTTTTTTGAGAGTCAGTTACATCTGTTATCTGTAAAATTAATATAACAATATCTCTTGGTTCTGTATTGAATATTAAGAATATAAACTCTCCAGATTTCATTCTAATATTTATGCAAGCATAGGATAGTCAGAGAATCATAGAATCATTAAGGCTGGAAAAGACCAGCAAGATCATTAAGTCCAGCCTTTGACCAAATACCACCATACCCACTAAACCATAGCATGAAGTGACACATCTACTTATTTGTTGAACACTTCCAGGAATGGTGACTTCACCACTTCCCTGGGGAGTCTGTTCTGGTGCTTAACCAGTCTTTCAGTGAAGAAATTTTTCCTGCATTTTCAACACTGATGTAAAAAGACATCAGTTTTCTGAAAAGCTCAAAATACGGATGTAATGAGAATATCAGGACTATGAACATTTCTCCATGTCTAACATTTCTTCATGTCATGCAGCTGCAATAGTGAGACTAAAGGGAGAAGAAGGAATATGACAGTAAATCATAATTGAGCCAAGTTATTGTAGCCACTAAATGTCATTGGCAATACATCCATCCAACTCTTCCAGAGATGTGCCGAGACTAGCACAGAGCAGGGAGCATCAGGCAACCTCTATGTATAAAAAACTTGCAGGTGCTACATTTTTCTTTTTTAAGCATTAGTAATGTAGGTTTTCTCTGATGCAGTTCAGGCCCCATCATCTTTGTCAGTCAATTAGTCTTAATTTCATTTCAGATATTTGAGACAAGAAATAAAATCAAGTCCTTTAAGAGAGCTCAAAAGAGGCACTAATCTGTCCACTTTACTGATTATCCCTAGTAGAGATAGAAATGCATTACTGTGGAGAAAAAAGAGGCAAAGAACCCTATTGAAATTGGAAGATTGAGTCTGAAACCAAGAAACATATGCATAAAACCATTGTAATCAGTTCTTAACATAGTGTCACAGACACTAACACCCAACAGAGTTAGTGTAATTCCATTAGACTACGCAGCAAACCTTGGCGGGAACCCAAAATTTTGGGCAGGCTACAACACATGAAGTTTTGGATACGTCATCCTCCAAAGGTAATTTCAAGGAGCTCTTGTAGTTTCCTTACAGTTAAATGCATTCTATTACTTATGTCTAATACGGGTTTAAGTTCAAATTGCTAATCATTTGTCAAATTGAAAGTTTTTCTGTGCTTTTATATAGAAGTTGTTATCTGTGATAACATGCTAGTAATTGTCATATTCAATAATAACAATAAAAAACCTAGGAAACTTTTAACTGTGTCTTCAGTATTCTAAATAAAAATATTTAGTCATGACATGTTTTATAATAGCATGATGCATATAGCAGATATGGTCTTAGATCAAAATAAAATTCCAAGAAACTTCTCAAAGTGAAATAGCATTGTTTTAATAGAAATAAAGTCTTCTGGACTATATTTGTTCACTAAAAAATTCTGGGGTTTCTGTTTTTCTTTGTAATCAAAAAGAAATAATTATTTTAAATCTGAGAATATCCCTTGGGATATGCTCTATTTTTGTAGGATTCTAACTTGTGAGTGTTAGCTTTTTCTGACTCAAGATAGCTTTTTGTTTTGTCATGTAATAATAGTAAACATTAGGTTACTGGGGTAAATATTATTTTGCAGGTTTAAATTCTCCAATACTTTATATTTTCTGCTAAAAGGTGACTATAAACTTTTTTTTCTGTTTTCCAGAAAGTAGAATGAAAAAGAGAGGTGACAAAATGGATAGAAAATATATCTTTTTACTCACATGGAAATATATAAGATTCTAGTTATTAGTCAAATTTTAGTCTCATTTAGGAACTCTTCATTTTAGGTACAGATGGAAATATTTATCAGATCAAAAATATGAGAGCAAATAAAACTTCAGAGCAAATTTCTAGTCTCTAGACTCTGAGCTATTCCCTGGCGGCAGACAGGTAAATCAAAAATTCTATAATTTTCTTCACCACATGATAATTCTATTTTTATAATTGCAGAAAGTTTCTCCGGATAGGAAAACCATATGGTTTTTGTGCATTTAAATGCCCAGAATAAAACACACACAGGTAACAATCATCACACAGAAGAAGCAGAAATATCTTTGCAGGATCACTATAGTTCATTAAGACTTAACCAATAAATGACAGAGCTGTGTCCAGTCGCTTTCTGTTTTCTCACATTATACTATCACTTTTCTCTAGAGCAATATTTCCTTTGAGAGAAGTGAGACAGAAAAATGTGATAGATTCTGAGAAGCAAATATGCTCTGTTCTGAGCAGTACCTCCCAAACCACAGGTGATGGCAGGATGAGAAGTGCCCAGGGTACCTGAAGCATGATCATTTCAGTGGTTCTTGTTTCTACACAGTCCATGAACCAGTCATCTCTACTACATTGTATGTTTATCCTTTGTCATCCTTCTCCAGAAATTTTTCACAATATTAGGAAACTAAATTTCTGGGTACAAAGCAGTTCTTGCTGATTTGTATCTGGTGGGGAATTTCTTAGGGAATGTGAATGGGTCTTGGAAAAACAGGGGGTTTACAGGGTGATATGGTGAGAATAGAATGAAATGAAAAGCTGAAAGAGAAATAATGTGTGAAAGGGTTCCAGCTGTGGGAGACTGCCTGTCAGTGCACACTGCCACAGATGGAAGCAATACCTCAGAAGAGCTGAAATTAGTGGTAACCAGGAATGGAGGGATGGAGTGGGAAAGAGAGGTACGGGGAGGAAGGAATGAAGTGTTTCAGGGAAAATGCTGCACATGGGTCTTGTAGACTTATGAGAATACAAACAAGGGATGCCAGCTAATTTTGAAGTCATCACCATCATATAATTGTCCTTATCTAAGAGAGCTGAGAAATGCACAGTTCAGAGCCAGCATCAGCTTATGGGAGTTATGGGACATCACTCAGCCAGCCTGCCCTAAACTCTCCTGCTTTACTACCTGTCTCACTTCTCAGTGTCTGCAAAGAACGGGGGAAAACCTGCTGTTGCTAAGGCACCCTTGTAGGTGCATTGGATTTACGCAGTGAGCAAAGACAAAGAACGACGGACTTCACATCTCTAGCTCTCAATGAAAATGTAGCCTGTGGTATCATTATCATTTCAAGGTTCTCTGTTCTGGGCCTGAGAGGTGCATGAAGGTTTCACTTATCAATACAAATTAATAGCATCAGATGGGTTAGCCAAGTAACAATTCATAAATCTGTATGCTGCTAAATGACATTGTAATTCATCAAATCAAGGGTGAATGGAAAATAACTAGCCTTTGATTTCCAGCTCACTGCATCTCCACCAAAGGTGAGACTGTCTTCTAAGGCTTCTGATGTCTTAAACATACAGATTTGTATTTAAGTCAGCACCTTCTCTGATACTATTGATGAGTGGGCTGTACAAACTGAGGTTATCCTCTCATCTAAACAAAACATTAGGCACTTAAAAATCAATGCAGAATGCACACTGTTGATTTTCTGAATACCACTTGATTTCTCATCCTTCTGACAACAAAGACAGCAATACACAATCAGCCCAGAGTGTCTCTCAAGTGGGTGTAGCTCAGTGCTGTATTGCAGAGTTGTGAACAAGGAGCAGAGCTGTTTGTGATCTAAAACTCAACTGCCTTTCCAGCATGGCTTCTAAACTGCTTACAAGAAGTCACATTACCGTGTAAGAAACTGAAGGGTTGAGTAGTTAAGCAAGGGGTTGGGAAACAAATGAGGTTAGCTAGTGTGAATCTACTAGCACGCCAATACCCTATGGCAGCTGCAAATCAGCTCATGTTCTAATAAAATGAGGATAACTAATTCATAATTATCTTGGGGCAGAAGTGAGTACAGAAGCAGTCAGGGCTTAGAAGAAAGTTACAGTCTTCCAAAGGCACCTAGGCTTCCTTTTCCTCAATATATAAGAATCCTGCAATATGTTTTAAGACCTTGGGATCTTTAATCTTGAACTGACTGTGAGAGGCAGCCCTGCGCTGACTGGTTACCTTTATTGGGGATGCTCAGGATTTTTAGTCTCTCACAAGCTGCAAGGACATAAATCATTATGGACCCCCTTAGATTTCTGAGAGAGTTCAAAATATTGTACTTCACAGAAATAAAATTCAGGATGTACTAAGTGGAGGATAACAGATTTTCCATTACACTGCTGTAATTCCAGAGAGATTAAACTGAATTCAATAGAGCCACAAACAATTTACACTGGTGACAATGACAGAAAAATTGTATACTAGCAGCTACAGTAGTAGAAAAGATGACTTCATTTGCCTCCAGTTTGAATGCAAGTCATTTATAGTACTTGTTGGCTAGTTTTTCAATGTCCCTTTGGAATAACATGAAATTGCATTTGTGAAACAGGAGCTTCTGGCAAACAATGCACAGCCTTGTAAAAGCAGGCAAAAAGTAGCACTGAGACTGCTACAGTCCCAAAGGTGTATGGGTTAAATATAAGCAGTGGAAAACTGATCAGAATGTGTTTCTTACAAGGTGGGTATTAGTCAAAGTCATTGCATCGCTATGCCAAAATAAATCCATTGTTTTTCTTTTTCTACCATTCAGGAGTAATTGAGAAACAAAGAAATTATAAATTGAAAACAATATCAAGACGAGACAATTAATCACAATTATGAAAAAATATGAACTGACGGATTTTCTGAATTCCCCTTTACACATTACGAATCACAAAGCAAATGCTGTTTTACTCAAATACTTCAGCCCAAAGGGAAAGCTCCTGAGCTAAGCAATATAAGCTACAGTTCCTTCTCTCATCTTGATTTTCTACTTCTTTTGTTTCATTTTTGTTGCTTCTACTATCATACTTGCTTACCCAATTTTGCCTGACTGAAAAACAATTAAATATCCTGTTTACTTCAGGCTGATGCTCTGATCACCTTATCCTGAAATATTGTCCAATGATTTCATAAGAAACTTGTCCAATCCAGAGATGTTGTTACCATCCTCTCCATCCCTGCTGTGTATGTTATGCTGGCTCCTGCAAAGTGTTGTAGTGCATTGTGTTCTTGCAGCTTTTTCCAGTGCCAGGAATCAAACTGAGTTGTGATATTTGTTGTTGTTTTCAACTCACACTGAATCTATTTATTTTTCATCCTCAAATTCTTCGCTGTAAATCTATGGATATTTCATAACATCCATAGTGTCAGACAGTTGCTTTTTTCTTTTAAGCATCCCTTGTTAATTTTTCTGCTAGAGAAGTTCTAAGTTGTTTGGTTGGTTGGTTTTGGGTTTTTTTTGGTTTGGTTTGGTTTGCTTTATTTTTTTTTGTTAAGTGAGTATTCTATGTCTTTAACTAGTCTAGTTTTAAGTTCTCTTTCCAAATCTCAGTTACAACATTTCTGTTAAGAGGTCTAGGCTGAATGTTACTGGAGAATTCTAATTAAAAGAAGAAGACATTATCAGCCTAAATGAGCTACTGTGATTCTTGTTCCTTCATTACATGCTCTTTCCTCTAATAATTGGTATTTTGTGTATTTTTTAAGACTCAGTTATTTGTTTAATTGCTAACAATCATAACAATTAAGGACTCAGTAAGACCTCCCAAAGTGCAAAATTTATAACATTATAACCATTTCAATACAAGACCTTTTGTGGTCTTTTCTGTCTTCTTCTTTTTTAACCATAAAAAAATCAAAGAAAAAAAGAGAAAGAACCATTTTTCTCACAACTGCCATATTTACTTGTAGGCAACCAGCATTCAAATGTCTCTAATATCATTTCAAAACTATGTCCTGAATTTACAAAAAGAAATGGAAAGCAACCGAATACTTAAGGAAGCTTTTTTCACTCTTATTTTTTAGAGTTATGGAATGAAGTATAAATTCAACTTTGACTGTTTCTTCACACTCAAAAAAGTGTATTACTGTATTCTTCTCTTGAATGTACCAGCTTAGCTTATTTTACCTTTAGTACTGCATGCTGTTCAGAAAGCAGTCAGAAAGCGGTCATTCTTCTCCTGTGCAATAACCCTTTGTTTTCACACACTGTGAACTTCTGCATATCCTAATAGCTTCATGCAAAAGACCAGTAAAATCCACCTCCTAAGGAACCACTCCCATAACTCCAAGGATGTCTAGAAAAACCCTTTATTAAAAGTGAGAAAATAAAGAGAACATGGAAAATACGGATCTGAGAGGACTTAGTCCAGGCCCAGGCCCCTTTCCAGGATGCAGAGCTTTGTGTTCACAAGACTGACTGTCCAGCAAGCCTCACAATCAGGGAATTGTCTCTAATTTTACCCAATAGCCGGTGAGGCTGGAAAACTAACTGCCACTACACAGTACTTAACCCAAAAGAGTAGCTTCATAATGCCCACAGTAACCTCCGAAATAACTATGCTTTTCATGGCTTCTGACAGAAAATGAAAAAGTTATTGAAAGCTATTTGAAGATGTGCTAAAGGGCATTGCAACTTCCTCACATGAGTGATAGATTGAGGCCAAAATAATATTTTGGAGCATGAAGTCCTTGATGAGTGTGAAAACTCCTAATAATAAGGCAGCATATCCAACTATGAACCTTTTCCTAGCCATACTCTGCAAGTAACCTACAGTATTTTATAATAATGATATTTTCTCCCACCAGCATTTTTTCATTCATTTTTTTCTATCTTGTGGTTCAATTTCATAGAATCATAGAGTGGTTTGGGTTGGAAGAGACCAAAAAGATCATCTACTTCAATCCCCTCCACACGCAGGGACACATTTCACTGGATCAGGCTGCTCAGAGCCCCATCCAGCCTGGCCTTGACCCCTCGCAGGGATGGGTCATCCACAACTTCCCCGGGCAATCTGTTCCACTGTTTCACCATTCTCACAGTAGATAATTTCTTCCTTATATCCAATGTAAACAGACCCATTCAGTTTGATGCCATTCCCCCTTGTCCTCTCCCTCTCCAAATCTCTTGTAGCTCCTTTAGGTACCGGAAGGTTGCTATAAGGTTTCCCTGGAGCCTTTTCTTCTCCAGGCTGAACAACCTCAACTCTGTCAGTCTGTCTGCATAGGAGAGTTGCACCAGTGGATTCGATCATCATAAACCTCCACTGAACTTGTTCCAATGAGTCCATGAATTTCTTGTACTGGGGGCCTCAGACGTGGATGCAGCACTCCAGGAGGGGTTTCATGAGAATAGAGTAGAGGTTATTGTTGTCCTCATGGTATCTGACCACTCCCTATCCATTATAAGAAGTGGAAACTATATTCTTTCATATATATTTATTCTTCTGATTCCATTCTTCAACTATGACTTATGGAAAACACAAAAATGTCGCCTTCGATTGGTTTATTTTGAATTGCATAATTTCATTTAAAATAGACAACAGTGAGATTTATCCTGTGAGAAATATTTTAACGACCTGGAAGTGTCAGGCAGATTTCTCATGTAGGGTCAGATTTCGGAAGAACTCAAAACATTGATTATTACTGCCAAGGGCTCCAGAATATGAAAGTATCATATTTTTTCTGTACTTTACAATTTATTTTGTCTTTAAGCTGCTATAGGATTTTTTAATATTTGGTGTTCAGAGTGAATTGTGATAGAATACAAGTGGAAAAGGAGATTGTTAAATGACCAGCACTATGAAGTCCGTTCATAAACTGAACATTCTCCTCAGCTATCATACTCAAATTGCTGTTATTACTTATCCATCCAGAACTACAAACTGATATTTACTTGCTAATAATTATGTTTATTTGCAGGTTTTGAGCATGAGATTTTGTCTGGTTTTACTTTATTACATTATTCTTAAGCTTGTAGATACTAATGAAGTTCTTATATATTCAGAAAAATGCCATATACAATGAAAGGAAGACCCTGTCTAATTAGATTAAGCTCTGCTAATTTCTGACTTAGCAAGTTCCAAGGGAAAAGTGGTTCGATGACATTTTTGGAAGAATCAAATAAAAAATGGAGCTTTCCCCCCCAGTACAGTAGAAATTACTCCTCCTTTCTCTGTGTTCCCAGTATTAGAGAGAAAGGTTTGGCAAAGCCATATTTTAAATGAGCAATTTCACATCAACAGCTTTCAACATTTTAGAGGCAGATAAATAAAACTGTTTTGAATTTAAACAGCTATGAATTCTGAAGACATCCAGCTCAGCAGGGAGCTTAGCTGAATTTCTGTGTATCAAAAAGCAGTAACAGAGCAGTTTCATTCCTATCTTGCCAGGTATTTAAAATAGTCCTATGAGACATACAAGTTTAATCTTGGAGGCCAAATATGATTAACCATGGTACATTTATGGTTACAAATGTACTGACATTTGTGCTACAGAACATTTTTAGGTGCTGATGATGAACTGTTGATTATGAATTGAAATTCAGGTACATAAAGTCCCTTCACTGATTTTTTATGGCATTTGTCTTATTAAATTTCAGCTAATCAGTGTTTCCCATACCATTATAATTACCGTAAAAATTTATTTTTCATTCCCTCATTTATTAAGAAAATGCCTTCTGGATGTTGGACCTACCAAACCCCATATCCTTATTTATTTAGGTTTACATACATACTCACATTTTCTAGTAGTCTGTGTTGCAAACCATGCTACTGTTTCATTAGCCTGCATTAAAATACAGTTTGAAAGGATAATTTCTCTCTCAAACACAAGACAACTGGAAGTACCAGCACACAGTACTAGAAATCTAACAGATTTTATAAGAAATCTCTAACGTCATGATTGGGGCTATAATGATTTCTAAATGGTGAGTACAGTGTATTTCAGTAAAAGTGAGAAAACATGATTCAGTTGTTTTGATTCAGTTTCTTAATATGATTCAAGCTCTTGTTACTTCTTGACTGGATTTTAAAACTTGATGCTCCATGCAGACCAAAAAGTTCTAGGAATTCATTGTAACTCATGCAGTTATAGGGATCTTAGTTCTAGCTTTATTTTTTGTTGAGTCATGCCTGTCAGCCTAAATATGGGGAGAGTAGAACATCTTGACCAAAACATGGTCATATGACCAAAACATAGGTCTTTGAGCAAGGAGAACTTCTGATAACTGTGATGATGTGAAGTGAGATGCAGCTGGCAGATGATCAGTCAATGTCAAAGACAAAACAACACTTGGAGATGGTTGTTAGAGAACTCTTTTTATAAGCACAAGTAAAACAGGACAGATTCTGGGAGAAATATGATGTTTGGATGCTTCTGTTATTCAGAAAAGCAGCTTTACTTTGGAGGTAGAAAATCTGGGTTTTGTTGCTGAGAAACAAACAGGTTTATGAATGCTTGCAAACCTGAGGTGACAAAAAAGCAAGTCTTGCTGTCATCATATTGTGCTTCAGACCTGATCTAGATATATAAAACAGGGCAGGTAATGACAAATTGCAAATTAGGAAACAAACTAATATTATTAGCCTGAAAATGGTGGGTTAAATGTACTTGCAATCTTATTGCAGAAGCGGTTTTGGAAATACAGAAGACTGAAAAACATGGGAAAGTTTTCTTGAAAATTCATCAAGTAGGGGATGTTGATATAAGAAGCACAGTGAAGATTTAATAAGAGCTTGAGGAAAGTTAATTGTCTAATTAGAAGAACAAGTGATGCTCATGAACTGTAAACCCAGTATGGGGTCTTATAGTAAAAGTCACTAGGAAAGTTGTGAATTTATCCTAACTCTCTTGTTATGTACTTTCTGGAGAAACAATAAGGAGAATGTATACATGAATACAGTGTTGTTGATTAGGTCATTAGATAATTTTTAAAAAGTTTATTATTTTTGCTGATTATGAGGTTATGACTGTTATGTCAAACAGATTCCTGTTATGAGCACAGGGTTCTAGAGTGCTCTGAGGTTGAAAATTTTGTAAAAGTGAGGTTTTGTCAGTGGTGTAAATTTCATCAATGATCTTAGAGTCTAGAGGTTTTCTGCTGCAGAGGTGAATCACAATGTTTATATTGAATATTGAATCTCCCAGTTATGGAAAATCATAATTTGGGTTCTACCCGAGTCAAAGAAAATGCTTTCAACATTGACAGCCTCAGAAAACATTTGCGTCTTGGCTTTGTTTCTTTTAGAAAGGATTATCCAGTGAAAAAAGAGATGAACAAAATGTCACAGAACATGATATAAAATTCTATTCTAGTAGTACATCCTGAATGTTTCTGAGGTCCACCCAAGCTTTTTCTGCCTAATTCTGGAAAAGGAACAACCACGAAAATGAAGATCAAAAGTCATGGTGCAGAAACACAAAATCTTCATTTTTATTTCAGTTTTAATATAATAATGGCCAGTCTTCGCGAGCGAAGATTTGGGAAAGGTCATTAACCCTTCAAGCCTGCGCAGTGGATTTTTTAGGTGAGACACAGCGTGCGCTGAACTGAGCCCACCCTTTAATCCTGAGGTTCATCTGCCGGGGC
>NW_016690293.1:1625366-1627944 GCF_001604755.1 Lepidothrix coronata
TGCCTCACAGGGCTAACGAGCTCCATCTGCCCGGGGGGCTGGGAATCGAACCCAGGCCGCAGCGGTGAGAGTGCCACACCCTAACCACTAGACCACCAGGGGCCCCCCGATATTTCAGTTTTACGAAAGCAATAACTTCACCTTTATTTTTTGCCTTTACTTTTTAAGATTTCATCTGTGCATAAGTGTGAGGGTTTACAGGGACAGCACACTTAACAGTATTCTGCTTGCTTGAAAAATGTCTTCACATTAGGTATTTGATTCTTCTGGTCTAAACTATTATTCAGGAAGTGCTATTTTGTCTGGGTGTATGTCTTACCAGCTGTGTTTAGTCCGTGTAGCAAGTCTCTATTATTAAGTGAAGAGGGCAAATAACAGCAACGAACTAATAATGCATGATAGCAGCAAGATTTAGAGATGAAACATTTAACTGGATTCACTGTAGGTACTCAGATTGCTCTGCTTCTTGTAGCTAGATCAAGATGTGATTATCACCTCTTTGGGTGATTTAGCTTCACCAGCAAAATCAGCAGACTTTTGATGATTTGTGGTGTTCTGTGTTTCATGAAGTAAACAGAACCACTACAGTAATATCATGTGTGCTTGGCTAAGTATATATTTCATCATGGTTATGCATCTCTTTACCTCTTTATCTGAATTAAGAAAATGAGCTCCAAAGATACTACCTTTTCTTTTTACACCAAAAGGATCCCTAATGTAGAGGGCAAGCCTTGCTTCATTAAGTGTCACTGCCACCAGGACCCCTTGCAGGGCAAGCTGCTGCAGAATGCAAATAAAATGTTTCTGTGCTTATTCCAGATTTTCTCACTCCTGGAAAAATTTGCATTAATTGACAAAGAACTTTTCAAGCATTTCTCGTCAACTAAAACACTAGGATTTTTTTTTTAATGTAACAATATTTTACCCTGTGTATTTGAGTAGAGAGTTTTTTTTCCCTGACGTTCTGGGATGTAGCAAATGTCAACCTCTATGCATTCTGAGGAGGTTTTGTCCAAGTCCACAGGTGCCAGGTTTACATAGGCATTTTTGAAATCAAAACTATACTTTAAATAACTAAAATTTTCATTTCTTGACAGGTTCTGAGTTCTGAAATGCAGCAAGGCTCTCAGACAAAACAGAAAACAGTGAAAATGTGGGAATTCGTTACTACAGTGACACTGAAATATTACTGTCATTATAGACAGTGAACAGTGTGTTGTCTTTCAAACAGATTTTATATAAAGTGAGAGAACTTAATGTGCTAGTTTAGATGACCTCACAAAACGTGTTTCTGAACCTTAACTGAATACACATAATAGTCTTCAACCTCTAAAGTGAATAGGTAAATTAGGTCCAGAAATATCAATAGTACATGGTCAATTTTTAGACCTAATCTTTTTTTTTTTTTTCCTTCTTATTTAAGCACATAAAAGAGGATTTTATTTTTTAATTTAAGTACTTTTAATTCTTTTTAAAAAAGTACTCTATGTATTTTTGCATATTTTTCAAGTTCAGGAATTTTGGAAATCTTGCTTCTTTTAGAAAGAAAAATATATGCGACAGAATTACAATAGAAAAATGTATAATAGGGATGTTCAGAAGAAGTTAGTGTAAGGACTTAAAGAATATAGATGCCTGTCTCAAAATACTGTCAAGGCCCCAGAAGGAACTTGTCAGAAGATAAGCCACCATAGCGGGAACTTGAGATAAGTACAGACGGGAGAAATTTGTGATAGGAAGGTGCTAATTCCAGACTGGTTAGCACATCCTGGTTAACACATCTGGACAAACATTCGCACTGTGGCAAACTCTAGGAATGGAAGCAACTGCTCACACATCTGTAACCAGATAAACAGAGATCACTCCAAGTTATGGGAACAGCATTTGCAACCCGCAGACACCCAGAACTTGGACTGTATAAAGGTGGTACCCTGTGAAGAACGACTCTCTGACCCCCACCACCAAGAAGCCCAGGCTGAAGACAGACCAACAAGACACTGCTGGATCCATGGGAGGTGACTATCTTCTGCTTGATCCTTCTCTCTCTTTCTCTCTCTTTCTCTCTCTTTCTCTCTCTCTCATCCTTCACACCCTCTCACCCCCTTTTCTGTTTCTTTCTATCTCTCTACCTTACATTTACTGTTAAATAAAATCCATATTATTGACTTTGGCATATGGTCTTGTTTGCACCTTAATTCAGGCAGAGGCATCTCTCACTAATTGGATCATAATGGTTGCCCCTTGAAGAGCAGGGAAGAAAAGCAAGCCCACTGGTTCTGCAGCTCAATAAATTTTGCACCTAGAAAACAAAATACTGCCCTTACTCCCTATATCAAATATTTTAGTTTTTGAGATCAGTTTACATATACGTGTAAACTATGCTATTAACAAGGTAGTTTATTTTCTTTGAACACAAGAGTAATCCCTTCAGACTAGTCATTTGTGTTCTAATTAGCTTATTAGAAATGCAAGTATTAACCATCAGCTTGGAAGCAGTGGAAGGCAGGAAAAGATCATGTCCAGCCTTCCCTTTTGGCTCCATTCTTGAGATTTAGTAAAGATGGTATAAAAGATGGAT
>NW_016690293.1:1628189-1629486 GCF_001604755.1 Lepidothrix coronata
AAGATGGATTTAGAAACATCAATAAGTAAAGATTACTTGTTTTATTTTCAGAATGTGGTGGGTTGACTTTGGCTGGATGCCAGGTGCCCACCCAGCTGCTCTATCACTCACCTTCCCAGCTGGACAGGGGAGAGAGTAAGGTGGAAAAAACAATTTGTGGGTTGGGATAAGGAAGTTTATTTAAAGCAGAAAGTAAAGCGGAAGCTTGCATGTGCAAAAGCAAAGTGAAGTGAAAGATAGCAGGGTTTATTCTCTCTTTCCCATGAGCAGTGATGGTTGGCCATACCCAAGAAGCAGGGCTTTGGTACGCGTGGCAGTTTCTCAGCAGGAAGCCATTAGACAATGAATGCCCACCCTCCTGCTCTGTGCCTTAGCTTTTACATCTGAGCTGATGTCATATGGTATGGAATATCCCTTTGGTCAGTTTGGGTCAGCTGGCCTACTCGGGTTCCCTCCCAGGTCCTTGCCCCCAACTAAGGAAGGAATGTTACAGTGCTGATGTTGTGCTCAGCAGTAGCCAAAACACCGGTGCGTTATCAACACCCTTCTAGCTACCAATGCAAAGCACAGCACTCTGAGGGCTACTATGGTGAAATGAACTCCAGCTCAGCCAGACCCAATATACAGATGTATTCCTCCTAGTTTTGCTTTTGGCTAGGTTATACTTTAAGTATAAAAACCTGTAAACTGTATATGTGTTAGTTAATTAAACAGGACACGTGCTCAGGTTTGAACATCAGTAGAGGTCCTCTGAGCTATAAGATTGTCAGCATGGTTCTTGATGAGATTTTAACCTCTGCTAGACATGGGGATAACCTCTTCAAGCCCATGGGGATAGCATGGACCATGGACCATTCCCACAAAGTAATTTAAATTTACTTAATCTGGTACTTGGGAGGTTCAGTGAGAAACTTAAGCTTTGAGAAGCAAGCAGCTGATGAGTCCAAATGAGTTGAAACGGGTTGGGACCTTTTTTTCTAAATGTATACTGGTGACTAGGAAACCCTAGAAGTCTTGTTTTTATTCCACTTCTCCCAAACTTAAGTAATATTTGGTGTTTCTTACATATGTCTGGGACACCCCTGGTGGTCTAGTGGTTAGGATGCGGCACTCTCACCGCTGCGGCCCGGGTTCTATTCCCAGTCAGGGAAACTCCCCCGGGCAGATGGAGCTCGTCAGCCCTGTAAGGCCATCCATCTAAGAGAAGGTCACTCTAAACAAACCTACCTGAGACCCTCACTGCCACTGTCCAAGCTTGCTCGGCCCCGGCAGATGAACCTTAGGATTAAAGGGTGGG
>NW_016690293.1:1629721-1748555 GCF_001604755.1 Lepidothrix coronata
AGGACTGTTGGAAGATGATGGAGAGTGGTTTGGCAAGCTCTTCTGCCAGCTCCCTCATCACCCTGGGTGTCTCACCTAAAAAATCCACTGCGCAGGCTCGAAGGGTAAAGACCTTTCCCAAATCTTTGTTCGTGAAGGCTGGCCATACACATATACACATATGTCTGACATCCTTCTTCAGTATTTTATTAGGAAAAAGTTATAATGGAGATACCGGAAAACAAGGCTGCGGAAGTGGGTGATGACTGGTAAGATAACTAGAAAAGTGGGTTTTCGTTGTGTTATTATGAATAATAAATGTAGACAATGATATTTGCTTTGTTTTGTATACTTTTCCCTTTTAAAATTAAGAAATAAGACATAAATTATCCAGCTGATATTTATTATCAAAGAAAAACTTAGTTTGGAAAGGACATTTAAAGGTTATCTGATGCAAACCTCTGATGAGATCAAGCTTTAAAGTTAGATCAGGTCACCCAGAGACTTGTGAAGTTGAGTTTTGAATATCAGTGAGGATGGAGATTCCTACAAAAGCATTACAAGGCTGTTCTTCCTCTTTTTCCTCTAGGACAACTCTTTAAGAAGTGCCCAGAGTGTTATCCTGGACCATTGTGAGCTTCTGAAAAAAAGGCTGTAGTCATTTGGGTTATTGCCATTGAGGTCACAACAGTTGCTGCCTGAAGAGGATTATTATGATATACTGATACTACTAGACGAATTATTAGTTGTCTTGTAATTGTTACATTGTGACCATAATAGACAAATAATACAAGACACGGAAGGTTTGCACAAAGAGAGGGGTCCAGTAAATCACCTGAGGAACCAGGCATGTGTGGGGGAAACAAAAAAAGATGCAAACCCAAAAATCTTTCTTCTAGTTTTGCTGAAGTCAAGAAATACCAGTTTCACTGACATAGGGATATAGTCAGCTAATAACTTTGTTCTGGTAAAATTTGAAAGCACAAAATAACTGAACCGTGAAAGTCTCATAAAAAACAGCAGTTATTTAAAAATAAGACAAAATAAAATCCAAACAAAAAAAATAGTCTGAAGTGCAATATCTTATAACCTGTAAAAGTATTTGAGCTTCATCAAGTAAGAAGCTTCTATATTTAGAAACATGAAAATTTCCCAGTGTACCTTCACTGTCCTACTAGGAATGGCTTTCAGAAACAAGACCATCTGAAATGTAAATATATCTTGGCACAGAAAAAAATGATTGATGTCCTTTGCATATTCAGGTTTTTTTAATACTTTAAGACTGAATTTATACTCTACAGAATGAATTTGTATGATTCATCTCTTATGAAAATGTCACATGAACTCCTGTAGAGCTTTATAAAGGACTCAGTAGAGGGTGAACTGGATTTTACACAGCTGTTATATTTCAGATACATTTTTTTTTGCATGTCTTATATGTATAAATTAGAAAAACATCTTCATATAGACTGTTGATCAGATAAAATTAATATATTTATGTTTTTCTTGAGAATATTTGTAATTAGTTTTTTTGAGCTTTATTCCTACTAAAAAACTCCTACAGGCCAATGAAATGAAGTCTAGCTGGCAGCTTTCATGATAACGTCAACAGGAAAACAGGGATGTACCCACACCAGTCTTCAGTAACAAATTCCAGTTGGTTCAATTAAGCTCAAAGAGTAACAACAACATTAAATGTGTTAGATTTCACTTAACCATTTACTTACTTATTTTATGCTTTTTTCTTTTTTTCATCTGCCCCTGTATTGAGAAGGGAAATTAATTTGAGTTTTCTTCTCAATGTCACTCCATATTCAATTCTTCCCTCTGGTAGGCCTTTCTCATAAAATTTAGTTCAACCCAAATTTATATTTGGATCCCAGTGAATGAATTCAAGTTCATGCAATTTAAATGAGTTTTGACTTCATTTTCTATTTTGTTGAAATTATACAGACTTCTGAGTCACAAACTGTAAGTGATGGAAGATTTACCTACAACCCTTAGTGTCTCAGAACGTGCAACATCCCGTTTCCATATGTGCTAGAGTTGACAGGCCAAATCCTGAGGTGCTTCCACAAAGCTGTATTATTTCTTCTCTATGAAATGTGGAGTGGAAATGAAGGGAAAAAACTTAATTTTCACTTCAAAATATTTTATGGGTTTTAGTCTTCCTGTTTCTTGCCTTTATACCCTACTGTTGTACAGTTTCTGTAGCTCCAGTATTCTCTATTGAATTTCGTCCATCAGTTTACCGCATTGTTTTTTGGTCCCCATTCTTTCCTGATTTGCTTAATTTTCTCTTTCCCACAACATTTTCTGTTTCTTTCCTGTTTTAAACCACCACAGCAGAAGGTCATAGATGTCATAAAAAGGATCACAAATTTTTACATAAGGAAATCACTGTTAAGAAGTTATCTAGAGACATATAGGTGATGGAATGAAAGCTCTTTGTTGCCTATCATATTGGACAGGATCAGCTTCACTGCTCAGAGCCACTTCCAATAACCAACCAATCTACACCTTGAGATGTTGAGATGGTTGAACAGAAGGAAGGACATTTGAGCTCCATGTTATTCAATATGGAGGGCTAATGATGTATTTACCTCCTTATGGGAGCCCTCACTGCCTAAGCAGTATGGGGTATTTTCTAGGCCTGTGATGGATGCTGTACCAGCCTCCAGGCTGTACCAGCAGGCAGGCAGGAAGGCAAGGTTTGCTGGACAAAGAGGGAACAAGAACTTGTGGCACTGTGTGATAATGAGGATTCTCCTGGGAAGTCTGAGGCAGGTGGAAGGGTGTCCTGGGTTTTTTGTTGGGTGTTACACAATTTTGATAAAGTGCTTTTCAATAAAAAAATATTAACATTAAAAAAGAGACCAGGTCTTGATCATATAACTTTCGGTTTGTGGTTACCCAATTAACCTGCTTTCTTCTTGGGAAGTCTGTATCCTCTCTTCACCTAAAGAGTGGGGGAAGCAAATATTCATTTGTAGTTTTTTAACAACATTATTTTTATAATATTAATGGCATATTTATGGAAAGAATCTCCATCTGTGTTTTAAGCCCATTGTGCTGAGGAGTACACAGCCTAAGCTAAAGCTAGAGCTCCTAATCCAAATAGATAAAGCTGACTAACAAAAAAGCAGAAACAGAATAGCTTTTCAAACAAGTTAAGGGGTCTCTCAGAAATATAGAACTATGTGAAATGTTTTTTGATGCCATCATCTTAACAGTATATTCTTCCTTGCCACTCACTATTGAAATAATAATTATTTTAACACATTTTCTTAAACTTCTGCATAACCAAAAAAGCTAGTGAATGTGAGAACAACTAGTTCTATACTAGAAACATATTTTAACAGAGAGCAATAAAAAGTATTTTTAAATCATTGCTCCTTGTTTTAAAAGATTTAATTATGTAGAATGTACATTAATTTTGTAGCAAGCATGTGTGTAATAATGGTAGGATTTCCTATATATGTGTATATATATATTAAATTTATTTCAAAAATTAAATTAATAAATTGAGTCTTTGTTTGTTAGAAGAGGGAATAAAACCATCCTTAATTTAGAAATTTAATGGCTATCAAACTAAATCTGGAATCATGCACATCCTGACATTAATGATATCATGCTCTCAGAAGAAAAAAATTAGGCAAGCCTCACTAACAACGATTTAAATGTTAATCTAATTCCTTCAGCAAATAAAAAATCCTAAATTTGTGAGAACCTTCCAATCAGATATTTGCTGCATTTCTACATACAGACGAAAGGCTGACTTTGCACTAAAATAACCAAATGTGTTGGGAAAAAGTAGGACAGGTGAAATCATTGCCTTTTTGGCTGCACTCTTGAGCTTTTGTCATCTTTTAAAAATAAAAATAAAGAATAAGCAAAGAAATTCTGTCTCGTTTGAAAGAAAAGTGACTTGTATTTTACTTACAATGTTTTTCTTGATTGCCTTTTTTATTCTAAAAAAAAACACAGGATAGTGCTGAAATTTATATGTATATTTCCGAAGCAAATCTTTTATCCCTGGATAGCTCCCCTTGTCTGAATGGTGATATTGCTTTGAAGTGACAGTGATGTTCAGTTTTGTAAAGTCACTGTGTCGTGTTCGAGGGTGAAAAGTAATTTCTAGAGATACTTCCAGAGTCTGAGAGAAGAACAAACCTGCAGTGTTCTTTCGTGGAAGTTAGTCAGTTATGGTAGAGGAGAGCTAACAGGCAGACAGCTAACTTGAGGTATTCTCAGTGTAGATATCTACATTAGAGGTAGTCCTGCCCGTCTCCAGGGACGATCTTCATCTGATATCGTCTAGCTATCTACCTTTTACAGTGAAGAACTGTTTTTTTAAATGTCTGCTGCTATTTACAAGGTTAACATAACTTAATGGAGTCAGTGGGACAATGACAGTAAGATTGGCCATGAGGTTGTGGATGCCCCATCCCTGGAAGTTTCCAAGGCCAGACAGGATGAGGCTTTGAGCAACATGGTCTAGTGGAAGGTGTTCCTGTCCGTGGCAAAGGGATTGGAACTAGATGATCTTTAAGGTCCCTTCCAACCCAAACCATTCTATAATTCTGTGATCTCTCCAAGCAGGTATTAGACCTATCATCTATGTTGTATCTGTCACCCATGAAAGGATCTTTTCAATCCTTTGTGACTGTGAACAACAAATAGCAGTTGACATTTGACAATCCGGTCCACTGAGTAAGGATGTGATTTAGCTAACTAAACATGTCTCCAGCAGATTTTGTGATACCTAATTTACACTGCCTCCAGTTTCCATTTGGGAAACACATGGATGTCTTGAGACATTAAAGTGCTGGAACATATTACCAAGAAAGGTAATGGAGCTATTGAAGGATCTAGAGAACATGTCTTATAAGAGCAGCTGAGGAAACTGGAATTGTTTAGTCTGGAGGAAAGGACGCTCACAGGAGACCTTTTCACTCTCTACAACTACCTAAAAGAAGATTGTAGCAAAATATGTGTCTTTCTTTCCAAATAACAAGTGATGAGAGGAAACAGCCTCAGATTGTGCCGGGGAAGTTTAGATTGGATATTAGGAAAAAATTCTGTACTGAAAAGGTCATCAAGCATTGGAACAAGCTGCCCAGGGAAGTGGTTAAATCACCATCCATGGAAGTATTCAAAAGATGTGGTGGTGCTTACGGACATGGATTAGTGGTGGGTTAGCATGGCAGTACTGGGTTAATGGTTAGACCCAAGGATCTTTAGGGTCTTTTCCAACCTAAATGATTTTATGATTCTTAAAAGCCCCTTGACACATCTGCCAGCCCTTTGTGTACCTTTTGATGTATGTTACAAATCAGGCAATCCACAAAGTAAAACAAACACCAGTTATTTCCTGAATTTTTTTTAATTTTTCCCTCCTAATTTTCCAAAATGATATTGCTGCAGTATGACAATCAATACACACATTCTATGGATACTCCTCTTGTTTCCTTTGACTGTTATAACAGTGACAGTGTTGTGCTTAGCTGTGCTTAGCTGAGTTTAGCTGTCCTTGTGTCACTTGGAACAAGGTTTTCTAAAAGTAAAGTATGTGCTGAATAGAGTATTTCAGCTGGAAGGGACTGTGGCAGTGTGATCCCTCCCTCCCTTTTCTGCTTGAGCAAGAGCCACCAGTGGTTGTCGTGATTACTATATCTGGCTTAGAGATAACAACATGATGGTTAAGTATCAGTCTGGGACTAAGTCTAGATCCAGCCACACCTAAAACCCCCCTTGGAAAGGAGTTTGGAAAACAAGAGAGTCCTTTTCTGAATCTCATGACTCAGCAGGAGGGTCTCTCTGACAATTTTGTCCTCTATGCAGTAAATAACCAAGTTGCTGTGACAAGGGGTAGAAAAGCCTTTGTGACCTCCTTGCTATGTGAAAGCCCCAGGAAACCTGGGTTGCTGAGCCAGGAGAGGAGTGTGGGTTTCACAGGCAATAACCTCCACCACAGGTTGTAAATTCTCAGAAGCAATTATTACTATTTCTGCTCCTCTTACTGTAAGAAGAGTCCAGAGTTCATCCTCAAGGAATCACAATTCAATTTTCCTTGCACAGTTGAGAAACCAGGAGTGGTTCAGGACAATTCATACGCTAGAAAGCCAAGCAAAATAACTCCTACTAGAAAGATTTTCTCTTAACACACTTTCTGTGTACCCTCTCAGCTGTGAGTGAATCAATCTGCTTTGTGGGAAAGTGCAGAGTAGAAATAAATATGTCAGAAATAGGCATAATGGTACCAAAATCCAAAGTGAAGTGGAAAGTTCTCTGCACTAAGTGCTACTTTTTTTCACTGTTTTGCCTTATCAAGAAAGAAATTATTTTGCTACTAAAGGAATCTCATGTCCTTAACAAGTTTTCAGAGAAACTAAAATTTTAAGGGACATGGATGGTATTGTAATGATGTATTTTCCAATAAAAATGGTGTGGAAAATTGTTGGGGTTTTTTAATTATAGTTACATGTTATGAACTGAGTATTTCAGGGTATATAGAAGAGTTATGAAAACTCGTCCATGAAAATGATTGATAAATCTATGATAAAGCAACTTCTTGGAATATTTGAACTCCACAATAGTATTTTTAATGAGATTGTTTAGAAAACCAATGTTTTCCCCATATGACTTAGCTGTCTAGCTTTATGAAGCCTAGATTTAGTTTTATTAAACCATTTTTCTGAGGAAACTGTACATCTGCTCTAAAATGCTTAGAAGCCTTATCTCCAGGGAAGACAACCTTGCACAGATGGCCAAAGTCCAGAGCAGCATGGGAGTGAATCTTTCCTGGAAATTATGGTACAGTTGTTTGTGAAAATCGTTGCAAAATATTGATGTTATTTCTTTATTATAAAGCACTACCTCAGTGGTGTTATCGATACCATAGATGCTACAGTGTCTACTAGTAGGAAGAAGGTACAGAAATGATCATCACCCTTTGTAACTGATTCTTCAGGACCATAGCAAGACCACAGTTGTGCTTTCACATCTGTACTACAGTTTGCCATGAGTCAATTCAGTTTTAAATACAACCTCGTAAGATCACTTAACAATTTTGAAGCTTCTGTAAAACTCTAGATAGGCCATTTTCCTCTGATTCGATGTCAAGTCTTGATTTCTGTTATAGGCAGAGGAACTATATAGCAAAGCTGTCTGGTTCTGTAAACTAAAGGTTGTTTTGAAGTCAGTGAATTCTCACTAAAGAAACAAGCTGTAGACCTAGGCTGTTTAGCAAGAAAAGGATTTTCTTCACCCCTGCCAAGACTATTGGTATGCTCATTGGAATCTGAAAGTCCCCAACTGCTCTTTAAAATACACTTGCTTTAGGGATGGCAGAACTGACTTCAGATAAAGGGATTTGTGGTAAAATGCAGAAACTATGCTGCAAGGCTGAGATTCATTTAACTTAAGAAATCTAAAAATTATACATCTACTTTAAGCCCTTAGCTTTTCTTGTCATCAGTGGAAAAAGCTGGGATCTCCACAGAGTGATTCATCTCAGCTGTCCTTGACATGTATCACGGGGAGATGAACCACATTCTGAAGGTGCCTGTTCTCTCCCGTGATTACAAATTAATCAAAATGTGTCTTAATCAGACTTAAAAACTTGGAGTGAAAACTTATTTTTTGATACCTGACTGGGGGTAGATGAATCTCACTTCCAAGTATCTTTTTGTTTTAACCTTTTTTCAATATAAAGAAAACAAACCGTATCAATCTAATCTTTCAAAGAACACAACTGTCATCAGAGGGAAATGGAGCAAAGATTACAGATAGAGCAATTTTTATAAATCTTTATTGGTATCTTTAGCCTAGAGATAAGCATTTTCCATGGTATAATACATAATTTTTGTAGTTTCAGTTGAAGGTTAGATTTGATGATCTTGGAGGTATTTTCTGACCTTAATGATTCTATAAGGGAAAATTAATACAAAGAATAAAACTTGTAAATGATTAACAGCTGTGTACTTTCAGTATAATGTACCATAATTTATTTCCTGCTGTGCTTTTGATTAGATTCATCATACTTAACTTCACCAAATCTAAAAGTTACTTGATCAGATGTTAGAAACCTCTAATTTAAACTATTTATGTAGACCCTAGTGAGAGTCACCACTGAAAGAAAAGTACCTCTAGGTGATTTATCATGCCATTCTAACATCTATATCAGGCAGAATATAGCAGGCAGAATAAGTTGTCATTTCTACGACAACTCCAGAGAGGACTCAAATTACTAGATTAGAATGGATTAGCAGGAAGAGGAGGCAGCTGAAGCCTTTTTGAGGTAGCTGGAGTAAGCCTCTTAACCACAGACCCTGAGACTTGTGGGCATCTCTAACCACACCGACACCTGTTGGAAGAGCAAAAAGTCTGGTCACACAAGTGATGCAGAACATATTTGAAATCTGTTAACACAATTTCCGGATAAAGGTGATCAATAAACTGAATAGTGATGGTGCTCTGGGGAACTCTGCTTAGCAGGTGGGTTAGATTAGATGACTTCCAATGGTCCCTTCCAGACATATTTCCCATTCTGTGATTCTGTGGCAGTCATTAGTGATTTAATTGGAACCTACTGAGCCATGTCTTGAGACTGAATTCTGGTGTGCAGGGGCTCGGGGTGTAAGGACACATTGCATGGAAGAGTATAATACCCAAAAAGCTGGCTATCTAAGAACAGGAGCTGGAAGCCCCTTCCTGTCATAGTTAGAGATTCAGATAACTGAACTAAATAAACGAGATCACCTGTTATAAAATAAGCAACAGAAGGCCCAAACTATAATTAGTCATCTTCAGAGATTTATAATCATGAATTATTGCTTGAGAATATTTAGTGAAAATACAATTATGTTAACACAGAAAAGACTTTACTGACCTTTCTTGTATTTAGACTAGCATAAATACCATATTTAGGCATTTTAATCACTTTAGGATCAGTACCAAAATAAACTCAAGATATAATTGAATTAAATTTGAACTAAACCTTACAAATCTAACATTCTGAACTGAGATTTCAGGCACAGGTTCAAGGTTAGTTCAAAGTTTAGAAAAGCTATAGAAAAGTTTAGGTTAACTGGAAATAAATTAATAAATGACCTGAATTAGTTTTATTAAAAATCTCTTTATGGGGGTGGACACCTTGACATTTTCATTCCCCAACAAAACATTCCTACTGGATTTTAAAGTTTTAATCTCTGATTTTAAAGTTTTAACCTTGTTTACTTTCAAATATGATCACATGGGATCTAGTTGCAGTTGTTCTCATGTAAGCTAACATACATCTTAGGAAAACCTTTAGTATTTTCTGACCATATAGGTTATGGACTATTCCCCCCAGCTCTGTCCCACTGGTGATCAATATCAGGAATTCAGTTTTTGCTCCTTTCTGACCTCTCTAGTATTTTTGCTTATCTCAAAAATCTTTAGCTGTACCTTTAGAAATGTTTATTTAATGAAAGTCTTCATAAAAGCTGCTGAGTCTTCATTTCTACTCAGGCTTGTATCCAGTTGGGTTTTGAGTATCAACAAGGTTGGAGGCTCCACAGTCTTTCAGAGAACCTGCTTCAGCATCTCACCACCCTCACACTAAGTTTTTTATGTGTAAACGGAATTTCTTGTGTTTCAGGTTGTGCCCATTGGCTGTTGTCCTGACACTGGGCACCACTGAGAAGAGTCTAGGCACCATTTTCTTAATTTCTCCCATCTAGTATGTATATAGATTGGGAAGATTCTATATGAGCCTTTGTTCTACAGCTGGAAGCTGTGACTTTTCAGCCTGTCATCATGTGACAAACACTTCGATTTGTTGATCACTTTTAGCTGGACTCACTTCAGCATGTTTGTCTTGTACTTGGGAGGTCAGAACTAGACTCAGTTCTCCCCATGTGTCTCACCAGTGATGAGCAGAGGGGAAGGATCACATCTCCTGCCCTGCTTATGACAGGTCCCTGCCAAAACTTGTGTAGGGTGAATAGTTGCCAGTCTACTTAATGAAGTCCAGGGCTGATTTTTTTTTTTCTCTCCCCACAAAGGACCACAGAGAGCTTCTGTTCACCTTCTTCATCATCAGGTCATTCTCTGTGTAGGTGCTTTCAATATGGTTGATCCCCAGCTTGTACAAGTACATGGGGTTATTCCTGTTCAGATACAGGACTTTGCATTGCCATTTATTGAATTTCATTAGATTTCTGTCAATTCGTTTTTTCAACCTGTTGAGACACATCCACAGTGCAGCACAGTCACATGGTGTATCAGCCTATCAACCACACCGCCCAGTTTTGCTTTGTCTGTAAAATTTCTAAGGGTGTACTTTGTTGCAGATGTCCACTTACTAACTGGTACTTCCTCAGTTTATCTGTGAGAGAGACAATTTTGAAAGCCTTGCTCAGGTTGAGATAAACAGTATGTGCTGCTCTCCACTGAACCACCAAGTCATTCACCTCATTGTAGAAGGCTATCAGGTTGGTCAAAAATGATTTCTCCTGTGTAAATCCGTTCTGACTACTCCCAGTCACCTTCTTGTCTGCCCTTCATATGTTTTGAAATTATTTTCAGAATTATTTACTCCATCTGCTTCCCAGGCCTGGCTTCCTTCAAACCTGCTTTATGGTTTTCAAAATCTCTTCTCTCTGCATCACCTTAAGTCCTTTGCTTGCCAACCTGGTCCAGCACTTCCTCATTTGACTTTGGGTCATCATGTCTCTCCTACGTTGTTCCTAGTTTAAATTTGTCTTTACAAGGTTGGCCACATTTTGAGTAATTATTTTTCTGCCTTGTATAGTCAAGGGATTCCCATTTCTTTTTAGTAGTCCTCGATCTTCAAAGAGCATCTCATGGTTGTAAAACCTGAATTCCTATTGATAACACCAACTGTGCAGTTTGAATTAATAATAATCACAGTTTCAACTAATTTATAGATTTTTCATCTATCCTATGCAGTGCCTTGTTAATAGGAGGATTAGCTTCCTTTCCAAGAAGGAAAAATAGTATACAGTAAAAATAGTATAAACGTGAGGGAGTTTTATTCTTGTAACTGGTAGTTGACCTCAGCTGTGTAATATTTCTTGGAAATTCATGAGATTTTCCCAGAGGTCCTTTAGTACAAAAAGAAAAGAAAGAAAAAAAAAAGTCTTTAAAAGCCAAACTAACAAGTGTGTGCTTCCCACTGGGCTTGTGAATGCTTTGCTTGCCGTACCTTATTAAATGTAAATTTAAAATAAGTCAAGTAGATACCTGCTGAGAAACATGTAGTTTCACTGTCTAACTGGGTCATACCAAATCTGAAACAAAGGGCGTAACTGCTAAGAAATGTAAAAATAATGTTGAGGATTAATCCTCTTTTTATAAAGAGACTTCTCTGCTCCTGAGTTTCCCAGCAGAGCCCCACCATAGTGCTTAGAATGCATCAGAAAGGCTAAGTTCAACATTTATAAAGAAAGAAAGAGGGTTTATCTCTGATGATTGTATTTATCTCACCTAAATTTAGAAGCAGAACTCATCTGAAGGTTAAAATACCTGCATTTTGATATCCATGTGCCTCTGTGTTAGTGGGATTATAGGTGTCTAAATGCTTTGGCAAAGTAAACCGTAGCCGTATAATAGTGGATTTTAGGATATTATTCAACTGACCAAAAGCCTAATAAATGATGTTGTTTCTTTAGGCTATGCAGGTACCTAACCTGCTCAGGGATGGTTATATGCAGAAGGTTGGCAGTTATGGCACAGCAAATGCACAAACTTTGTCCTGCAATGGCAGCTGGAAGCTGAGACTGCCACATATGGGTATCCTGGGAGTATGGTGAGGTTAGGGAGAGGAGCTGGCTAATTTCCCAGCCCAAACTTGTGTAGGGTGAATAGTTGCCAGAATATGGTTTCACTGATTACTCATTTTATTTATTTCTTACAGAATTTTTATTTCTATTGGCTACACACACCTGCAATGATCCAACATCTTTTTCTGTCATATGGCTAAAATTGAGATACCCACGGCCTTCTCCTCAACCTTGCAAACCTTCCTTTGCTAAGCATACATGAGTGGATGAAAGTAGGGCTCAGCATTTCATTTTGTGCCGGTAGTTTTCAAGCTCTGTGAACCTTGATCCATTTTTAAGGCTGGTAATTACTATATATTGTATATTGTTATTATTACCAAGGGCAGATTCAGATATTTCCATTGCATAGACATTGCATTATGAGAATTATTGGATTTGTTCTGAACAGTGCAAGACAAACCAAATTACCATTTTTGTCAAATATGATCTGCTTCAGCAATTCTTTGTTGACAGGCCTAAAAGGAATGATTACTGAATTCATAATCATAAGGAGACAGTGTATTTATTTAAATATGAAATTCACTGATACTACAATGACATTCCTTACATAAAATCATGATCAAGCAAAATATTTCCATCTATACAGCAAAGTGAAATTTCAGATAACGGTAATTCTTACATTTGTTCACTGCTTCACATCAGTTATCTTAAGTAAGCCTGCTATCTAGTGTGTGGAATTATTATAATACCATTATTCAGTTAATGAAATTAGGAAGAAATTATTTCATTTGCCACAGCTACAAATGGAGTTATTTTAAAACCAGAAGTTCTTGAACAGCTGAGCAAATAATTATATGAACATTGAAGTAGAACAAATGAAATATGTTTACCAGTGGCTATGTATGTCAAATGTTCTTAGAGCACTGTAGTTTTTGTTAAAAAGTATTTTAAAAAACTTCTCTGACATACTAAAATTTAACTATATTGTTACAAATATGCAAAGCACTCAGGGCACCTATGCATTAATTTTGGAGTTTTCTTTTTTTTTTTTTCCTAAATTCCATCAGTCTATGGAATTTTTCCTTCATTTATGTTAATTGAGAATGAAAGACTGAGGTACTAGGTGGAGTGTCTATCTTTCAGGTTACTAATATAATGGAAATTATTAGGGTGACACAAAGGTCTTCAGTGGTCTGTTCTGCATCGAACACATAAACCTCTACTGTTGACAGAAGCAGAATTGTTGAGCTTATCAGACATGTACATAAATTATTTAAACATAGTTTTCATAAATTAAAGGGATGTATTTGATAAATCATCAGTTTTCAGCATATGACTGCAACTCTTGACTCCAACTTGCATGTTATATTTTGCATTCTCCTTCCTATCTGGTGAACTGCTCCATTCTGCTCAAAGGAAAAATAGACATACTTTGAGTTACTAAATAATAAATAAGAATCATTTAGTTTTGTAATGCAGAGTATTGCACAGTGTATGAGCTCTATTCCTCCTCCATCACAGTAACTATAGTCTAGGGTTTAAGCAATGGGTAGTTGTAGACTCACTTGAAATGTAAAAACTAGTTCCAGATCAAACTTATGAGAACTACAATTAACAAAAAGCGGGAGTGATGACACATCAACTGATGCTGGGCCTCCACTTCACCAGATTTTCAAAGCTCCCTGGAGTTGTCTTGGGTTCTTTAGGATGTATCAAATGGCAGCAATCTCCTTCCTTAGACACCTTAATTCTGCTTTCATGTCTAGTGGGTTTGATCCCTCTGGATACCTCTAACTACATGCATTCAATGTCAATGGATTGCACTGGAGATTTAGAAACATAGACCACTATGTTTTTCTGTCTTTTTCTCAAGGTGAATCTTGCTTTCTTCACCCTCAATGTTTATTTAGGGTGTAAAAAGACTAGAGAAATATGGTTGCAAGAGATTACACTCCATATACATCTAGATGAGAAGACTGTCAGAGGTAACATTGGCAATAACAATCCCTCAGAATTGCAGCAAAATGAGGCCAAGCAGTTTGTCATAGGCAACCTGAGGCAACATGATGTACTTTCAGTCTCAAAATGGAGCATTCATCCCAAAGCCACCAGTCCTCTCAAATGAAAACAGAGATTAGAAGCATAATTAATTAGCAAAGGAAAATTTGACTGTGTTGAAAGATATGGAAAGTTGTTATCCATCTATTTTCAAAAAGAGCGGGAAGGGGCTGTGGGGAGGTGCCTTCCTGGCAGTTGAAATCAGGCATGTTCTTCTCCATCTGGCAAGCTGAGCATGTAAATTCAGTTCCTAAAAACTGGAAAAATGGTAGCGACTCAAACAAAGAAATTTCTTTCTTCCACAGACAGGTGTTTCTGGTGTGGCTGTAGCTATAGAAGATCACGAGAGGAACTTGCATGCAACAACTTTTCAAGGAAAACAGTACATTTAGATGGTTTACTATGCATTTTAGCAATATCTAATATGAAAGTAAAAGGGAAATGTTTGTTTTCAAGTAATTATTTAGGGAATATATACTAAATATATATGTTCTAGACTTATTCTGTGCTATCGCATACAATAGGAAAAGCCTATATTAGGCTAAATATTAATCCTGTTTGCAAAACACAAATCAGATGAATGATCTTTACCATTCTTTACATTTTGCTCCAATGTAAATGTTACTTTTTGTAACTTAGTGATCTTGTCATTTTATTACCAGTAGATTTTATAAGAAAATAATTCACCCATTGCAACATTTATCTTGCTCTGTGTTCTGTTATTATAAATTGTCCACTGATGTATATGAAGTAATATAACTGAAATTATTTCTGACTTCAATTTGATTTCAGATTTTCAAACTTTGTTGTTTTGCTCAAATTCAATATTCTTGTATCCATGACAACATGTGCATACTCTGTCTCAAATATTATCTCACCAAAAACCAAGTGATTTAAATGGAAAGCACTTTGCATGTCACAACTTCACTGTACTTCAGACAGACAATTATGAACAAGAAATCAAATGTGTAATGACTTTGCTGCTGGATGTACTGTAATTACATCTCTGCTTCACAATGTACTTTTATGGCTCAAGTTTCTTCAAAATGAAAAACAGTGCTACATCTTTATTTATTAAATGCTAATGCATTCCTAACAGAAAGACTTAACTCTACAAATGTTTAACAATTATGCAGAATTCACTAAAGTGCTCTCAGCTTAATCAATTTGTTTTCATCTTTTTTGTTTTAATTTTCACTGGAATACAAAAGCAAGAGATTGGTCTTAATAAAAATACAGGAATAGGAATCATTACTTTTTAAAATACTCCAACTCACCTCCAAATTTTTGTGAGCCAGAATACTAAAGACCAATATAGGCAGTGAAAAGTGCTCCTTCGATGTGATCTTCCCACCCAAAACAAGTCCCCAAATTTAGTTAAACAAAACCAGCTTTAAGAATAAATTCTGACATATAGCCAGTAATTACAAACAAACTTAATAACTTTCTTTATGAGCATTGGCTTTCCGGGACTCGTACTTGGAAGATAGGTGCACAAAATAAAGGTATTAGAACAAAGGTTGGAATCCAAACAGCTACAACTCCCAGAACAGGTCAGAGAGGCCAGTTTTATATCAGTGACTAACGTACAAATACCTTCAAGAAGAGTTAGGACAATCACTTAGTCATTAAAGTTCAAAATTTTCATGTATGAAAATACCACCCTCATTTTTCTTTCTTATGTAGCAGTAGTAAAACAGAATAAATCATCAGATGTGAATTACTTTTAAAAAACTCGTTAGGATTTTTTGAGGTGAAACAAGAAGATTCTGAGATGAAGAAGAATTTAAGTGAACGCTTCAATCCATATTGAATTTTTAAGGGGAAATGCCGGAAAACATGCAACAATTAGAGTCTGTTGCATATAAGAAGCCCTGTTTTGAGAACGTACAGTTCTTCAGCATTGTTTCTATCTCAATAAAAAACCCGCAAAATGTTAACAAATCTTTGATATTTTTGTTTTCTGACCATGTATTAGAATAGAGGTACACCTTGGGTTCAGATGACTGAACCATAAGTTAACATATCAGTTTGGAGTTGCAATTCTGCTTTCCTTGGTGAACTTGAGAACCACCACTCCACACTGACCATTCTATACCTCAGACTGAAAATAAATTGGCATCTTCAAACGAGCATTTGCTACTCAGGTTGAAGAAACTTCAGGGAGGTATGAAGGAACCTTTATGGGACACCCTTTATTCTGTGCGAATCTATGTGGAAGGAAAGGGAAAGCTTGACATTGCAATTTCTTTTCCATGTTTATAATCTATCCTGAGATGACAATTCTTGGAGGGAGACAGAAGCATTTGGAGCATCTCATTGTTAGTAAGATTTCTCTCTTAACAAGTGTCTTATTCCTCATTTGTTTTTCTCTTAATTTTCTCTTCCTGTTTTACCTGCAGATCATTGCTCACCGCTTACAACTTCCACTAGTTTTAACAAACTTTCAAAGTGTTTACTGTGCAGGGAAGTAGCTCACAGACTCCATGAAGGTCTGACCTCTAATCTGTGCTGTTCAGGTGAATAATAATTCATAATATTTATTAATATTATGATTTAAAAATTAATATTTATTAACAATTACAACAACAAAATTTGCTTATGAGCCTTGATTAATTGGGATAGCAAAACTGACGGCTAATGGTGGACAACTGCAGATGTTTGCAACATTGATTCACTAGGCAATGTACTGCTGACAACACTCAAATGTAATAAATCACATATAAAAAATAAAAGTACTTTTTTTAAACTTTATTTTATTTGCAGAGATGAGTTCTGAGTTAACTATTACTGCCCAGAAATGAGATTTTTGAGTCACAAATCATCGTTGCATAGGAAAATCCTCTCGATACTTATCAATAGTCAAAAATCAAATGAAACCATGAATTAATAGGAAAGAATTAGACAGCATGTCAGAAAGTGTCATAGTGGTGGTGTATACATTTGGAGGCAGGTATGATCCCTACTTCTGAGAAGAAATAATCCCAACTGGAACGATGACATGGAGGATCAAAAGTGGGTATGGGTCTTTAACTGAGAAATCACTAATTGGACTAGGACACTTCAGCAAGGATGAGTTATCTGAGAAGAAATTTGATAAATAAATAGCAGGAAGGAGATGAACAAGGGTTGATTGTCAACTGTCCTTTCCACAGGAAGCAGAATAAAGCAAACAAAATTCTCAGAATACAGACTCAAAACAATCAGAAAGAGAAACTTCTTACAGACGTGGTCACATTACAAAAATTCTCTTTGGTGTGCAGAGCTTAGCATAGGTTCAAACTGTGTTTATTAACCATAGAGGGAAAAGACATGAGAGGGCATTAAATAGAAACACAATAGCTGAGGATTAGGCAGCTCTTGAGGCACAGTCTGCTGAATGATGAGAGAATGTACTAGGAAGTTTCATGTTGTGCTTTCTTGGTTGTAATCCTTCTCAACATCTGCTACTTATTCAGTGCCAGGAACAAGATACTTTTCTAGATGTTCTGTTGTTTGTATTATTTTGGCTGCTCCTATATCCTTTACTGCACATTCATTTCCCTACCATGATCAGCTAGAATGTATTTTGAGTCTTGAAAGTTTCCATAGTTTAATTATAAATAAATTCTCAAATTTAAAAAATAAATACTTTTTTTTTTAGCTGAAAAAGGCTTTCTCTTCCCATTTTATTTCTTTCCTTGTTTCACATTAAGCTTTATGTGTCTTACATAATACTGAGCTTAGAGGATAAAACTGTTACAAGTTTATTGGTCGAGATAAACTGTGGAATGAAGTTTGACTTTCTGAAGCTCTCCATATGCAGAACTTGTGCAGGGTTCTATACACTAACAGATTTATCAGACTTCAGAAAATTGACTAATGTATTTAATTTCTTTTAATTAAAATTGGACTATCAGATCATGTTGCAAATATTGTTGAAGCCACTAGAGAAAGGGAAAAAACATTGCATATTCATACTTTTACAATATTTCTTCTAGTATTCTGACTCTTACAATATTATCTTTGTTCAGCTTTTAACGATTTATATGCAGTTTGCTATTCAATTACTTCTGTTGTTGACCCAATAATACTTCGGGGTAATTGTACTATTTCCTACATTTTTCTGGCTTTATGTGGATTAGAAGCACTGAATTTAGATTTTTTTTATATAACTTGCCTTCAAGATCATGTGTATATACAAATATCCTACATTAGAATATTTTTCCTATAAATATTTTAGAAGAACATTCAAGAGATAAATTATTTTTTTCCTATATAGAACAATAAACCTATTTTGTGCCTGTGTTGAACAGTACAATACACTTTTTATGCATTTATGTGATTTTGCCATAATCTTATATGTAATAAATAAGTGTTAGAAATAATTTGAGTCAATTTCAGGTAAGTATTTGTAGTATTATGTTGGATCCAGTCCCTATAACCTGCTCAATCTGTAATACAGTAGTTTATAAATTTTATTTCTGAAACTATTGGTAGTGAGTGGCATGGATGAAGCAATAGGAGTTGGGTGACATGGTCCCAAGTATTCTTTCAATTTTCGTCTCATAATGTAATTTTAAATTCAGTTTTAAATCTAATTTTCACTTGATTTCAAGTGAACTAAGTCTGTAACTCTCTAATTCTCATTATCTGTCAATTCTGCTTAATCATCATTCTTTATTGTGGAAAATGAATTAACTCCACAAATAATCCCTCAGGATCCTTGGTTTCTAAAGGAAACCTCTTTTCTTCTCCATGTATTGTTCTCCCATCTGTTCGTTAACCACTTTGCACAATAATAAGTCACATTTTCAGGAAACAAGTGTAATCCTTCAGTGTGAAATGTGTAATAGAAGCTACACCAACAAATCCCTGCTGCAGTGTATGGTGTCCTATTTTGAAACGGTGTCAGGCTTTGTGGGAATAAATAAAGGAATTTTATTGCAATAACTTCTTTTTGGGAGTCCATGGGCAAAACAAAGTCAATAAAAGCCTTTCATCTTTAAATTGTTCATATCCTCTTCCATCTGGCTCACTGCCCTACCTACTAGGCTGTTTTCACAGTTACTTATTTGCTTTCCTTCTGTGCTATGACTCTTGCATTCTTGGTTGCAGAATCTCTTAGGCTCAGACAGAAGGATGAAGGATAGCTTTCCTGTCCCTTCCACCTTTATGTAACAGGCTTTGAAGAATAGCTGAATAGGGATTTGAAATACTTTTGATTGTGGATATATTTGATCCATAGTGGATGAGTGCTGTTGGCTGTTCTGCTGCTCCTGTGTGTGTATGATGTGCTTTTTGAAGATGACCTGACACTGAAACCTCAGTGAAAGGAGACAAACCGTTACGTGGCCATTTTTTTCTCTCTAAAGGGAGCAAGTGATGCAACACATTGTTATATATCTCATCAGCCAGATTTAAACACTGTTCTTAAAGTTCAAGATTATCAGTCTGAAATCAAAGTCTCTCCAAAGATTGTGCAGGAAACTTAAGTGGTCATTTAGGTAATTCACTTTGAATCACCTGACTAGTCCAGATACCTATTTTTGGTTCACTACATCAGCCTAGTTGGTTGATTGAAGAAGGTGGTCTGACACTTCCCCATAACCTCTGTGCTTGCCACACTCACTTCATATTGAGAGAATATGACACTTTAGTTTTATTGAGGTGTCTTATAGCCAAAAGAATCATATTATTTAGTGGGCAGTCGAGCATCTGTGAGAAGTCAAAAATGCTCGTGTTGAGAGGTATCCGAAATTAACTGCTCTTCTAATGACTTCCCTAGGCACAAAATTGCATCTCCTGCACATTCCTCTGGTGAATGTCATTGAATCAACTGGATTGCAAGCTTAAACCACTCTAGAGGGTTCACTTAATGTATGTAAACAGAAATAATTACTTTATTGAATTACTTCATTCTGGTAACTCTTAGAGCACAAACTAGTTGGAACAAATGCATTGGCTCAGGTTTTTCTTTTTTCTAAAGCAATAGAAATGATTACATTCTCAGGAAAGAAACAATCTATCATCTTTTACCATAATGTTATTGTAATCAGAGTCAGTATACTCCATAAATTGACAAAACAAAGAGACTTTCATTATTTATGTTTGTAAATCATTTACATTTAGACAGTACAAGAGACTGGTGGGATTTCTACACTGCAAAATAACAACTTCTTATCATTTGGGGGCAAGAGCTACTTCACATGCTGTGCCATCAGAAAACTCATTGCAATGTTCATTCGAGGGCATGATATGAATAATATGAATCTCAAAACTGCTCTGTGTCTTCAGTGGATTGTTTCTGTCAAAACCAATTATCTGATGCATTTAGTGTACTAATGTTTTTAATGTCTCTAGATACATTATTTATTAACAATTAACACCTCTAAATTGTACTCTAGAGAGAATGTTAGAAATATTTTCCACGTATATATGGAGAGAAATGTGTTGGGATTTAAAACAAATGTCAGGAAAATTGCAGTCAAGTGAAAATGACTCTGACTGCATTGCAGATCCTAAGCAACTACTTCGTGAAAAACAACAGACTGCAACGAGCAGCACAGAAACAGGCAGCACCCAAACATTAACCAGCACTCTGTTAAATTGGATTTCATAAATGATCCCTACCTGCTATGTTTTGTGTGTTTTACATACAGGCCACTATACATCTTCATCTGTTTTGGGATTGCAATGTGCAAATATTGAAAGAAGATCATCCAAGGTAACCCACTAGAGGTATTGCATAATAATTGAGGTAAATCACATGAGGAATGTAACAGTCAGAGATGCTGGTGCTTGAAGTAAATCTAGTTGCTCAAATTATGAATAGTATTATGTCCAAATGATGCAATCAACAAAAAAGATTTAAAATATTTTAAAGGAAAATATAAAACTGGATGTTTCTTTTTTATTGAACAGGTTAGGCAGAAAGATATGCCTATTATGTTTCACTGGAGTTAGCTGGCCTTTCATCTCTCTGAGCTATTATTAAATTAAAAAAATCAACCTCATCCTCTGTAATTATCTGAAATTATGATACCTCATTTTATAGAGATAGAAAAATTTCTATTTCTTTCACGTTTCAGGTAGAAATTTTACATGTGTATCCTCAGAATGCAGTTATTATTCAGTACTGGAATTTTTTTGCAACATTACCAGTGACAAGTAATGCTATCAAAGTTACAGTAAAAAACCAATATGTTTTTGTGAATTGATGTCATTTCTTATAGGTGCTTTCAAAAATGTCCATCACTCACTGCAATGGGCCATATTCAACCCAGGAATTTCCATCAGGTGCTAACACTGGAAGGTGACACAGGTGAGATGAGAAGCTGTGGTGACAGATATACAGGCTCTATCAGGTCACCTGGGTCTTGGTGGATGCAAGCACACCATATCTGGGGAAAATATATCCTATTCTGGGGTCAGGATCCAATGAGTCACCTCAACCTGACTGCAGGCCTGACAGTGGACCTCTTCCCATCGCTTGCTCTTCTTAGGAATCAAGCCCTCCTTGAGCCCAGTGCAGCAAGTGGGGAGTTCAGTGTTCTTACTCCATCTTCAGCAAATATTAGCTCTGTGTATTATTTATTCTGAGCACCTTTAGGTAACTCAGTTAAGGACTTGGCCTGTGTGAGGACAATATATGTGGAATAGACCAGTGGTCTACATCATGCTGATTGGAGAGTGAAAACAAAATCTGATATAGTGTGAAAAAATATCATAGTCCTGTAGATGGTCAATAGTGAAAGTTTCTACTTTATCTTTACCTGAGTTGCTCTAGGGTAGCTCCCTCTCCTCCCACTACCTTCGTAAGGCATGTGTCTCCTGTGGGTTTTGTGTCAAACCCCATAAAAATGTTTCAGACAGCCTAGGTCACCTCAAAAAACAAGGACTGCAATGCTTGGGCTGCAAAATCCCATTTATGTTGTTACTCTTGCTTCTAACATTGTTTATGAATATTGCAGAAGTTTTTCTTGTGTGGAAAGGGTGAGTAAGAAACAAAAGCAGAATGTGAGAGGCTGAGAGTTTTCCATCTTTCCAGAGTGAAGCTCGGATGTTGATGTTTCATCCCTCTAATTGAAATGTCAGAGGTACAAGATCCCTCAGAGAAATGGCATATCATATCTGGGAAAGTGAATTAAGTCTCATTTTTTGAATAACCACTGAACAATCTGGACAGGGCAAAGTGTCAGGAGCTGGCAGGTGTGGTAGGAAATGAAGGAGCCAGAGGGATTTTTTTCCAATACAGTTGTTCTCTGTGAACTGTAGAAATTCACTTGTTTGATTAAACAAAAGGCAGATACAACTCACCAGAGTTTCACAGCTATAATTGCCTTTGCTCTGGTATGTTTGAGAGCTTCAGCAAAGACAACATGAAAACAACCAGTGAAAACAATATCCATGGCTTTGCAAGTCTGCCAAAAGAAAACATGCTCAATGAGTCCCCATACATCTTCCTGCTCCACTGGGAGAAATTGAACCATTTTACAGCAGGGGACATTGATTCCGCACAAATCTTGCACTTGCCGAGGAACAGTCAGTGTGAAAATAAATTGAAATAGTGTTTTAGATCTTGGCATTCTCAGGGATTAAAGAGAAACATCCATAATAATAACACTTTGGGATACTGTTGATCCAAGGAAAAGCATAAATGGCTTGTTGAGAGATTGTTAGTCACAGAGGGTGTTTGCTTACAGTTTGGAAGGTCTCTCCCCCGAAGTGCTGACTCTGTGGAAGACAGCTTCTGCCTTAGCTTTCTCAGTTCAAAACTGACGAGTGCTGTAATATTATCATCAGCAGTTTCTTATGGAAAACAACATTTCTGGTGATTTGATACAGCTGCCAACAAAATCCTAACAAAAAAAAATCCTTCTGTCATGACTATAAAGGGAACTTACATCTCAGTATCAGCTGATAGAGGCCAGGTACATTTCAGAAACATTTATATGTATAGTCCAAATCCCAAACAGGCCTTCATATATCCATGACTTCAAGATCATCACCTACTTTGTTGGCTGTCAACCTGTCTCAAACATGGTAAATAATCTTTCTAACTCTAGATGTCTACATCTGAGAAAGTTATTTGTTCTCTTTGATAATCAAGGCACAAGCATTTTGCTTATCTGTAATGAGATAGCTGTGCCCTAAGACATGTTTATTGATGACTATAACAATTTTCCAACTCAGAATAGTTCAATGATTGTGTATCTCTATAGCTACATATAGCTGCAGTGTAAATGTATGGCACAACTCAGTACATTTTAACCCATAGCACTAATTGATCTCCTCTAGTCCCATCCATATTGGAGCCTCAGAGCACACAAAAAGATTGTCTGGGCTTGTGTTAAGGCACCAGTCTGAGAATCTGAGTATTTCCTCTCTTGCTGCCTCAGAGTTTGCCTATTCTCAGTAAACCTGAGTATTGGGCTTACATGGCAAGGTTTGGGGAGCAGGGGCAGGGCTTGCATGAGGGAGTGCAAGCACACCACGGAGTGCCCCTGTGTCAGACAGAGTCGCTTCCAGCTGGATCCTCCCATGGGGGGCCACACTGGAGCAGGTATCCGTAGTTCAACTCGTGGAGGACACCACACTGGAGCAAGTGAATATACCCTGAAGGAAGCTGCAGCCTTGGAGAGCCCATGCAGAAGCAGGCTCCTGGCAGAGCTGTAGCCTGTGGATCGGAGCCTACAGGAACAGCAGACATGAAGTGCTACAGACTGACCACGACCCTCATTCCCCAGCCCTCCGAGCTGCTTAGAGGGAAAGAGGCAGAAGAATTAGGAGGGATGTTGAGTCTGGGAAGGAAGGATTGTGGGAGGAAGATTTTTAGTTTAATTTTAGTTTTTAGTTTTAGCCAAAAAGCCTAGAGTACAGGTATGATGTCTAACATATATAGTGAGTACTGTTTATAGTTATCATGGGTGTTTACATAGAATGTCTGTACTGTTATGATTGTTTGTAAGGCAAAAGTTTAGGAGATAAAGTATGGAAAGGTCACTGCAGTAGCAGATCCAGGACTGAGACTCAAATATCCTCACTTCCTTGGTTTTATCTTCTTTTAAAATATGTTTATACATAGTGAAAAAATTAATGCAATTAAAAATTACAGTAAAGGTTATTCATCAATATTATAAAGAGAGTACATTCAGTCTAAACCACTGTAATCCTGGATTGTATTAGCATTTTGCTCTAAACCTGGCAGGCAGGAATAGGATGCAAACATGAACAGGAAAAGCACAGAGAGAGATGGAATTGATTTTTGTTTCCTTATTGACAGACACCATTTCTTCCACTCTCATAAAAAATAATGGGAGAGAAATGATGAGTCATTTTATCATGAAGTTTTTGCAGGCAGAGCCTGCCTGTGTTCAGCACAGCTCTCAGCTCTCACACAACATGATCATACTGCACTGCAGGTCTGGAGAGAGCTCCCAGCGATGCTGCCTGCCATTACACATATCAGAAAACTAAATCAAGCTGAGTTTAAAGTAGGGACAAAAGAACCAAAATATTCAGGAGAAAAACATATGTTTTTATTTATTTTTCATGAGCCATTTCAAAGAGAACTTTTAACCGCTTAACTTAAGTGCTTAATTGTACCATCAGAGCCAGAAAGAAGCTCCAGGAGTGAAAAGAAAGCCCCAGTGTGGATTTACAAGGCACCTTTTGAACTGAAAAAAATGGTATTTTTCCTTCCTGCAAATCCAGAGGCCTAGAACAAGCAAGATAATAACATGTTAGACTGAGCTATGTCCTTTGCAGTTCTCAGTAATCATAACTACAATCTCTGTAAGATTTAATGTGTATTTAACTTCTTGTAGTATACAAGAATGCCCTTAAATCAGCACTTAACTTATTTTAAGCAATATACATTAAAAATGAAGTTGAGGAGCTTTTTCCTCCAAGGAGATGACTACATCTGACCAGGAAATGGTGCTTCTTTTTTGGAAAATAGAACATTTTACAGCAATTTACTAATTGCTGTAAGCTTTCTATGGTGGCAGAGTGATTTAGTTCAGAAAAAGTTCCCCGATTTTACAATCATTTCCACTTCTTTCCTGTTAAGGTCAGAAATGCAGAGTTGAATACAATAACTGCAAGAATAGATCTTTTAAGTAAGGACAACAATGCGTCTGCTTAAAACTTTTGTCCAAAAGTGAAGTAGTTTGACACTTGCAACACTGGAGGAAATGCATTGAGTTTTTGAGATATCAAAGCTTTAAAGAAGGGTGAAGTCAGTTACCTGTAACAACAAGCTTTTTTCTGCTCCTTTCAAGATGAGCTCTTAATAATGGTACAAGAATTTGCCATAGCAGGCAACCTAAAGAAAATACATCTTTTGTGACCTTTAAAGTTCCTTTACATTAATGCCATTGTAAACCAGAAAACCAGACGCAAATATTAAGAGAAATAGCACATTGCTCATGCTCTTTTACATTAAAGACTTCCTTTGATCTCTTTGTCTAAGCTTTGATAGCTTCCCCACAGAACAGATCATTGTATAACATGCACAGCATTCAAAATTAATAAATTAGTGTGAAAGATAAGCCACTGGCATCAAACATGTCTATAGCTTTGATGCTGGATTTGTGTTGCTAAGGCCCTTGTTGGAGTTTTGCTAATCACTTTCTTTTCCTTTTTCCTTGTTGTTGTTTGTTTGTTTTTATTTCAGAGCATACTCTTTTTTCTGTGGACAGTAACATCTTCATCCTCCAAATCTGAAATGCTGGAAAACTCTGGAGAGGCTTCAATCCCAAACTGAGATCTAGGATGTTACCTGTGCTTTGTTCCCTTCAAGATTGCACTGAAAGATCCTCCTGTTCCATATCACTTTGGATGTAGTTTTTCTCACCGAACTTGAGTTGTTTAATCTCAAGTGACCAATAAGACTCCCTCTAAGAGCAACAGAAAGAGGTGGGATCACCTTTGAAAGTGTGTGTCAAAATAACTGGAAGAAGTTATTGGGTAGAGGCTTAATTGTCCACAGGGAGGTGACTTGTAAAAGCTGAGATATCCTGGGATTTACAAGACATCCACATGTGACCCCAGTATCCGGAAGCACTTACCTGGTTCAGTCCAGTCATGATGTCCTAATACACCCAAGTGTATATTTATTTATATTTAACCAACTGAACTAAGTCCTATTTCTGCATTTGTGTACACTGACTACATCAGTGGGGCCCACGTGGTGGTCGTTGTCAAAATACCTAAATTTCTGCAGCTGGAGAAAGCTAATTCCATCTCTTACATTGGCCTAAATCTATCTCCCACACCCTCCCTCTCAAAACAAGGGACAATAAAATTTTCAGTCCTTCTTATTGCTCCTAATAAAACGTCAAAATTAACCTCAGAACACTTTGAAGAACAAGTATTGTTTCACAAGTGGTGCCTACTTGCTGCATGGCACAGAACCATCTAATGTAATCACAGGTAACAAACATTCCTGTCTTCTATATTCTCAAAATAACTTCTTTTTCTAAAAGGCTCACTTCTTTGACTATAAGAATTAAAAATACTTTAGTACATACTATAGCTGTAATATTGACTGTAAGGAAAGTCCGACTGTCATCCCACAGGTTCCACCATATTTTATTGCTTTAGAATTTCATTACTGACCTCTTTCTGAGCCCTTTGCTCACCCTCATGGCACAGAGTTCCTTCTGCACGACAGCTTTGTCTTCTGAGAAGATGGCAAAATTCATTCCAAGGAAGTAAAAATGAACATTCTTTCACAGTAATACGATGAGTGGGGGAAAAGTATTTGTCAGCTGAGCTGTAGGTGTGATTTTTCTGCTCAGCTGCTCTACATAGTAATTTAAATAATAAAAAAAAAAGTTGAACGTATTTTTGAGTAAAGTGTAAACCAATAGGAGAAAAACATACATACACAATATAAAAGGGGATATATATATATATATATATAAGCTGTACTTGAACTGAACAACAAAGCAAAAATTTTTGACATGTATGAAGATTACAATTTTTGCAGAATGGTTTAACAGTGTACTCTATTTCTTTAGATGTATTTATATGACACAGGTAACTACAAGATAACATCCAGAAACACTGACTAGAACTGATGGGCTGATTTGACACTGGTAATCACATTGGAATTGAAAACTGAATGACTAGACTATCTCAGGGGAGATTGACCTGACCAAAGGTGCAGTGCTTGTATGATCTGATTAATTGCTGAAATATTACTAATTTTACAATCTGAAATTTAGTGGTTATTAATGTTTTCTACCAAGTCTGAATATGCTATTTATGGTTTCAAAAACTATCTTGAATATCACTAAAATAAGAACTTTGAAAAGGAAATCTTTTCTTCTTAAGTAAGATGAGAGGTTTCATGATGTCACTTGGGCAGAACATCAGAGGAGCTGAATTTGTGCTGTGCTGTCCTTTGCAAGGATGAGTAATTAAAATGAGGTGTCTCTTAAGCTGTAAGCCTAAGCTTTCTCTGTAGTTCATGGGAGAGAGAGGCATCTTCAGTGAGTAACTCAGCTCTCTAACTTGATAAGTCTGTCATCAGATGGCAAGAATCGTCTCTCAGGAGATTTTGCCTGTTCATTAAGTCAGAACAGCTAATTGCCAAAGACTCGAGTCTGGTGATCAGGAGGAGAACACTTTTCCATACTGAAAATTGCTGGATACCATTGGGAGTGTTGTGCTGCCAATTGAACAGAGCCATGGTCTAAGTCAAGGTAGCAAAAATTCAGTGGTGCTTGGGAAAGATCTGGAGAGTCTTGTCTGACTTCTGACTAAGACTAACACACACATGAAAAAGCTTGTATCAGCCAACAGGTACCACGCGTCTATTCTTGGCAAAATTGTGTTATTGAAAATATCAGTGAGTGATGAATGCAGTTAAAATTTGACCTTTCAAGATGACTCTCTTACATTATCCCATGAAACAGCTTCTCAAATGTTAATAGGATTAAATATTCTGGATTTCTCCCTTTGAAAACTTTTTGGTAATGAGCTGGTAAACAGCTACTTTTAGAAAAGATTGTCTTATCTTCATGAAGTTTCATAAAATAACCCCCATTAAACTTCATCTTTTTTTTTCCAAGATATTTAACAAAATTTAATTATTTTTCTTTCTTTTCACTTAGGCTTTTATAACATGAACAATTACATCTCAAAATGAGGAAGAAGAATTCAGATAATGAAATTAAATTACTGCCTTTTCAATATCATTTTTCCTGTAATTTTTAAATCTAATTTTGTAAATAGCTTTTGCTTATCTGAAATTATAATTTTCCAGGCATTTTCTCTTTGTTGAAAATGTTGATGGCTCTGCTGTCATTTTTGACCTTTTAAGGACTCCTGCATGGCCTAGAAAATTGTAGAACATTTTAAGATAGATTGATGGTGGAGGGAACAACAGAAATACAAAATATTGTAATCATTACTTTATATAACACTCTTAGTTAATATAATTATGGGATAACCCCTAAGGGATAAATTAAGCGCTGAAATGAATTTTAAGGTAAGTGACAGAGTGTAAGTTAGTCAATGATAGAGCTGGTTAAATAGCACCCAATGAATAATATATATGACTTGAACTCTCTTGAATGCATAATGCAGGGAATATTCTATTGAATTATTTATCCTGTCAGAAAGCAGGTACACGTGCCAAATCTGCAGCAGTTCTCTGGAAGGATTCAGGCTTCTGGGGTATGAGGTGCTTTCTTACTTGAAAACCAAAGAGTAGCCTATCAAGAGGTTGATGTGCTGAGGTGATTTAGGAAAAAAAGTGTCATATAAGCACCGTTGGAGGTAAAACCTCAAAGTAATGACCTAAGAGATAATATGAGGCCAAGTGTCCTCCCATCCAGTAGAATGTGCATGTGGGATAGAGGCCACATAATCTAATGCTACCTTCAAGTATCAGAGGAAAGGCTTCTACAGTAAGATCTGTTTCAATCTGAAGCCTTATAAACATATACAAACCTGACTTCCTTCTACTATGTAACGATCTTTTAAAAAATGCAAACTTATATTTAACTTGAAAAATTTAGAAAAAGACATTGATATGTAGATCACTTCAAATGCTGATGAAATTTGGATGCTTCAATCCCTTAAACTTTTCAGAATTTTTTTATTTCCCAAATTATCATTAGTGTCCTTTAGGTATGTGAAAAATTGCATGATACTTTGAAATCCCAGTTCCAGAGTGATTTCATTAGGCAGTGCTGATTGTTTGGTTGCTATTGCAGATGTCTGAAAGCTAATGAGATTTGGGGTATACAGATCCTGTTCAGAAACTCCCCCTGCTATACAGTTTTAGCTTACTTTACAGCACACGTGTCCCTCCTACAAAGATAATTAATCATCAGAAGCGTAATCACTTTGCTATACTAAGACCGATTGTAAGACAAAGCAGTGTCTGTGTAAACTGCACAAAGGTTTGGGCAATCAAGCTAAGCCCAAATATGGTTCAGCAGCTAAAAAGCCAAAAGCTGTGTCACAGTGGCCTAGGAAGGACAGCAGGAAAGCCATCATTCCTGCATGGCAAGTTAACAAAGGCTAGTTAAATATTACCTCTTTCAGGGAAAACTAAGTTTCAGCTAAACATAGTTTTACAGAGGCAAAACATCAGCACTTGGAATTGTTTATAATTGTTTGAATATTAAAATATTTAACATGGAATTGAAAATATCTTCATCTATCTATTGCTGTTTCTTCTTTTGAAGAAGTAAAAAATCTTCATTATGAAACGTGATGATTTACTTTCATTTATTTTGGAACGTTCTTCGGTAAAAATAACCACATTCATAGAAAGGTTATAATCCATCAGTATGTCCTGAGAACTGAAGGAGAAGTCTAACTTAAACTTCTGGATGTTAATTACATTTGGTAATAATTGAGGGAAAATTTAAATGCAACTCGTCCAAGTTAGCTCTGCTTCCACTGCATCTAGTTTGCTAGGGGAATGACAATAAAATGAAAAATAATCTATGTAAAATTGAAAACAATTTATTTAAATCCTAAAGTCCGCTCATTGAGAGATGTATTTCTGTGATATTCTTGCATTATTATTCTCATTGTAAAAAGGTTTGGGGTTGATTTTTATTGTAAAGTCTATCCTCTAAATTAAATCTATTGACTAGAAGTGTCACTAATGATTCCTGAGATAAGAATTGCCTCACAAAATAAATCATCTCATTTTCAGCCAGCATGGTGTTAGGAAATCACAAACACTTGTGAGTTTTGCTGGGTTTTGATGTTGGCACTGGAATAGCTTTTGGTATGTTTGCTAGAATTCACTTCAAAATCCACTGTGAAAAACGCCTCTACATCCCTTCTTGGAAAGCCTTCTTTCAGCTGTGCTTTCCTCCTCACATTATCTTCTCAATAGTTGTAGAGAAAGTACGTAAACTCCAAAATGGCCCCATTACTTTTACAGAAGTATTACAGAGTTATATTTTTAACAGCTGAAACAGTGATTCTTACTGATTTTAGGGTTTCTTGGGATTTAGATTTGCCACTGGAGGGCTGTAGAAATAGGATAGAGTTTGCAAAGTGCTGCAAAACTTCCCTTTATGACAAGTGTTTCTCTTTTTCATTGTACCTTGTCTGTGGGTATGTGTACAGTAGAAAAAACTGTGTAAGAAATTGCTTCTACTTTCTGTCTAATAATTTACCTCTTCTGGGACTCTAAATCAGTCTAAAAACCCCTTTAATTTACATCCTCTGACAGACATCAGTCTAAGACTCACACTTCAATGTCTGAGGGATTGTTATACCATTGCAAAGGGAAGGTTTGTGGCTTTCTGAATTAAAAAGCACATCAACTACTTTAGTTCTGGTGAGTGGGCTTGCAAGCCAATTGTATTATTCCCAGAGGTGCCTACTGCAAACAAACAGATTTAGAACCCTGAACTGACAAAATGGAATCTGGAAAACTCTTACACCTGCTGCACCAGAGGGTCCTACAATTCAGTCCTTGTAGGATTAATCTTTGTGTTCTGCTTTCCTGACTTTTGTTCAGCAGTTCCCATTCATCCAACCTATGACTATTGACAAAAGAAAGCGACACAGCAGAGAGCTGGAGAAATTCAGTAAAGCCCTGGAAAGGGCCTATATAGTCAGTTGAGCTTGATTATGGCTCAGTTACTCAGTTTTTATTGAAGGAAGATTGGTTTTGGATTCACGAATGTTTCACTGAAGTAGTTGGCTGTGTAAGTACCCTTCCCTAGTAACAAATGGAAGTGGATTTATTTAATTTACTGGACACAGTACTGGACACAGTTTAATAGTGTGACTTTGAATAGACATGCCCTTCAACCTGATGCTTTCCAATACTATAGGGTAAGATATACTCAAAAGGTTAATCAATACAATCATACAATCATACAATCTAGTACAGGATAAAGACTGGGAAATACATTGGAGGGAGTGAAAAGAATATTTTAAGGCAAGACTTTTTTTTTTTAACAGAATTAAACAGCTCTGATTTGGTTGATTTCAGAGAAAGCTGTTAATACAACACTTCTCAATATTATTAAATATTTGAGAGAAGTTTGAGAAAAGTCTCTTGGTAACATTTCAAGGTGTTTCACACTTCACAAATGTCTGAGTTTTTATCCTGGCATTACATAGAACAAAAAATGGGAATGGAGATTGTTGTGGGAGTGATAGAAAGAATTAGGGAACAAAGAAAATTTGTTGATAAGTTTATATTTTGAGAAGAAACTAAAACATGAATATAATTAGAACACAGTAGCCTTTCCTCAAACTAACTGTATGCTGAATTTTTTTGCCTAGCACAGAAAGATTTCCATTAGGATTTTGTACAACAAACTGGGATCAACTGCTAAGCCTGTCTCACCAGTACATTTCCCCCTGAAGTCCATGCCTGTGTGCAGTAGCCAAAAGCTCAGCCTCCGGAGCAGGCGTGGGTATGGCATGTGCCACCTGTCTGGTGATGAATCCTCAGGGGTGCAACACCTCAAGGCTCTCCCTTGAGAGAGAGTCAGTCTAGAAATGACATGTGCTTTTATTCTGCATTAATGCCAGGCAAAAAAAGGTAAGGGCAGAATAACAGTTTTTATGACTTGATAAATCATCTTTGATGCAGAAAATATCCATTGCATAAGGGTATTCTCAAGGAAATATTTAATACAATTATTTTTTTCTTCATGTTTTCTAAAAAAAAAAAAAAAAGTTGAATGCCTCCAGTTAATGTTAAAATGAAATGTCATTTGAGTTGAGGCTGTTCCTCACATTCATTTCTCATTTGATTATGGTTCTTTTTTTTTTTTGTTAATTACAAGGAAAAGATAGAAGGATGACATTTATAAAAGCTTCCAAAACTTTTGGGTAATTATGGGGGAAAGTATATTTTCTAGTTTCCAAGTTTTGATTCTGGGTATGGATGATGTTGTCCTCCATTTCACTTGATTACCAAAGACAGCATGTGTGCCTGCATCACTGAGTGGTGTGGCACAGGGATGGGAGAAAAGGGCTTGAGTTTGCTGTGATACATTGTGGTATCTGCATTGTGGATGTGTCTTTACCAGCAGTGAAATTCTTTCCAGTTCTCAGAGAAAGAGAACTGTTTGCAAAGGACTGCATTGCCATTGAAAATGGGAAGCCCCTGATTGTACCTTCCAAGCACGAACTCATCTGTAGTTACACCATGAGGGAGAAGGCATTCCACACAACTGAGCATGGGTATAAGGCAAAGTCACACCTAAACTCAACACTTCCAGGGCAGTGAATGGGAAATATGGGCACATCTGAGGTCTCTTGGAAAAGTACCATCCTGAATTGTTATGAAATGCTTTTTCATGATGTTAGACCAATTAAGCATGTCATGAGACTGTTTAAAGTTCTCCAGAAGGTATACCAGGATAAGTTGGTTATGATTAGATACACTGGAATTGGTCTTTCTAGACTCTATGACTCAACTATAGCTGATTCTTACCTAAGTCCATGCTGCCTATTTGCATAGTAACAGTTACTGTGTGGCAATACAGCTTTTGATGGAGACTGTCAAGGACCTGTGAGACAATTTTGCAGATTGATTTGAAAGACAGAACATTGCTCAGGTGAAGACTTGGAGCAGCAGTGCTGCTGACTTAATTGCCTCTGAAGAAAGCACATACTCTTTGATAAGACAGCATGCCTGGCAGTGTTAGAATAGGTTGCTAGGGAACATGATACTGTAGTGAAATTAAGTAGGCTATTCAAACTAATTAGGCTAGGAAGAATGTGTGTTTTTTAAAATTCATAAGATGGCAGTTACAATTAAAAAGATGACAGTCAATTATGTTTAAAAAGATTGCTAATATACAGAGAGGGGTCAGATATTCTCCACATAAAAAGGACTTTGAAAGCAATTTGAACTGAAAATGAGCTGAATTCCTTTGAAAAAGAAATAGAAAGATAAATTCATCTAACCTAACTTCAGCAACTAAGTTAGAGGTCAATGGTAAATTAGCTGGTTGGGCTGCTCGTATAGTCTGTGGAAACAGATATCTTCACAGGACATAGCACTTCATAAAATGGCTTTGATTAGAAGTTACCTTAAAGGTCATCTAGTTCCAACTCCCCTGTCACCTTTCACTAGACCAGGTTGCTTAAAGCACCATCAACCCTTGAATACTCTCAGAGATGGGGCATCCACAACTTCTCTGGACAACCTGTTACAGTGTCTGACCACTCTCATAGTTCTTCCTAATAACTAATCTAATTTACTCTCTTCCAGTTTAAAGACACTCCCCCTTCTCCTGTCACTACATGCCCTTATAAATAGTCTCTCATGTTTCTTGTATGCTCCCTTTAGGTACTGGAAGGTCATAATAAGGTCATTCCAGAGCCTTCTCCAAGATGAACAAGCCCAATTCTCTCAGCCTTTCTTCAGGAGGGAGGTGCTCCATCCCTCTAATCATGTGTGTGGCCCTCCTCTGGACTTGCTCCGACTGGTCACTGTCCTTTCTGTGCTGGGGACCCCAGAGCTGCATGCAGTGCCCCAGGTGGGTCCCCAAGAGCAAAGTAGAGGGGCAGAATCCCCTCCCTCGCCCTGCTGCCCATGCTGCTTCTAATACAGCCCAGGATACAATTGGCTTTCTGGACTGGAGGCTCACATTGCCACCTCATGGCCAGCCTGTCAACCACCAGCACCCCCAAGTCCTTCTCGGCAGGACTGTTCTCCATCTGTTTGTCCCCCAGCCCGAATGGATACCAGGGGTTGCCTTGACCCAGGTGCAGCACCTTGTACTTGGCCTTGTTAAACAAGATGAGATTCCCATGGGACCACTTCTTGAGCTTGTCCAGGTCCCTTTGGATGACACCTCATCCTTCAGGTGTGTCAACAGCACCACTCCAGGTGTCACCTGCAAATTTGCTGAGAGTGCACTGGATCCCTTTGTCTATGTCATTAAGGAAGACGTTAAGTAGCAGTGGTCCCAGTACAGACCACTGGGGTATACCACTTGGCACTGCTGTCCATCAGGACTCTGAGACAGATAAATAACATCTTTAGCCCTTCCCTTGTCCACTGAGGTATTCAATCCATCACTTCTGGACCTGGATTGGTCAGGCAGGACTTGCCCTTGGTGAAGCTGTGCTGGCTGTCCCAAATCACCTCCCTGTTTTCCATGTACCTTAGCACAGCTTCTAGGACTATCTGTTCCATGATCTTCCCAGGCACAGAGGTGAAACTGCTGTGTTTGGAGTTCTCACGATCCTCCTTTCTACCCTTTTTAAAAATATAGATACAATATTTCCCTTTTTCCAGTCATGTGAGATTTCACCTGACTGATGTAACTTTTCAAATATTGTGGAGAGTGGTTTGGCAACTACATCAGCCAATGCCCTCAGGATTCTGGGATCTGATTGGGTCCCACAGACTTAAGTACATTCAGGTTTCTCAGGTGATCATTAATCTTAATTTTAAATTGCAGTGGGAGTGACTTTGCTCCCCAAGTCTCCATCCCACTCCTTATTTACTCAAGAGGTGTGGGAGGAGAAGTTGCCATTGAAGACTGAGGCAAAAAAGTTGTTGAGCACCTCAGCCTTCTCCTCATCCATTGTTGTCAGTTTTCCAGCATTATTTATTGGAAAGGGGGAGTACACCTTCCTTGACTTTCCTTTTTTTGGTTAACATATCTGGAGAAACCCTTCTTGTTATTCTTTGTGCCCCTTGCCAGATTCTGTTCCAGCTTCACCTTGACCTTCCTCACCTCAGCCCTACAAAACAGAGCTTCATCTATATATTCTTCCCAGGTCGTCTGTCCTTTTTTCCACTCTCTGTGCATGTGCTTCTTTCCCTTTAATTTGACCAGCAATGCTCTACTCAGCCATGCCAGTCTCTTGCCTTCCTTGCCTGATTTCTTGCTCTTGGGAATTGCCAGATCTTGCACTCTATAGAAAGCTTCCTCAAGGTCTGACAGCTCAGTTCTGCTCCCTTGTCCCTGAGGACAGTCTCCAAGGGAATCCTACTAACTATATCCTTGAAGAGCAGGAAGGTTGCTTTCCTAGATTTCAAGGGCCTAACTTTACTCCTTACCTGAGTCATATCCTTCGTGATTACAAACTCTGCCAATCCATGATCACTGCAGCTGAGGCTGCCCCTAATCTTGATGTTCCCTGTTATTTTGCTTACACTGGTGACCATGAAACCAAGGATGATTCATTCTATTCTATCTTAATTGTTTATTTAAGGATGCCAGCATCTTTCTAAAGTTAGGTGATGGGAATACTCAGAGGAAGTCTTCTAAGAAGAAACATTCTTCCATACCTATATGTAGAACTTCTGCAGTTTTATTCTTTGTCACTTATGGATATGCTACTGATGTTCTGCTTGGAAAATGCAGAAATAAATTTTTTACCTGTCATCCCTTTCATAGATTCACCACTTTTTCTGCAAAGACAGTGAGGTTTTCTTGTTTTTTCAGCTGTTAACCCTGGCTATCAGAAAAGATGGATAGTAAGTTTTGCTCCTTTAGTCTAGCTTTTGTTTTCCTATCTGCTCAAATCTTATTAGTCTATCGGACTAAATTGCCTTCATATAGGGAGACCATGTTCATGAAGGTGTCATTATAAAATGCACAGCAAAATTGATGTGGCTTGGGTAGAATTGCACTAATGATAAACTAATAATAAATACCAATTTGTTCAGAAGACCCTCAGAATAGCATGTGACGGATGCAGATGTTGAGTTGATGCCCAATGAAATGTAAATTCTCAGTGGAGAGTTTTCATTCCCCTCATGAAGAATATTTCAGTTTATCTTTCATGTAAACAATAAAATCTTGAAGGTATTAAAGCAATTCCCATCATGTACAAACTAAATGTCAAATACAAAAGAAACTAAGCCAAAAAAGAGGGAAGTAATAGTCCCATTATGTGTTTGTGTTGTCACTTAGTGTTTGCATCTATCTGTCTTATTTTAACTAAGCTGTATGTTTTAGAGAGATAAAACAATACTGACACTATGAAAAGAAATGCAAATTTTTTTAAAAATAGAAAATGATGTGTAAATAAGCAAGGAGTAGAGATTTCAATTTTAAAAAGGACTGACATCTTTATTAAATGCTTCATCACGTATTCCATTAACATTTGCACTCTTTCCATTTGTACAGTCTGCTATGTAGAGTAAAACACTGGTAATTCCTGGGTTTAACCCAGAGCTCAGATATATTTTTCTTCATTTGTGCTGTTGTCATCTCTCATCAGCTTAGCAGGCTGATGTGCCTGCTAAAGCTTTAGTGCCCTTTTCTCTTCCTGTTCTCTCTAACAGCAACTACAGTAAATAGTTAAACTTGGCAGCTGCTTGTTCCAGAGGCTAAATTCTTAGCTTTGTATCTCACTACTATTTTTTGTTTTTAAAACTGGCCTCACATGCAGGTCAACTTTTCTGCAAAGTAGCTGTGGAGGTCAGATACCTATGGTACCTATGAAACTGTCAGATTTTACCTTTTGAGTAATCACACTTGAAAATTGATATTCCATGACTACTCTCCACTAGCTGTGAATTACTTCACAGCACAGAAGAGCTAAAAGTAAATATAGCTGTTTCTCAAGAAAATGGTGAAAGAGTTCACGTCCAGATAAGAAGACTTCACTTCCAGATGAACCCAAAAATTTTTAAGGAAAAGTTCATAGATGGTCAGCAGCAATTTTTAGTCCTTCCTTTGAAAATAGTGAAAGCAGACATGATAATACTGCACTAAACAATGCATGTAATAGAGAAAATGAACTCAGCATACCTTTTTGTCCTTTCACAAAAAAAAAAAAAAAGAAACAAACACACACAAAACTGATGAGAAGAAACCACAGAAGTAACGATATAACTGTTGCTTCTGAGTATCACTGAGGGTAACAGCCTGCCAGAATTACTATTGCATTTAAACTGGCAAAGGTTACATGCATAATTAAAATAGAAAGTCCCATATTACAAAGGAATCAAAACATTTATTCTTTGGAGACTTAATCAATGGTACTGACTAGAAGGAAATTTGCCTTTGGACAGGTTATTCTATAAGTGCTGACTGTGACCTTTCTTTCACCTCAGTCTTGTACTGAATTTTGTCTCCTGTGTGGGTGTGAACTGGTCTACCAATTACTTTTTGAATGACCTCCAGTTGCATTTCACAGCTTCAGTCTGCTGTTAGCATTAGGAATTACATTTTCCATTACTATCTGTAAAGAAATATATCATAAGTAAATTTCTTTCCATATCTCATATATGTGAAAATCTTCAGAACAGACCATGTTACCAGGTAAGAACTGCTGCATTTTGCTTTTGACAAATAAATTTTTCCTTATCTTCTACCACGTACTTTCTCATAAGTTTCTTTTTGAACTATGAATCAATGTTCACAAGACCAATTTCTGACCATAGGACAAGGGGTAATAGTTTTAAACTAAGAGAGCTTATATTAAGATTGGATAGAAAGAAATTTTGAGCAATGAGGGTGGTGAAACACTGGAACAGGTTGACCAGAGAAGTGGTGGATGCCCCATTCCTGAAAACATTCAAGGTCAGGTTGGGCAGGGCTCTAATTAACCTGATCTAGTTAAAGGTGTCCCTGCTCTTGCAGAGGGGTGTTGATCACCTTTAAACATCCTTTCCAACCCAAACTATTCTATGGTTCTCTGATAGCAACCAGTAAAAACTCAATAAGGCATTAGTGAAACTGAAGATCATTTAAATAGCTGATTATGAAATGCGACCCAATAATTATAATAATTACCCTAAAATCACAGGTTGTGTCACACAGATTTTGCTCTCAATTAGGAATGATGAACTCAGATAAGCCCCTTTGACTCATCATTGAAATTATCTCAAATGTTAAAGAAAGGGGCGGGAGGGCTCTCAAAACAGTCTTGGAAACTTATTAATTTTGGGGGAAAAGTCAAACAGTACCAGCAGGTGAAATTGCAGAGTTGAGGGACTTCTCTTATTAAGGAGTTGAGGACAAATACAAAGGTTGATTGTGGAATCAGTGGAAAAACATTCGGAGTAAGCTGCCCTAGAAATAACACCATTTCCTCACAGTCTGACAGTTTATCTAAACCTAATTTGCGGTTTCTTTTGATTGTTTGGTTGGCTATTTTGAGGCAGGGAAAAGTCTGAGAAAAATTATTCTCATTCCCACTTGTATTATGATCCAGATCCTTCTCTTTGGAGACTCACTGCTGCTTCTGTACTCCTCACCATCATGGCTGGGCTTCGTGAACAAAGATTTGGGAAGGCTCTATCCACGTTTGTTACAAGCACACTGGCGGCTAATGAGGCCAATACGAGATAGACAAGTCCGATTGCAAAAGGCACAGCAAAAAGACTCCTTAGATGGTATATTCTGCAAGACACGATTCTTTCTGCGTTGTCTTTTCTTCTCAAGAGTGATCCTGTGTGCTTTCTCAAAGGAAGCAGCAGCGTTATAGATGGTGTGTCTCCAGGTCTCCCGATTGGAGGCCAGAGTAGACCAGTTATGTTGATCAATATGGCCAAGGCTGAGATGTTGTTTCAGGGAGTCCTTGTATCTTTTCTTCGGGACTCCTCTCTTCTCTTTTCTCCTACATTAAGTGGTATTGGAGACCACTCTTTGCTCCAGAGACCAAATCATAAATCTCATCATGGCTATGTTGTTAAACTCTCATGGTCTCCAAAAGAAGATAACTGCACCCAAGGTGTTTGATGTAAGTTGTCCTTTGGCCGTGACAGCTGCTAAGCTGTGCCAGAAACTGCTCAGGGCAGTATTTGTCAGCCTCTGCTGATGGAGTGGAGACAGGGCTGAAACACCTCTTGGCCCACTTTAATCCACTCACCCGCAGCAGTGCACACCATGCCACAGTCACCTACAGCAGAAGTGTCCTCAGGGAGGACTGAAGCAGAGACACTGGCCTGTGAAAGCTACAGTCTTGCATAATAGAAGGCTCCAAAGCTGTTGTATGTCTCAAGGGAACTGGATCCTGAGGGGTGAAACCTGCAAGGGCTTACTGGAAGTGCTTGTTTTTCTTGAACAGGGAAGTTTTGTATTTTATTTAAACAAACATGAAGAGACCAAATATGTTTCTAAATATTTTTACATGAAATGTATACATATAAAGTATGTCCTTATTTAGTGGTTGAGATGCTAGTCAAATAGAAAGAAAAAGGTGTTTTAAGAAAGGCTGTCAAAGGGTGAGGGCTGCACTGATTACAAAGGTAGCTTGCTTAAATTTTTTTCATTAAGAATCTCGATTCTGTCTTTAAGTTTAGAACAAAGGAAAACACAGAAATATTTTTTAATTAAAAAATTGGGGCTGGAGTGCTACATGCTTCAGAGAACAAATTTAGGGATCCTGAAGAAGGAAGGGGGAAAGATAAAAAAATGAAGGAAAGATGTCTCAGCTCTGTGAGAACTGGATGCATGATGGGATGAGTAGAGAGAAGAATTAGAAAAAAATCTGTGTGGTCACTAACATTACCACCAAGGTTTAGAAATCCCTGTGACTGAAGCTGCAAACAACAGGAGCACTGGAAGTGAAAACTACCTCTGCTTTGTCATTGCCTTGAAACTATAAAGGACATTTTTTTTTGGTAAAAAAAAGAGTGACTTGGCTTTCAGTTACACAGAGTAGGACTGTAGCCAGCAGGTCCAGGAAGGTCAGCTTTCCCCTCTATCTGGCAGTTCTGAGATCAGATCTGGAGTGCTGAATTTAGATTTGGACTCTCTAGTACAAAAAAGATACTGATATTCTGCAACGAGTCCAGTGGAGGCCACCATGCTGATCAGGGAGCAGGACAAAGCACCCAATGTACAGGGAGAACCTGAAAGAGCTAGGTCAGTTCACTCTGGAGAAAAAAAGGCTTAGGGGAGACCTCAGTGCTCTCTGCAACTACCTGCTGGTAGGACACAGAGACAGATTCTTCTCTAGTTAGATAGAAGGAAAAATATTTTTACCATGGACGGGGTCAAATTCTGGACCCTGTTGCCCAGAGAGGGTGTGGAGGGAACCACCTTGGGAAATGTTCAACACAGTGAAAAACAACCCTGAGAAAACTGGTCTGGTTAGCTCTGCTTTGAGCAGTGGGTTGGAATAGGTGACCCCTGGGGGTTCCTCTCAACCTAAATTATTCTATGGCTATGTTATAAGTAAAATCAGAGTGCTCTTGCTAGCAATGTGAGGTCTGCCAAAGCAGAAAAACAGTACTCAAAGTGGGGGAAGTCAAGCAAGAAGCATGTGAGAACTGGGAACTTCTGCCTTAGAGACAAGGTGCCCCATGCAAAATAATAGCTTCCTCTGTTTCACAGAACTGAGATATAGGTCCTGTTACCTTATATAGGAGGAAATGGAACCAACATTCCCTATGAAGGAGCAGCTCCCATCTTTTGCTGCAGGGCAGGCTGCCTGTAACAGCAGCAAGCACTTTGCTGCACGCAAGCAGCAGCAGCTGAGCCAGTTGCTCTGAAGCACCCGTTGGATTTAGAAACTGCCTCCCTTTGGGAAACCCATGACTTTTTCACAAGGCAGCAGCTGCCACTGAAGAATACACCCACAGGTCACCAAACATGTGCCACACCAATAACAGACAAATGTGTATGTTATAAAGTGTCAGCTGACTTTGACTACCCTGTCTCAGACAGCTGTGAGGTGAGATTCGTGTAATCTCAGAGAAATATAAAATGCTCACCTACAGCTTAGTTAACCACTTGAATACCTTTTGTAATCAATGAGAAGAAATAGGGGTGGGAAGGAGTTTTTTTCTTTGTTTGGCTTTTGGGTTTGTTTGTTTGGGGGGTTTGTTTAGGTTTGTGGGTTTTGGTGGGGTTTGGTTTGGTTTTATTCTATTGGACAAGTTTCCTCACTGATTATAATTTCAGCTCCTCAGTAGGATGAATTTCCCATTCTGGAGCTTATTTCTCTTCATTTGTATAATGAATTAGTCAGCTCTAAGCCTCTGTACTGTAGCTGTCCAAATACGGTCAGAAAAATCTCACCTAAATAGCTATAAAGTGCCCATAGTTCTACTGGAATGTCTGGGAGTTACTGGTGTCCAGCTTCCCACATTAAAAATGTCACAAGAGGACATCAATATGGATTGGACAATTTACATCACACTAAATAAAGAACATGTAGGACAGCATAAATAGGTACATCTGTGTGCATAAATACACATATTTGGAATCTGTGAGCCGCTCCCTGTTACCACCTCTGTACTTCTGCCTCGTATGGCAAAAGTGCTAATAGAAAAGAATAATTTGTACTATACTTACAGAGTACACAGCAAGGATTAGAGGGTTGTGGTTTTTTCTGTTTGATTTTAAACTACATATTTTTTATTGTATAACAGTATAATATGGGAAATCATGCTAGAGAGGATTGAATGAAGTCTGTATCCCACTACTACTGTTGTTGGCTCGTAGTGTTAAAATGTTACCTGTGATTCTGATAGCTCTGCAGGTTGGTGCAGTGTTCCTCGTGGCCAGTATGTAAAACACTGCTGCTGCTGCAAAAAAAAAAAAAGCAGTCTCTCCAACAAGAGAGAGTTTCTTTTAATAGGTGCGGCAAAGGTATGCACACTAACAACACCGCTCCTTTATTACTTTGTTATGAGCTGGACGTGTATCTGAGAGGCTATTTCAGCCTATAGGTTTCAAAAAGCTTTAAAGCACTGTGTCCTTGAAAAGTCCTCAGTCTTGTCTATGTAATGAAAAACTTACAACTCTTATGAAAGCAGTTTGTGGTGTAGCACACCTGCACACAAACATCCAGGCTGGTCGGCAGCCAAGTCTGCGCTAGCGAGGTGCTGGGTGTCCTTTGATCCCATTTAGTTTCTATGGGAACTGAAGGTACTTAGCACATTGCAGGATGTGCCCAGCTGGGTACATCTTCAAGATGTGCAGCCTTCAAGATAAGAGTATATGATTCTTAATTGTAAATTCTTTCTTCTTCACAGCTGGTGCAAGAAGTTGCCAGAAATAGGTCCTTTCCATCTCCTTGAACATGGACTCTCAAGCAAGATCGGGGTTAAAAAATAAAGAAGCTGGTTATTCCTTTAAGATCTGTTTTTCTTATAGGTCATCATGATTACAGATCAAAGAGAAATTTTCCTAACTAACTTTGGTCTTGAACCCTGCGCTGCATACTTTCACAGAAGACAATAATAATTAACCCTTATGATCCTAAAGCAATACAAGTCTTTTGATACATTTCAGCAAGACTGGACAATATTTGCAAATGAAACAATCAAGATTACAAAAATGCCAATCTGCTGTTCTGAACTTGTCTCAGCTACTGGGATATTAACTGTCAATGTAGCATGCTATAGAAAACTTGTAATAGCAAACCCAACACTCTCTTAGGAAAAAACAAACCAGCTTGGAGTAGCATAAGAACAACTGTCTTATTGTCTTCTCATACTCAAAAAACCTTCAATATTCAACTTTTTTCCTGAAAATTAAGTGTGTTGAGTATCTGACTGGGAATGCCAAAATATTTGTTAATACCTTGTGACAATTCCCCAAACAGGATGATGTGCAATTTACATATTCTAAAATTCAGTCCTTTCTTATTTTGAACTTTGGGAAACTCGCTGTTGTTTGATTTCATTCTGGTGATTTTGGACAGTTTCTTTGCCTTCTCAATGAGGAAAGTAGTACATACTTCTTCACACACAGTGTCTCACAAATACTGTTTTGTTAAAGCTTGTTCTGACATTATTTTTGTCTGGAAAATTTGACCCCAAGAATCAAATTTCTTCCTGAAGAAGATACTGAACTGTATGAGAAATTTTTGCCCTATGAAATTAAGTGTGAATGTTCATGTCCAGTTTTCACTCAGCACTTTTGTTATTTTGAGTTTAGCTAATCCTCAGCAAGCTCTTTTCAGAATTTTGTATCCAAAACTTGCTGCTTCGTGAAGAACCCACTAGAAATGGAAGTGCAGACAGGAGCTATTAGTCAGGTATGGAAATTCAATTCCTTTGAGTGTGATCCTTGGGTTTAAATCGGATAATCGCAGACATTGTGAAACTGCAGAAAAGGCAATTTCCAGATATGCCCTTTTCAGCAGGGTGAGCTGCCAAATAATTTCAAGAGGGAATTACAGTAGCTGCAAGAATTAACTGCAGAGTCATGCAGGCTGCTAAGCGGGGTGCAGTAGGCTGAGGTGGAAGCAGACTCTTACATAATTTAAACGCAGCAAAGGAGTGAGAAATAGCAGATGATGAAGCTTTTCCCACATTATCACCACACTGCGGGTCTTTTTTCCCTTATCAAAACTGCCAAAGCAACACAATTCAAGAACTCTAATCCATTTTTCTGATAAAAAAGATTCTGCTTAACGTATCTGTCTCTTGGCAGCTGAGCTATCTATACAAATGGGGGTGTGGGGATGAAACAGAAAACCAAGCAAAACAACAGATATGAAAGCATCTACAGTAATTGTTAGTATTCAAAAGCAAGGAAAAAGCCAAATAAAAGCATTTAAAGGATGCTCAATACATTTTGGGAGAGAGAATAATTTTAAGGAGGTGGTGGCAGATTCTCTGGTGCACAAGCTTTGTCACCAGCTGGGGAGCACTGGATCAAAGGAAGCCAGAGCAACTCCTCTCAGCTGGTCACAGCAGAAGAGCTGTCCTGTGTTTGCCGTTTCAAATGGGCCACAAACAGCATCTTTTCTTGGAAGAGGACAAGAGGAAAGGCAAAGACAAATGGGGGTGTTCAGTGCTGTTTTCCACTCTTTTCTATGAAAAAAAATAATAGAAATGTATCCAAACCAAATACCTCAGCCACCCTGAAGGTACTTGCAGTTAATCTGATCTGTGGATGCTGTTCCTTGTTGTGTGACACATTTCTTTCCACCACATGGAAGTGACTGCACTTTCAGTTGCACTCCTGGGCATCCCAATCTTGTCATATTTCCAAAAACTGTATGTAACAAACATGTGGTTCAGAGTCAGAGGCTCTCACCTGAATACAAGGTCTGAAGTTTTCCTCAGGGAAAACTGCAGATAATTAGGCAACCAGGAGCATCTTCAGATGCCCTGCAACCTAGAAAAGTGTCAATTATTTCAGCAAAATACAGGCTTCAGAAGGGGTGTAGATACACTCTTAATAGGCTGGATGTAAAACCATTTGTTTTGGAAAATGTCCTTTTGTGAGATTCTGGATCTAGATTCAAACAAAGGAGGCAGAGTGGCAATATTCAGAAGTATATGGATGAAATTCTATTTCTTCATACTGTAATGTTTCCTCCAGTAATGTCATATATAAATTATAAATAACATGACATTAAGGAACTGGGGAGTGCAAGCAACAGTTTAGCATTGTTATTTATAAAATCATAAACCTCATTTGAGGGCAAAAAGAATAAAAATCTTCCAAGAATCTTTTCTGGACCCAGTCTTTTCCTGTTTATGAAACNCATAGCTAACAGCACCTGTTGCAAAGCTGCTGGCATAAAATTTCTGCCCTCTCTGCCCTCTCAATACTTGTGTTTAAGAGATTTACGAGGTATTTTTGTAAGCTAAGGTTAATGTCATCATGTTCCCAAGGTTAGTGTTGCTATGGTTCTTGTCTTCTAAGGACACAGAGCAAATATCATTCATCTGACCTTTTCTATGTGTCCCCCTTAAGGATATCCCTTAGTAACTAATAATTGCAGTGATAATGATCGTTCTCTGTAGAAAGAGGAGGTGGCAGCAGTGAAGGACAGCGACCCACCACCAAGCTCATCTACTCAAGAACAGATGAAGGTGACACCACCACTTTTATCATCACCTCTCAGTTCTCAGCTTCCTAACACAGTTCCCAGGGATATGAATGTTGCTTCTGCCTGCTTTTCTCCTACTACTTCCTCAGCAGTATGCTACATGATATTTTTAGGGTAGATGTGAATGAACTGCATCCATCCCACTCAGAATATCGGCATATGTTCAAGCTGCCTTCCACAAGGCACCAGCTGACTTTTGTGTGATACTGCGGGCTCTCTGCTTCTTGTATTGCTTCATTTTGAGGAGGGCCATTTTCACACATGGCACATTAGTTAATTCCCTAGGCAGCAGAACAATTTTGGTTTGTTTTCACTTGATCCTTTTTAGGAAGCCCTCTGTGTAGATGAAGGGCTGTGTCTTATAGATATATCTGTAAGTAATCCTCTCTCTGCACATTGCAGCAATTTAGGAGTAAAAGGAAGTGAAGTGGCAGTGAATCCACACAATAAATGCTCTTTCCAAATCCTTTAGATTTCATAGCACAAACTGACATTATTTAATGCTGGTAGAAATCTTAGCTATGGGTCTTAGGTATCATTCAACAGAAGAAAAGAAGAGAGATATCATTCTTAAACCCAGAAGCATATTCCTGTCTCAGTTCCTAATATTTGCAGGATCTTTAATGACAGACTGTGGCACGAACTGACTTATTTAAAAATCTGGTCATTCTTCTGTCAGTCACAGAGTGGACCCATATTTTAGCATGTGAAGGGTGTTTTCCACTAATAGTTTTTTTTTCCTTTTTTTTTCTTCCCATTAAATTTTCTTTGAGGAGCCTGAAGGTTCCTCTTTTGTTAATTAGGTGTATTCCTTTATCTCTGTCACCACAAGCAGCCCATACAAATACTGGCCAAAAGTTACAGTGACAAAAATGACTGTGCTAATGTATTTAAAAACTAGCCTTGGAAATGATCCAGCTCCCAGTACACGGAAATTCATATCAGGGTAATCAAGCCAATTAATGAGCATGTTAATCAATCTTAGCATGTAAAGAAAGGACATGAAACATGAACATCATGAGAGGCCTGTAAATGGTTTACCGGTGGAGGGGAGATGCACTCTGGAGAACAAGCATGAAAGGAAGCTGCAACATTGGTCAAGGCTCTGAAAGGAAGCAGATCACAGGAACCAGCTGAAACAATTTTTAAAATGCAGTTTGATTCATTTTTGTGCCATTACTAAAATTTCTGTGTCATCAAATTATGCTAAAAAGACCAGCCTCTGGTGAAGACAGAAAAGTTAATGGGTATGTTAATCATGGGTTTGGCCTGTAATCCATTAAGAAATCTATTTTAATTTTTTTTAATTTTTTTTTTTTACACTATTCCTTAATTGCACATATTCCCAAATGATGGAAAAGGTATTTATGAGATTTGTCAGAAGCATTCTGGAGGTTTTGATAACTTATTAAGAAGGATTTTAATCTATTTTACTTCATATTATAGGCACATTTTTCATCATCCAAGTAGGGAGGAGGGAAATTCCTCATTTTTACTTAATTTCCTAAAGGTCAGAAGAAAAGATTGTGCTTCGGGAGATTAATCTTTTGAATGAGAAAAAAAATGAAAAAGAAGCAGAGGATATGACATACGGTTGCTTTAGCAATTATTTTATAATTTATTTATTCTGTTTTCATTAGACAGAATGTTGTTCTTTTAAAATACAAGCAACATTAGAAATCAACGTCAGTTAACCATAAAAAAATATACTGTGGCAGAGCAAGCCTTTCTGGTACATGGTGATATGACCCCTCAAATGACTGGTTTATTAAGTAATCTCTTGCCATTTCTGCTAAATGCATGCAGACATAAAGACAGAAAATAATTTTGTGAAAAAAAAGAGGAGGAGATGGTCAAAGCTTAAATTTTGTGATATGTTTTGCATATTTTACTTTTTTAACACAAAAGTGAACATGAGTTCCTAAAGATTGTTTTCCTAAAACGGATATGAGACCATCTTGGCTCCATCCAACTGTAATGAGAGCAATTGATTTGCAAAATCTTTAATTTAATATCTCAAAAATATTAGTAACTCTGTTAACAACAACAGTATTTTTGATGCTACTTTGATGGTTCTCCTGAAGGAAAGATTATCTTTATCTACTGATATTTATGAATATGATCTCTGTAGCCACAACTATTTTGTTCAATAAGAGATTATTTCAATTACAGCAACCTCGAAATATTTTGAAATAAAGTGGATCAGTCCTTTAGTTTCTAGCACTTTATGAAAGACAGGGAAAACTGTCAAGGCTTTTCAGAACTGAGTTATCTTTTCAGACCAATGTTAATATTGTTGCTTATACTAGAAAATATATATTATTTCCTACATTTTTCCATGTATTTGGTAGCATTATTCCAGACCAAGAATTTATTGTAAGTTTCACAATAGGTCATTCTAAAAATTGAGAGCAGCCAGCCGTCAAAAGGATTATTGTGTGGTTTACATTAATCAGAAAAACTAAATCTTCCCACTTAAAGAAGCACAATATGCTATAGCTTACTAACTGGAGCTACAAAACTGTCCAACAATATTTTTTCAAACTAAATACTTAGTGGAAACAAGATGGAATTTCTGTAGTCCATGGCAAACTCTACCATTTTGTTCTTAACTGGCTTTCAGCAGATGGACCTCAAACCTGCCTGTTCAATGTGGGAGTCATTGCAAATGACAGAAAGTCAATTAAACTGCATCTATGAAATTGGTCAACATGAGAAGACATATCACTGGCATGTTGAACAGACCCAAAATGACAATGTTTCAATTCTGCCATGAGGTGATATACACACTAACATCAGAAATACTGAACTGCAGCTGCAAAGGAGAGAATGGAGAGTCATCTACACAGAGTTTCTATGGCAAAGTTAAAGCCACTCGCATGAGAATAAACTATCATACTAAAATAAAAACCTATCCCACCATTGCCCAGCTCCTTACTGAGTCATTTTACAAATTAATTAATGAGGGTAGAGTTACAACAAAAAAGAACTGACTAAGAAGAAGTGGTCGAACTGAGAGAAAAGAATGTGAGGATTACTCTTGAATAGGCAATATATTATAAAACTGCAAGAAGAAATATAGCTTTCCCCTAATATATTTTTATCCTGTGAAACTCACTGTCCTGAGACCCTGTTCTTAGAAGAAAAAAAATTTAGAAGTTTACTACTGAAAAAAAATGTAGCAACAGATAAGACTTTAAGAATCAAGAAATTAGGCACTTCCAGTCTCAACTTCCAGCAAGAACAAGCAAAATTAGATACTCCAGAACATTTACCTAGCCTTCCTGTGCTATATCCGTTCACAATTCATGGGACTGCAATTCCATGGGTGCCTTAAAGTGATGTGTGTGGGGCAGTTTACTCTGTAGATATCTAAAGCAGTGGATAAGTCACTGGTAAGTGTGCCCTGCTCTCCTGTTTGATTCGAGATGGAGAAGGTGTTTTCATAATGCAGGGGGGTTGGACTAGATGTCCCTTTGAACCCAAATTATTCTATGATTCTATGACAATGTCCCATTTTTTCATTTGGATATTCCTCTTTTCCAGGCACTGATGCTGTTCTACTCTTTTCAACTTCTTTCACTATCTTGCATCTGTCTACCAATAATGAAGAAACAAAAAATAAATGGGGCAAGTAATGGTGTTGAATTAGACATATGTCTCCCACCTTCCTGCGTTTAGCTCTCTTAATCCTGAGTCTCCCTGGGGAATGTAGGCTTCTCCAAGTACCCAGTTCAAGGGGATTTTGATCTTGACAGCAGTCTGTGGGATACCTGACAATACAATTGTGTTTCAAGAAATAGCTAACACTCTGTGAAGAGTTCTGGTATTATTCTCAAGCACACTTATCCTGGCACATTATCTCAATTTTTTAAAGGAACAATTACAGAGACAGTTTACATAGCCATCAGTTATATTAATTTAGTAGAGTTGTGCTGGAATAGCACTTCTTTATCGTCCTCCTTCACTTTCCTTTCCAAGGAGAATTAGTGCACATAAAATATACTGGCCCCTGGTAAGATTTTAATACTGTCAGGTCCATGACTTATCAAATTCCACTTTATAAGATGTTTGCCCCACTTATTTTATCCCTTTGTACTTAACCTGTCTGAAGCAACAATCAAATAAATCCCAAGTACTCTTTTGAGATCAATATGTAAATCTCACATTCATTCCAGGGTAAGCTTCACTTGGTCTGGCAGAGTTAGATCAAAGAAGACAGGGTCTTTCTCTGCCCATTTAAATCAATTGATAACATTTCTAGTTCGGTGCTTGAAGCTGGAAAATATTATCTAGTTTCCAAAAATTCCCTAAAACTTCCCTTCTTCAGCTTGCATACATAACTTAAGTAATTTAGGTCATGAACATTCACAGGGAGATTTTTAAAATAGCCCACAGAACTTTAGGGCAAGTAATTCCATTGACTTCACTGAGATTTATGCTTTTTTCTTTATTTTATAATCTGAAGACACTTGCTCAGTCTTACAGGTATGATGCACTCCACATTTCTAATCTCATCACCATTTAACTTTCCATCCGTGTAAAAAACCCATTTCACTTTGGTGATGTAATGGCCAGGTTCATCTTGTGGTCTGGAAGAGGGAGCAGGGAGGACAACTCTGTGACATACAGTCTGGAAAATACACTCCCTATGAAAGATCAGGCAACAGCCTCTTTCTCTCCTGGGAAAAATAGACCTATCAGTGCTCTAGCTGCGTTACTTTGAGACATCCCATAATTCTCTTACATAGCTTCTTCAGCATGCAGAAGATATTATTCAAGCCCATTTGAATGGGTTTTCTTGCCTGTCATGGAATCAAACCTTCCTGCCAGCTCATGAAGAATGTATTGCTTGGTAAATAAAAGTCTACCATCAGTTACAGATCCTATCACCACCCTTTCAATCTGTTCTACTTACCTTAGAACCTCTAAGGATTACATGTGAACAACTGCAATTATTTCTCTGTAAAACTGATCACAAAGTTTTTTTTAGTCTCACTTTACTTCCTGGCATACTAATTAAGCTGTCATTGGGAAGATCTTTAGTGACATTTCTGTCAGGTTTATACTGACATGAGTTCATTTTTAGTTTTATTAAGACTGGTTTATGATAATCCTGATATAATTGAGTTGCTTATCTGAGGAGCTTCTGCTACTATGTTAATACCTGCCACTTTGGATGCAGAAAAAGATTTAATTTGAATCCATTTGAGTTCTCTGTGTCCAATAAGGGTCTCAGGATTTTGTTCTGGTCTTACGTCCTCTTATTTCCTATGTGTCATTTGGCTTGCAAAATTTCAGTACCCTTACTTTTTTTAAGTAATAAATGGATTCCTTTTAGGGGTGCCAAATTCCTTGATCCACAGCACGAATTAACAGTAGCCCAAGTTTTATTTCTAGGTTTCATATCTGCTCAGGATAATTAACTTTTGCTCAGCTCTACTTTCCACTGGTGCAAACACACAGGATAAGGTCTATAAAGCTATGCCTCTTAAGGAACATAAATGGGCAAATGGTTTATAGAAAATCAAGCAAATACCTCTTCTGCTCATGGAATTGTGCTAAATTCCAGTGTTAATGCTCCCATTGTAATGAAGTTTTTTTTCTGTGGTTGAGATAACACTCTAGAGAATTGAGAGAAATCTGCTTGCATCTCTTCATTAAAAGAGCAAAAGTGCTAAAAACACTTTCAAAGAGCAAAGCTAAGTTTTATTAAAGAAGATAATTTTCAAACAGAATAAAACCAAGATTTTCCGGATGAGAGAATATATCTGATCTTAAAGAGCACTTCATGCTTCCCTGACAACTGCATCCCCTAAGGTATCTTCCTCCCTTGAGTCTTGATCTTTCCAAGTCCCCTCAAAGTCTGCCTGCTTATTTCTGGATTCAAATTTCATATTCTTCTTTACACAGAATTGCTTTAGTTTTATTTTTTCATCTCAAGCGTCTCTCTGTGTCTTCTCACGCTCCGGACTCCCTGCTTGCTCTAATTCTCTCTCTGCACTGCAGGACGAACTCTTGCCACCTCATTCCCAGGCTTCCCTCCTGGAAGATCCAATCTACTCCTCCCTCTGCAGGGTCAGCATAGCACAGGGAAGCAGCCAGAGCAAGGGGGGTCCTTGCTACCTGGGCAAACCTTCAGCAAAAGCAAGCACAGAACCACATTCGGCATATGGTGAATGAACCAATAAAACAAATTCCAAGCACAACAATTGTGAACACTTAGTACAATCCAGGACACATTTTGAGGAGGAAACTGTACTTTCAAAGAATCATAGTCATAACTTTCACAGAACTTTCCCTCCCAGTCTACTTCAACTTTGACCATAATATGGAATGGGTTCCATTGTTCCACAGTGTTCTGGAATATATTGATTAAAAAAAAAATCCGTCACAGAAAAAGTCTGTTAAAGGGAGAACTTTTTGGTTCCTCCTAAAATGCTAAACTATGATAATATAGCTATTATTTTGAACTCTTTTTCATTTCAACCACTAGTGTCTTTGCTTTCATGTGTCTTGTGTTTGTCTCACGAAAGAGATGCATAATTCATATATTTCCTACCAAATGGTGGATTCACTGTGCATATGCAATAAGGCAGATTTCAAGAAGTGCAATGCATTCCTATGACTTTCACAGATGCTGTGGGTTTGATGTATGCTGTGCATCTAATGTATGCATAAGAGAGAATGCCAGAGCAAGCCTTGTGCATCCAGTGTCCTCAAGCGCCTGTTCAGCACTGAACTGCTGTAGAGAAAATCTGCTGTGCAGAAGTGAAAGATTTCCTTCTCACAGCCAGACCCATTCATTCTTCCTATGTTTGTGTAGGGTGTGGTAGGGAAAGGCCACCGAGGGGGAAGCTGGCATAAAAAAGATGCTGCTGTTCTCAAGGCATCTCCTCTGGACTGTATTTCACAACCATTCCTGTGTTTCATCCAGAAAGCAGGTTGTCAGAGCAGGACAAGAGGTGATGTGTACTCCTTCAGCATTGGACTGCAGGCTCAGGCTCTCTATCTTAAACTATCAGACAAAAAAAGAAAAAAAAAAAGTCTTCTAAAGCCATTGGATATATTTCCTTTTTTTCTGCTATTTTTGGATGAAACTTGATGGAAATGCTTCAGTAGTAATAGTGCCAGATGCAATAGCAGAAGCTGTGATAATGGCCCATTTTTTTTCTCTTGAGGAAAATTCCAAGTACTCAAAAGAATGTGAAAACAAACCTCATGGCAGTAATAACTGAGATGTGCCACCATCCAACAACAACCCTGACAAGCAATCACTCTACATTACATTCAGTAAAATTCCAACCTACAGCAGCTTTCTATTCAGATAGAAAAGGAGCCACATAAATGACTACAGAATTCAGAAGAAAACAGGAAAAGATGAATAGATTCTGGGAGTTTCCCCATATTCCTCCAAACTGGTATGTATATAACTAATCAGACTAAACAAATCTATTATTTGTAATGTGCATTTGGACCAGGGTACAGAGGTCTTCTTCACTCTGAAGTTTGTCATTCTAATGTACCTCAGTGAAGTTTCGAGATTGGATGAAGTACGCTGGATAAAATTTTAATTTCCATTTTTCTAATTGTATTTGTCTCTTTCCATTTGTTCAGATTATCTCCTGTCTGTAATTCCCTATTTTTTCCCTCCATGATGACATATATAAAAACAAAGTTAGGTTGTCTCTCAGACTTTTGGATTTGGAAAATAAACTACAAAACTACAAAGGAAGTATGAAAATAGTAAGCCAAACTCATAATTTTATATCTACATTGGGCCTGCAAATGCATTGAGTATTATGGGACATGACTAGTTGATGTGACAGAATGTTGGAACGATTTCACCAAAGTACTTTCAATAGAAATGATCTTTGAATCTACACGAAACAAAAAGCCCAAAATATTTTTAGGATATAAAGCTCCATAATAAAGCTTTAAGTAGAAGTCTGGTTTGTCAGGTTTTGTTGTTTTGTTTCGGGGTTTTTTTCGTTTTTAAAAATGTCCTGGTGTGTTAATTTTGTAAGCTGAACATTCTGAGTCTTGAAGACTATTTCTCATCTTTGACAAATGCACAAGATTCTTATACACTTCATAGGATTTTTGAAAAATGTTAAAAAATTCTTCACTCATGTTTAAAATAATGCCACATTATCTTCATGTGGAGTTTAGAAAGAAACAAAAAAGAATCCTTTGAGTCCTTCTTGAGAAATGAAATATAGTCACAACAGGTTTTGTTGTACAAACTAGTGTAAACTACCTGTAAATAATAAGTGTCTGTGCTGAACACAATAGAAAAAAGAGAGAAGTACAAGCTAAGAGTTTGTGGTAATAAACAGTAATCCTTCCTAAAACAAACTACAATGCTCTAATGCATTCATTATCAGATTGTGGCCAAGAGAGGGAGAGCAAAAGAGAAGGGAGGGAGGGAGGGATCCTTTAAATTTAATTGTTTTACAAATGACAAATTTAAATTAAACAACCTATTTGCCTATATTAAATAAAGCATTACATTTAGCTGTTGATCCCAATGTGCTGCTTCTTCAGTAATCCATCATCTTTATTACTTATTAGAGTCTTGACCTCTGTGCCATCTCCACCTCTTTACCAAAAATGCTTTTTCAATCTAATCCAAGTCACTGATAGAGATACCAAATAATACAGAATGAGCTGAGAAAGAAATATGTACTAACTGCAGCTCATTAGCAGAGTAGGAATAAAACTTAGGGGTTTATGAATTGAACACTGGGTAATACTATTTTTTCTCTTTTATATATGAATTGTTAACACAAGACAGGTTTTTAACCAAGTTATAAAAGACATCTTGTGGCTGTAATGTCAGTGCCTGTGCCTGAGTGGAGTTATGCCGGGAGGACAACTTCATGGGACAGACAGTGGCATATTGTTGCTGGGGGTTACAATTTTGGGAGAGTAAGAGTGCTTTGCACTTGTTTATTGAAAAATATTTTTTTTTATTTCCCTAGGGTCTCAAGCTTTTTGTGTTAGAATCATAGAATCAACTGGGTTAGAAGGGACCTCCGAGATATCAAGTCCAACCCTTGATCCACTACTGCTGTAGTTACTAGACCATGGCACTAAGTGCCACATCCAGTCTCAAGTTGAACTTGTTATTGAAAGTTTGCATCAATCTATTTGATGCAAGTTGAACTTGTTATTGAAAGTTTGCATCAATCTGGTTTTCTATTAAAAAAGGGCTTCATTTATCTCATAAATCCTAAAATGGTATTAGAAGATTAATAATTTTTTTTTTGTTGAAATTATTTGACTTTTCTGTTAGAGTGGATGTGTGCATGTACTTTTGTTTCCTTTAGGTCTCAATAGCACACCAACCTGAAAAACTATTGACAGGAGAAATGTGAGCTGTTGCTTAGTTACAGTTAGCCATGATGATAGGGGCTCATTTCTGCTCTGTGATTGGAGATATCTCACCACCACCATCTCCTACTGAATCTAACAGAAAGGTGAATCCACCTTTAAGTCTCATGTCATGTCAAAAGGCATCAGAAAGAAATGGAAAGGGAAAGCAAATTAAGGAATTTTCCACTCTTCCTTTTCTGGGTCTAATAAGCTTTAGTCAGCTTGAAAATATTTTACACTAGGTACAGAAATAACTCAATATTTAGGTTTGGGTTTTTTTAAACAATTGAAAAAATCATTTGTAAAAGGGATCCAGATTGTGAAGGACCAGGCCCATTCTGTGCTATCAGTGTGCTGCTGTACGATGTTTGGGAATATGATCCCTTAGCATAATAACTGTGTCCTATACATATAAAATATGTCATGCTGCTTGGTTTCTATGTGCTTCTAGGAGGATAAAACATGAATTGGTAGAGACTGAACACAAAAATTAGCTAGATGTCACAAAATTCAAGCAAAGAATTTTATATGACATATTCATTGGCTTTAGTTTTCATGCGTGCCTATTCTTCAAATAAACCAAATCAACCAGAGAGAAAGGAAGGCTTTAGGTTTCAAAACAAAAGGACATAAATATTCACTTGTCTTTCTGGCATGTTGAGTGGGAGTTAAAATAATTTCTCCCATTTTCAGTGGTTTCAAAGACATACTGTGTAAGTAAGTGCTGTAGCAGACCAGGGAAGAGTGATAAGAACATTGGAAAGGAATTCATCCCACTCTTAAGATACATGGCCAAGACAGATGGGATGAATCAATCTCTGGTATACTCTTTTTTCTCCACTGACTTTAGCGGCAGTCCCAGTGGTTAATTTGACAATCTCTTGGTTTAAATTAGGTGAGGTGAAATTCCCCCCCCCAAGCAATTATAGTGAAGAATTGTATTTTCATGGTGTGTATGTAAAATAAGTTAAATCTATAGTGAACTATATGAAAAGTTTGCAATTCTGGCGACCAATGCTTGTAGCACTGAAGAAGTGACAGTTGACAGCCTAAGACTTTATTCTGAGTTCCTATCATTTGCCTAGGGTAATAAGCCCATCATAAAAGCTTTCCTACAGATATGACTAAGAAATATAGGAGTTAGAAATCTTTTATATTTAAATTTTTCATTTGCTTTGTAAAACCAGAAGGATTTTAAAGGGGATATGCTAACAGCAAATCTGATTTGTCCTTTTTTTTTTTTTTTTGATGGGAAAGGTCATGTTTGACTTTGGATATTGGATGGGACCACACTATCTCTCATAATGTGGATACAATAACAAATACTTAATTTTGTTAATTTTTATTTAGACATGATTGTATTAAACCCAGGAGTTATCTAAATTGAAATTGTAAAAGGGAAATAAATACTAATACTGGTGTATCCAAGGAATGAATGAGACAAATTGGGATTAAGCACATATCCACATAGGAACCATGGTGATATTTTATTACAAGGGAATGAACACACCATAATCCATTTATACTTGTTTTCAAGTCTGTTACTCTGAAGAAATTATACAAGGACGGGCAGGAGAATAGATACAGGCTATGGCATTTCCAACTACTGATACACGCAAAATATCCCTTCTGCTCAGTTAATCAATCATATTCTGCTAGATGAACATATCATCCTTCCAAGAAAAGAATGCAAAGAGCAGATGCCAAGGATGCCAACAATGCTTACTAAGATATTTTTCTGTGATCTCTTTCACTGACTCTCTGTCTATATATACAGACACACATTTTCAAACACTGGCAGAACACTTTATGTAACAATTTCTTAGAAAGCTAAAAAAAGGGAAGGGAGTGGTCATGATAAAAGGAAGTGAAGGTAAAGCATAGGCACAAGTGCACCTCTATGAATAGCATTAAATGAAGTGCATTGTCTGAATAGGAGGAATTTCTCCTAAAATTTTGTGAGAAGTTACTGTAGTGCAAGAAGGAACTATCTGAAGTAGTTCATTATTTGTCAGAGGTTTTCAAAAATACATGGGGAGAGATATCCAGTAGAATATTTAGTAGCTATTTTTAAGAAAAATGCATATGGAAATAATGGTAGTGTTGGAGACCCACTGGTTCATTAGGAATAACAGAGCTCATATAATTAAGCTCAAGACAATTATGCAGAAGTCCATTTAAATGCAATACCTTCTAATAGAGCAGAGAGCTTTTGGGAAATTATTAATGTAAAGCCAGGATTTAAAATTACTCTGACTCAGTCAAAGCTAGCTTAGTTTTGGTAAAAACATTGCTCTTTCCATTTTTATGTGTGAAAATTTCCTCAGAAAAGATTAGAAACTGTGAGTACACAAAGAGTGCAGGACTGATCTTTGTCAGTTTGTTTCCATGGGAAAACAAGTGAAGATTGGGTGTTGAAACAGATCAAAATCCTGAGTATGAAATTATTATAGTTCATAATTAACATGGCAAAGTCTTTCAAGCCTATTCTTTTAAAAATCATTAATAAAGATTTCTTCCCATTTTTCAGTGCCAATACTGATAACAGTTGTGTGAGCTGATATGAAGTCAAAAGAGGCAATGGTTATCAGATTAGTCTTGTAAACCTCAATAGGTAATAGAAATGGTATAAAATGGGATTCAGTGAAGACAAAGTGTTTTATACTCCTCTGTTTATCCCATTAGCCTCACTTCTATGTGTGTTTACCCACATTTCATTCTTTTTATAATTTTGGCCTAATATATTTTTCTAAGCCCGAGCAATTTTTCAAAAACCTAAACAGATTTTGTAAAATAAACTTTATGGCATAGATGTGGAAACTGCACAAGGATGAAGAAGAAAACTATGCTTCTAGAGTAAATCAAGTTTTCCTCATAAAATTAGTGATAGTTTTCACATTCATAAATACTCAACATCCTGAAACATCACAAAACTTTCCACAGTTTGCTAAGTTTTTCCTTTTAGATATAGAATATAAAATCAAGTGTGTTTCTCACAGCAAAACCAAGTAATTGTGCATCTCTGTGGACATTTTGATTTGCTCAGATTGCCATCTGAATTATTTAACTGATGCTACTTACCACCTCAAATGTTATTTAACAGTCTACATACTGGACTTATGTATCAGAAAAGCACAGCAGAGCCTTTGTTAGTTTGTGAACTTGGGAGTTCCCCTATAGGTTTTTTGTGCTTTACATTTTCTGGCAGAGTTTGATATAAATTCCCAATCTAAGTTTAAATTAATCTTTAAAATTATTTTAAATTAATTTAAGAAATAAGTTAAAATTAAATATATTAAAACTAATTAAATTAATCTTAATTAATAAATTAATAAATTTTAAATAAGAGTTAGTGCTACAATTTAACTAAAATATTGGAATTTTAGTTCAATCTCACATATTGACCATTCCTCATGATATTTTTGTGAGTTGTAACATCTAATACCTGGCAAACCAACAGAGAAACAATGTAACCAAAATTTATCCACAGTGAAATTATCCTTGTAAAAGTAGAAGTTTAAAAACATCAGTGATTACTCTTACTCCATCATCACTATTGCAAGGGGGGGTCCCATCCTAAGCTTTCTGTTGCTGGCTCTGGACCACAGACCTTTAGCAGAGTCTCTTTGGTTTACAACAAAAAAAGTGCATGAAAAACTAGTTTAACAGTGAAAAACATGACAGCATTTAATAAATAAGTGAAATAATTTGCAAATTCTGCATTTTTCATACAAATGACAACACTCACATAAGTAGAATTCACTTCTAAAAAACTAGAAATAATTATTAGGCTTAGCTCGGGCTTACTGGGTTGAGTTCAACACATAAAATGAGAAGCATTGCCTAGTGGAATAACTTGCCAACAAATGCTTGTGAAACATGAATATGACAGCTTACTTCATTCTGATGTAAAGATCAAAGGGTAATAAATGTTCAGATTTTTGCACACTTTCTTTCTGATGAGGCTAAATTTCAGGAATAAATGGTCTTCACTAGTACTGGTTGTTGGGAGGGACTGCATAGGAACCCTATAATTTCTTCCTGTGTGACAGATGTACAGCTTTCCTAAAGGCCAGCTCTGGAGCAAGCTCTTTTCTAAAAAAATGTAATCTATATTTGTGTTTGTTCTGTCTCACAATCCTGTTTGGGATAAAACTGATTCATGACAATGGTGGTACTGTCCTAATTGGATTTCCCTAGTACACCCCCACCCTCAATTTTTGTGTAAGTATGATGTATACATACAGTATATTGAAACAAGAGTAAAGACTAAAATCTCCTGTACATGTAGGAGATGTAATGGTGATGTGATTCACAGTAGGTTTCCCGTGCTAACCTTGCTTGCTGCAGAGGCTCTGAAAAGTAACAGAAAGACGTAAAAAAAACCACAGTAGCTTTGTTTCAGGTATTTTCTCAGACTATCATGCTGCAAAAACAATACAGTTTTATAAGAAATTAGATTGCTTTATTAATTTTTTTTTCTGGGAATGTAAACCATTCATATATTTTCATCTTGTATTTGACCTTTCCTTGAGAGGAGGTTTGATTATATCTCTCCTTCGCTACAGCTGAATTTTTGCTGGGGGTTTCTGTTTTATCAAAATCACTTCTGTGTTCTGTACAACTGTGCCTGCCAGAAAATATATGCTACAAAATTTCAACTTCTGTAAATGTAAGCACCTAGGGTATTATACTATGCAAAGAAAACTTTATGTATTCTCTTTCATCATTTTTATTTCTTACCTGTTAAAAAGAAGACTGGTTTTCAATTATTTTGCAGAGCTATTTCTCTCTTCCTAACCTGATAGTAAAAAATATGTTTTTCAATGCAATTTCTCATTTTTACTGATTTGTTATGGCAAAGTCTTTAGTAACCGTACTGCTAATATATCACTTGATTTCTTCCCTTTATGGATAGTTCTTTTAGATGAGTTCTTGTGCTGCCTCAAGAATGGTTTCTGCTGGCTGATCATGCATCAGTGTGACAAGGGGATTTAAATGACTTAATCTATCTGTATAGCAAAACAGAACTAATTGCCTTCAGTTTGGAAATTCAAAATGCTTTTACTGCCTATGAAAGTCACTGAAGCCAAAATATAGCTTGGGGCAGGGGGAAGGGGGTGGGAGCGGCTGCAGTCAGCAAATTTTGGAAATGAAATGGGAATTGAAGGTACTCTGGAGCTTACCACTATAGCAAAATGGCTCTGTTCTGTAAATTATGTTGATTGACCGAATGAGGGAACAATGCAATCTTCCTGCCAAAGGTGAAGCTCTGAAGTCTGCTTTCAGAGTGAGTGAAATGTGAAAAAAGAAATAAAATGCTACCTCACAAATATCATCTGATTATATTTCTAGTCAGAAGAACTAAGATAAATGTAGTAAAAGAAATATATGAATTTAGAGTTGATGGGGAAATAGAACATTATTTTCAGTTATATTTCAAGGCACGTATCTTGAACCTTGAGTTTAAAAATAAATACTAGAGTTGCAATGGCCACTGAATGTCATCTTGTGACTTTTGAAGAATGACATATTACTCAGGTGGTACAAATTTTTCAAAGTACTTAGATTTTTTGTATATAGTTGAAGATATTCAACAAGGACTTAACACACTGAGTAAAAATACTATGATTATCAGAAAATATAAGGTAATAGTAAATTCCAGTAGCTGTTACCTGATAATATCTTAAGGAAGAACTAAATATATTTAGAGATCTGTTGACATCATCTGTCTTTACACTGTTCCGAAATGGTTTAAAAACCTTTTTTTTTCCTGAAACATTGTTCTAGAGTATTTTTCATGGAGTTAAGGAGAAGTGTCCCCAGCAGGATTTATTGCATAATTTTCTGTTATGGGAGTTCCTTATCTGCCTGTGTGGAAGACTGTGTCCAGATTCAGTATAACAATTTATGTGTTTCATTTTTTCTCCTGCCTATTTGTCCCTGGTTTTCCCAGAATTCTTCTATCTATGGCTGCATATGGGATACTGTGTACCCATGTCTTTACTGGGCTATCAGACTCTTTTCCTCTTGCAGCTTATATATCCTTGCCATGGCTCTTCTCCTGTCTTATCTTATTGAAGTGTATTTTCTCTGCACAGCACTGGAAACATCCATTTCAGTCCTGTTGCATTCTCTGAAAATCTTCCTATTTACTCTTCTTTTGTCAGTCTGTTCACAGCTCTGTTTTGTACTGAGAAATATCGGCTGGCCACGTATGATTGTCTTCATTACGCTGGGGAATTTCAAATTGCTCTAGCTGCCTATGAGTAGGGTTTCAGATGGCTGTAGTAAAAGGCAATAAGATGCCAAATGATTTACAGTTGAGGTGAACAGTCTACAGTCACCAACCCGCTGAAAAGTGACTGATGACATTCATAGGTGTAGGTGGCTAAGTTTAGTGGGGGAAGAGGGGCAGCTGCAGGAGTGGCCTCTTCGAGGAGGTCAGCTTCCTAAATCGGTCAGCTGTCCATCCATCCAGGTACAAGGGACCTACTGTGGGTCAAAGTTGAGCCTGTTAATGAAGTTTGTGTGACCTCTGTGAAAACATGTTTAAAAAAGGGGGGGGGGAAAAAAAGCAGAGGAAAGAGGAGAGGGTGAAAGAATGAGAAATAACAGAGATCACTGAGATCAGAGAAAACAGAGAAAGCACTCCAGGCACTGGAGCAGATATTCCCTGCAGTACATGGAGAACTTGTGCTGAAGCAGATTTCCTGTGGCTGTAGAGAGCCTGTACCAAAACAAGGGAAGTGACAAAGAGAAATCACTATACACTGACCATAACCTCTTTGTCATCCTCTCTGTGCTGTCTGGAGCTGGGATGGAGCAGTCTGGAGTGAAGAAATTAAGGTAAGTCTGGAAGAGGGAGGAGAAAGAGTGTTCCTTTGTCTTTTTGAGTCTTACTACTTGAATCTATTTTAATTGGCAGTAAATGGAGTAAATTTTCCCCAAGTCTGGTTCATCGGTGACTGTAATTGCTAAGTAGTCCCCCTGTCTTTATCTTAACCCATGAGCTTTCTCTTTTTTTTTTTTTCCCTAATGTCTGTCCCTGTTCAGCCAAGGAGGAGGAGTGAGTGAGCAGCTGGGTAGGAGTTTAATGTTAGACCCACCACAGAAGCATATAATTTGAATAAGACAGAATGAAAATGTGAATGGTGCTCATTTCATATAGTCTGGGATAAAGATGAGGATAAAAGGATCCGTAGGGAGTTTCAGTTATTTAATTTTAAATTTGCTTACTGTCAAAATTAAAAAATCAAACTAGAACAAATATGATTCAAAGAAAAACCTAGAGATTCAACAACACTGACAGGAATACTTAAAGGTATACAAAGGGTATGCTTTCCTAGCAGTGCCCAATTAACTTATAGAACTCACTGCTACAGATACTGATAATGCTAAGACTAAAGTAGGTTTGTAAATATTTGCATAGATAGAATGTCCAAATTTCAACTGAGAAGGATTAAGAGAAAATCAGAAGATGATGGCTGAAAACATATAACTCTTGATGATCTATGTTTCTGTCTAAGGATATGGGGACAGTAATAGAGCATGAGTCTTCATGCCGGCCTCCTGCAAGATTCTTGCACTTTCCTTTGTAAAAGATTATACTGGTGCCTGTATGTGACAGGCTAATATCCGACAATGCTCTGGTTTGCTCTAGTTGTTTCTGTATTCCTAGTTGCTTGGTGAATAGTTAAAAAATCATTTGCAATAATAAGATTGAGTTCCAAATGGCTCACCGGGCTAATTATCTAATGAGGACAATTATTCTTTAATCAATATGATGCAGTTATAAGTGTGAGATTTGAAAAAGCGAGTCTGGAAAAGAAATCTGACAGAATTGGGCAGAAGCCTGTCACTAATGGTAAGAACTAGCTGTTTCACAGAATTAGAGCAAAGGATGGTTAAAAAGACTCAAAAAATTTCATTCTCATTCATTCAGGACCAAATCCACCCAGGAGAGACATGTATCTGATTTGTTCCCTTTACAGCCTGTTTGTATGTTTTGCTATCCTTAGCATGTCTACTGACAGTACCTTCCATCATCATGGCTAGGCTTCGCGAACGAAGATTTGAGAAGGATTCTATCCACGGTTGTGGGATATGACCAGGAAGAGAAAGAACAATACTGAAGATGGATCACCGCATTGGAAGATTATGGACCTCAGTTATATACAAGGAACTCCATGAACTGAGACAGAGTTTAATGTTTAAACAGGGTTGTTATGCTGTATTTCACAATGTTCGTAAGAATTCTACCCCCTCTCACCCCTTTACACCAGCTGGTTCCCTTACTAAGTTTTTATTCCTCCCTTTTTGTTAATATGCAGTTACAACTCCTCCCATGTTTGCCTAGTCTGAGCAAACCCCTCCTTTCCTCCCTATGTTTAACATAACCCCTCCTCTCCTCTCCATATTGGATATCACCTAAAAACCACACCCATACTCCTCCCATGCTCCTCCCAGCCTCCCCTATATAAGGGAGAAGCCATTTTAATAAAGTGTTTGCTCTGCTTTAACCTACAACCTGTGTTGAACCCATCCTTGAGTGGACGTTCCCCGTTTCCCTGATCAAACCGCGTTACACGCTTGCTACAAGCACGCTGTGGGCTAAAAAGGCCAATGCGAGACAGACAAATCCGGTTGCAAAAGGCACAGCGGAATGTTTCCTTAGGCGATACCGGCAAGACACAGTTCTTTCTACGTTGTCTTTTCTCCTCAAGAATGATTCCGCATGTGTTCTCAAAAGAAGCAGCAGCGTTATGAACAGTGTGTCTCCATGACTCCCTATTGGAGGACAGAGTAGATCAATGATGATGATCAATATGGCCAAAGCTGAGATATTTTTTCAGGGAGTCCTTGTATCTCCTCTTCGGGGCTCCTCTCTTGCGGCAGCCGGTGGCAAGTTCACCACAGAGCACAATCTTAGGGAGGTGATAGTCCTCCGTCCTGGAGTCGTGTCCTGCCCAGCGCAGCTGTGTTCTCAGCAACATGGCCTCAATACTCGTAACTGCTGCCAGTTCAAGAACAGACACATTAGTCATGTAATCAGTCCAGTGGATGTCTAGGATTGTATGGAGGCAGCGCTGATGGAAGCGTTCTAAGAGTTGCAAATGGTGGCAGTAAATGATCCGTGATTCAGACCCATATAAAAGAGTAGATAGTACAATGGCTCTGTAAACACTAATCTTTCTACTTTTCTTAAGGTGTTTATTACACGAAACTCTTTTATGCAGTTTTCCCAAAGCTCTATATGCCTTTGCTAACGTGTTGTCTATCTCTTTGTCAATCTTGCCGTCCAAGGAGATGATACTTCCCAGATAGTTAAACTGCTGGACTGACTTGAGCACTGATTCACCAATGATGATGTGGGGATGATGGAAGACTTCCTGAGGTGCAGGTTGGCAGAAAACTTCTGTCTTCTTCAAGCTGACTTCCAGCCCCAAAAGCTCAGTAGCCTCTGCAAAGCGGGATGTTAAATGCTGCAGAGCTACTTCTGTGTGGGCAACAAGGGCAGCATCGTCAGCAAAAAGCAGCTCATGGACAAGATGATTTAAAGTCTTAGTATGGGCCTCATGAAGCAAAATGATCATTTTGAGGAACTTGGGGGGACATCCTAATCATTCAAAAATCTGCCACAGACCTTTTCTGCTCACAGTATCAAAAGCTTTGGAGAAATCAACAAAGGTTACATGGAGACCTTTGTTCTGTTCCCTACACTTCTCTTGCAGTTGTCTGAGAACAAATACCATGTCTGTGGTGCTCCTATTGGCTCTGAAACCACATTGGCTTTCAGATAGAAGTTCTTCTGCTACAGTGGGTATTAGTCTGTTCAAAAGTATTCTTGCCAGGATTTTGCCAGCAATGGAGAGCAGATTAATACCACGGTAATTTGAACAGTCTGATTTAACTCCTTTCTTCTTATACAAAGTGATGATGACTGCATCACGAAGATCTGATGGTAGTTCGCCTAGTTCCCAACAGTGCACTATGAACTCATGAAATTTAGCATGGAGTGCTTGGCCTTCATGCTTTCAGATTTCAGGTGGAATTCCATCAACCCCAGTTGCCTTGCCGATTTTCACCTGCTGTATGGCCTTAGAGTTTCTCCCATAGTAGAGGCAATATCCAATTTATTTTTCACTGGTTATTGTGTAATGTATTGAATTGCTGAGTCTTGAACTACACGGTTGGTACTGAAAAGAGTCTGAAAATTTTCAGACCATCGATTCAGAATGGAAATTTTATCTGTGAGAACCATTTGACCATCTACACTCAGTAAAGAGCTTTGAACCTGGGGTGTAGGTCCGTACACTGCTTTCAAAGCCTTATAGAATCCTCTGTAATCACCTGAATCTGCACATAATTGAATCTTTTCTGCTAGATTGATCCACCACTTGTTCTGGATGTCTCAAAATTTTTGTTGGAGCTTACTGCATGCAAGACAAAAGGCTGCTTGTCTTACATAAGAAGATGGTTGAGCGAGGTGTGCTTGGTGGGCAGTTCTCTTCTTTACCAACAATTCCTGGATCTCTTGGGCGGACCTTTGATTCTCACACAAGTGGAGGCAGTGGTTATTATAAATTCCAACAATCAAAATAAAAAAAGAGGCAAGAATTTTACGCCAACAGGTTTATTCAATACAGTCACTGAACAATAGATGGCAAGAATATGAACATGTGAAAATATCAGGGGATGTTGTTTTGTTATGCAGACATAACACAACCACAAATCAAGAAAGGTTTTCTGCTTTCCTTCAGATTCAAGCTGTAGTAGGAATATTTCTGTAGAGTTGTTTTTGGAAGGAATCACTACGAGCCTGTATGGCAGAGAATCGAGATTATTCTATCATTTAATTTAACAATTTAACCTCCATGTTTATTCCTATTTGAGATTTATTTCCTAAAGAAAGTAAGTTTATGTGGTCATGCTGACTGTGTATGGTTTTGCCCTAGATAAACCTCTTAGCCAGTGTCAAAAAATCAAATTAACACACATCTCTGAATAGTTCATTTCCTATAATACCTGGGAAATGAGTATATGGGAAGAAGACAAAGACTTCCTGAACACCACCTGTAATGAAAATGCTGCAGCAAGAGCAGGGAACATGAATGACAGATTGAGCTATCAAATCAATAACTAAACTGCCTTGATTCTGCCTCTGTGCTGCAGCCCAGCTCTGGGTCTGTGATTATCATGCACGGCAGCACAAGGGAAAGGAACAAAAATTGTCCCTTTCTAGTGACACAGATCTCTTCTACAGCTCTGAAGTATCACAAATGTGTTTTAGTGAAGATTAGTGCAACAGAAATTTGTGATTTGAACAGGACATACCTCTGCACAGCCAGCCTCTTGCCTGTCTTTGGAAGACATAGATCATTTCTCGCCGAGAAGCTCCTGATGGCCTCATATCCTACTGTGCTGCTTAATGGATTATCTACTATACTACATAGGAGAGTAGTGATTTCCTGCTATTCAGGCTACAATAAATTAGTTTGTAATTAGCTTTATAAGGCGCTTGATGAATGAGCAATGCGAGAAAATTCTATACATTTCAAAGAGTTTAGCCATTGTTCTTAACTTTAACAACCTCATATTGGATGCAATATTTCTGTGGTATATTATTAAAATATCATGTCATTTTAACTTTAATTTTTTTATAGTGAAGTTATCTGTCCTGTTTCCCCTTTCCAGTGAGGAAAAACAGCTAAATAATTTAAATATTAAAGATAAAGCAATGAGAAAAAAGACCAAAAAAAAAAACTTTCACCTTTTTAGATGTAAAGACAGGGTCTTATTTTTTCTGCATTACATAATATTGCTGCTTGTTTGGAAATGTCCTGGTCTTTGAAGTATCAGCCATAACTCATAGACTCATAGAATGAATTAGTAGTACTGGCATGTTCATCCAAGGAATAGCTCAGTGAGGACATGAGGTAGCTGCCTAGAGTTGCTTTAGCTATTTCATAGAATCATAAAATGACCTGGGTTGGAAAGGGCCTTAAAGATCATCCAGTTCCACCCCCCCTCCTGTGGGCAGGGATGCTGCCCACTGGAGCAGGTTGCCCAAGGCCCTGTCTAACCTGGCCTTGAACATTTCCATGGATCCACACTTCCATGGGTCCAGTGACTCACCACCCCTACAGTGAAGAATTTCTTCCCTATATCTAATCTAAACCTACTGTGTGCAGTTTAAAGCCATTCCTCCTTGTCCTGTCATTTCATGCCCCTGTGAAAAGTCTCTCTCCATCTTTCTTGTAGGCTCCTTTCAGGTACCGGAAGGCCACGATTCGGTCACCCCAAAGCCTTCTCTTCCCCAGGCTGAACACCCTCAACTCTTCCAGCCTGTCTTCATAGGAGAGGTCCTCCAGCCCTTTGAGCATCTTTGTGGCCTCCTCTGGACTTGCTCCAACTGGTCAATGTCCTTCCTGTGCTGAGGACCCCAGAGCAGGATGCAGTGCTCCAGATGGGTTCTCACCAGAGCAGAGTAGAGGGGCAGAATCACCTCACTCGACCTGCTGCCCATGCTGCTTTGGATGCAGCACAGGACATGGTTGGCTTTCTGGGCTGCAAGCTCACATTGATGTGTCATGCTGAACTTCTCATCAACCAACGAACAATGCTAATTGATCTTATCTTAAAGATAAGAATAAATTTTCATTTGTATTAGTCATTGAGGTAATGACTCTTTTACTCTGGGAACTATAGTGCAGATTTTTTAGAAGAAAACATAACATGATTATTTATTATTATTGATACTGGAAGCTAAAGGCAGACAGAAAGTACCAGAAAATTCTGAATGTATTTGAGATATTAAATTAAAACTTGTCACAGATTATAAACATTCAAATTTTAGAACTTATTAACATTACAAAGCATAGCTGAAAGGAAAACGAATTCTTCACTTGAGGAAAAAAATGGGTCTTGGAGAAATGGAGAAACTATTTACAGAGGCACTGCCCTCACTTGTGTAGCAAGGAGAATATACTAATTAATTTCCTAGCACATCATATGAGTACTTCTCTTTTGCATTTTCAGTTAGATAACAGATATACAGTATGTTAATAGTCGATGCTTACATTGTGCAACAGTGCTCTGAAACAAGGCAATATTTTACATGGAGAAACTGCACAGATTAAACTACTTATCTTAATGTAACAATGTCAGTGATACAGATGAGAACAAACAAACAAAAAGATAATTCCTGACTCCATCTCCTAAGCAGTAATTACTTAACAAGATGAATTCCCAGCTTTGTAACACTGAGATGATATTATGTGGCACCTCTGTAACCAAATAATTTCACTATCTTTATTTCCCTAATGAAACTTCAAATCTAGGAAACCTCCCAGTTTGTGAGCATGACATGCCTCATCTTCAGTCATCTTTAGATATACATACTAGCTTTTTATATTAGTTACATGAGAACTATAGAAAATGCCCTTAGATATGAAATTGAGAAATTCCTAACTATCTCAAGAGCTGCAGAGCAACAAGAAAGAATATGAAGTAGTGGAAAAGTAATTGCATGAAAATATAAATACAACTACACAGGTTATGTGTATTTCTTTATTAGTTATGTTCTCAGTATGTTCCATGATAGGAATTGGTTCTGTAATAGTTTTAATGAAAATTTAGTATATCCATAGTGAGCATAATGCAAGACTATACACAAACACAATAACAGGCTGTATCACAGGCTTTTCTGTGCTGCAAGATGCAAAAAATCATACAGGACTCCAAAATACAAGAAACCAACTGAAAATAATCAGTCATCTGAAAATATTCAGTCATCTTGGTGATTCTTGATGTCTTCTTTTCAGTTTCTAAATACTCTGGATTGCCATAGATAGTCCTTTCCTTTGAGAACAGCAGAAAGAGATTTTTCTTAATGACATCATTATGCTGCAATTTGTCTATGATAGTGCTGGGCATATTCTTCCTCCACCTTCTTTTTTCACATTTTCAGTTACAGGATCTTTTTACTCCCTAGGTAGGAATGGGAAGACTGTTTTAAACCTTTACATTTTTTACGGAAAGAAAAAAAAAAATCCAGCAAGTTCTGTTACCTCCATCAAGACCATATATATTTCTATCTCCACTTCAAAATAGGAGAACCTTAATGCAATACTGCAGTAATCTACCACTAATTTACTTTCACAATTCACATCTGCTTGTTGGGCACAATGCAAAGCAGTGCAAATAACTAAAGCAGCTCTAACTAGCTCTCTCATATTCTCACTGAGTTATCAGTGGATGGACATGCCAATACTGCTAATAAGGCTCAATCCAGTTCTGCTCATCAGCTGATATATTGGAACTAGCCTGTATCAGGCTCTGCATTTCTGCAAGAGAAACATATTCTTTCTTAATCTTCTCAAATACTCCTGCCAACTGAATGTAGTCTAATAAAAATAATGCCTTTTTCCCTATACCTATAGTTATAACAGCAAAAATGTAGACATAGCATGAGAGTCCCTGTGAGACTCTGTTTACCTGTATGTTCCCAAATACCTTTGCCAGGATCAGGTACCCCATCATCCATTTTGACAATCTACCATACTCATTTCATCACCCGGCAATATTTCGCTTTTTTCATTGTTATAATTATGAGAGAAACATTCACAAATTTAATATCACCTTACTAATGACTATTTTTATAAATTCTGCTCCTTTAAGTTTTTCAGAGTAATTTCTTTCAAACGTTTGATTGCTCTGAATAGATGAAAAATAAATGGCAAGTTGCAGCAGCACTAATTTCTTAAGCATACCAGATATTTTAATTATTTAAACAGCTTCTCTCTGAGGACTTCCCTTCATTAGTGTACTGTTTCTGAAGGAAGAACTCTCAGTGTGAGGATTTGTGAAAGAAAGAATTCTATATATTATATGCTTCACAGAAATTTTATCCTGGTTCAGTCAATAAGAATAAATATATGAAAAAGCTAATGAAAACTACTCCAGACATTTCTATTGCTGAACCACATTTTCCTTTCCTCAGCATTATGGCAGTGCCATCATTTTAATGCACATACTGGGCTTGCTTTCTTTTATGCTTCCTCTGTTTCTGATGGTTTTATGACAACTTGTGTTGTTCTAGCTCTTGTGAAGGAGGCACAGGATCTCTCTGAATATGGATAGGGAGAGTAAATAAAGTTTCTGTTTATTCCTCTGGTCTCAGTTAAAAAGAAACTCCTGGATTTAGTAGTCATAGAAACAAGAGTTGCCCATGAGGGAGTCCTGCATGGCCTTTTCTCAATGCCTCCATAGTCACACACAAGCATCAGCTTCCTCCTCTAGTGTCCCAAAGCTCAGGGAACACCTCTTGCACAACTCCTCTTCCCATGGATAAAGCCAAGAACAGATCAAATCTTCCTACTGGGAGAAGTTCCATTGCACTGGCTTGACTGATCTACAGCTCCTGTTTCCAAGGTGAAAACATATTCAGTTTCTCACAAATCAAAACCCAGTAGTTGCCCTTTGAGACATCATTTGCATGTCTTAACCCTGCAGTGGCTGCCAGAGCCTTCTGCTGTGGGAGAAGAAATTTTCAAAAGTAACCTTTCAATGTTTTCTTTTTTTTGACACAGACTTTGGGGCATAATAAAAAAATTACCTTTTTTGAAGACTGTAATTTTTTAGTCTTCATTTCCTGTTGCCCAGGAGAATAAAGAGAGCTGATTTCCAAGGTAAGGTCCATGTAAATATATTTAGCAGAGCTTGACACCTCATTTCAACACAAGAACTACAGAATCCATGTTCAGAAATGACGACACCAATCAAGACACTGAATTTCTGAAAAGAAATACCTCTGGAGAAGCAGATGAAGAAGAGTAAAGGTAATGCAAAACTCTCTTGTAGCATTTTTCAAAGGAATCCTTCCAATTCAGGATGAGTTTAAAATACTCCCACTGAAATGCAGCACTCGATCCATAAATGGTCAAGCTGTCAAACTTCATCACAAAACTTGATAAAGGTCCACTAATGACCCTGAAGTAGGGAAGAAGATGGACCTGATTGGAGCCTTTGCAACTGCTTGGTCCAACGACACATAGATATGAATGTGAAGCAACCGTGAGTATGTTCACTCTTTGTCCATGGTACACTGGGAACTCACCCATTTGCAGGTTTTGTCCATCACTTTTTCCAGAAAAGAGCCAAAGAAGCATCTGGGGATTGGAGTGCTTCTGCTTGGCTGAGGCCATGTGTTGCAGCTTCACTTTCTGTTTCACAGGGCGCCAAAGAAAGAAAGGAAAGGACATGGGAAGGATGGACTTCCAATTAATATAAAGATTGCCATGCATTCCCTCTGGGTGTTTTTATACTAGTATTTGAAAGCCTGTGTATGCTTTTGATTTCATCAACAACAGTAATTCATTCATCCATTGAGTCTGAAAATAAAAATATTTCAGGCCCCATGGAGGGACTCTAACCTATTAGGGTCTTTTGACATGGAAGGGAGCAGTTAATTTATTTTGCATTTGAGATATTCTGAAATTTTCCATGCAGATCACAGGAATCTTGCATTAAAAATGGTCTCTCCAGAGCTTCAGCTTTCAGGTGTGGAAGTACAGCAGTATATCAGTTCTGAGACAGCAAGTAGTAAGATCAGAGGATTAAAACCATAATTTACTCTCTTATATTTCTCTTGAAAAGATGAAAATCAATGTGTATTATTGTGAACATACATGGTCAACTTCAAGCATGATTTATTTATTTTTTGTAAATTATCAATGGTGTATTTTGAAATTTGTAACATTTTCTAAAGATCTCAGTGATTTTTGCACATTAACTGAGATTTAAATAAAGCCTCTTTTTGATATAGATGTCATTACACATGAATAGTGGAGATTGATAATTTTTTTTCCACAAATTCATCCAACAATTTGGTAAGAGCTTGGGCTCTTACTCTCCCTTCAAGAGGGAAATTTTTTTTTTAAATTTTTATTTAAAAATATTTTTTTAAAAAAAATACAGTATTATAAGCAATCTGTGATCTTTTCTGTTCCTGAGAAGGATCAAAATTAATGAAAGGGGTCTTTTTTGGTTTTGTTTTGTGTAGTAGCATCCGTTTTTATTTGGTCAAGATTGTAGGACAACAAGTTCATTCTGCTATAGAGATGCTCTGAGATTTTCTGTAGGGAAAATAGTAATCTCCATTTCCCATTAACAAATCCTAAACTGATCCTACCTGTCAGTATTTCATATTTAATGCAAACAAATCCAGACTTCATTTAGAAGTCTCTGGACTCCTCCTGGCTTTTGAGGTAGGATTTATGGTTATCCAGCATTAAAACTTCACTGGGACCCTATTTTGACAAACTTAGTCCACCAAAAGAAAGTGCAGCTGGAGCACTGTGGTACAATATACAAATGCAGGTTTTTATTATTAGTGTGTTTTTGCTCACCTTCTGGCACGGTATTGAAGAGACGTTTTGTGTGCGAATCAGAGTTCCTCGAGAAATCCTGAGTTCTCTGACCTTGAGAAGGAAATGTTATTTTTGAAATGCAGCAATAAAAATCTAAATACAACTAACCCGGGTTAGTCACAACACTTTGTAGGTTTTTGCTTTGTTGTCAAAACTTAATGAAAACCTTTAACTAGCAGGTTCAACTTTTCTTGCCATAAATGGCACACCTATGTAGACCATTGATGGGGCTGTTTGAGTGTAGGAAATTGTATATCACTGAATGAACTTGCTCATTAATATTGCTGCATGTGAGTCAAAGGTCTTCTTCCTTTGGTTCTCAGGTATTCTGCTGGTTTTTCACATATGTTGCATTTGACACTTTAGTTCTGAAAGTAAAAGAAACAGATTTTTGTTTGGCTAGCTAATTGTTTTTAACAGGAAGGTTTTTATGAGTTTAAAAATTCAAAATTGAAAGTACCTTTTACTTCCTCCACAAGGACAATACTTTGTGGTTCCTTATTTTTTATTTGTTTTTAGATAAACTTCTCACATTTAAGTTGTTTCACTGTACTTGCCTAAATTTCAGAATGAGAGAACATAGTGTCAAGAATCCTATGTTTGATTTTACTTTCTTGTAATTAATTTTTTTCTGGAAAAATGAAGCTTACTGCATTTTGTCTGGTTATCAGCATGTTCCTGCTCCATGACTGGAATATACCTTTGGCAGGCTCTAAACAGAAGCCTTTTCATGAACAGATGTATTCCTCAGGTACATTATCTAGAGGAAGGCTTTGAAAATACATAATGACATAAAATTACTGTTACCATGAAAGAATTTCTAGGCTAATATTTTTTGAGATTAATTAACTAAGCAAAACTGAATGCATTTTGTCATTTTTATTTTTGTGAATGACGCTTTGAAAAAGCAAAATCTTTTATATACATTTGCCTGTGTAATTGGACTGGCTTTCAACTAGCCAAATATTTAAGGATGCTATATACATAAAAGTGATGTAATTGAAATATAAAAAGAATAAATAAAATCCAGTATGATAAAGATTCAATAATGATGATAAAAAAGGTCATTTGAAAGGACAGTATTGACTAAATGTTTCTTTTTTTCTGCTTGGAAAAGCAGGTTTATACCATTGTATCATCCATAAAATGAGGAAACCTTTCTTAATTACTAATCACAGAAAGTTTGTTAAATATCAAATGTCACAGTTTAAAAAATACCATTAGATTTGACAGACTGAAAAGTGACCAGACTGGCTTTTCCAAGACTGAAGAATGTCTTCTCTAGTGAAAAGGCATATCACATAGTTAGAATGTTAAAGCAGAAATTGTACCTTATTTTTGTGACATTTTCTGTCTTGTATTTATTTTTAGTCTGAGAGCATTCAGTGAGCAGTAAACAGAACAATTACTTACTGTAACAACTCATTGATCACCTCATTGGCATAAGTGTCATGGGGATGGCAGAATCTCCAGCACTTGAAACTTTCGATCAAAATAATATTTTGTTTTAAAGTGCTCCTTGCTCAAATCACTGTCCTATGGCTTTGGTTATGCTCGAAGTTACTCGAGATTACCACAGTATTTATGAGGGTTTTTTATAGATTTCATGCTAAACGTTGCAAGAATAAATGAACATGTCATGAAGTGATACGGCTTAACTTCCATAGGAAAGCAACTTTGGGTTGCAAAGAAAATACATTGCACTGTTCTTACAAATGTAAAATGAGCTGTCCATGAGTCAGCACTACTATCTTTACTTACTTGATATGAGAAGTTTTTGAGTTTCAGGCTAGTTCTATGCATAAATATTCAATATAATGTCATCAAAGGATAAGTTAGCGTTTTATGCGATAAATTAAAGCAAATTTGACAGTACCCACATAGACATGACAGTGTCATAGTAACAATACTGGTTTCAGTATAGCAGGCCTTGAAGATAATTTTACTGATCTAGAATTAGACAAATGGTCCCAGACCTGTTAAATTTCCTATTTCAAATGTTTTCAAAACATTTATACTTTTTTTTTTTTTAAAAAGAATCCACTAACTTTTTAAATTTTTTTTAATCCCAGGGAACTATGAGTTACCATCTGAATCTAGCACAAAACCTCCACTGCAGGACTATCTTTAATATTATTCGGAATATCAGGTGCTGAATCCTGAAATTTATCAAGTGAGAGAAAAAAACCTTACCTTCAGAAAATGTCTTTAAAAGTATTGACAATGAGAATCCCAAGAGTAATTGATTTTACATTTTGAGAGACAAGTACCTTTGCAATATTACAAACCCAAGGCTCCCCTCAGATTGAAAGGAAATAGTTCAAAGAGCCAGACAAACTGGTAACAACACATGCATTCCTAAATGCTAGTTATCACCCTCCTTTCAAAGACATTTGAGAGATAGAGTGTGTTCCTTTCTTTCTCCTTTAAGATCAATATCATCAATCATACAAACAGGGAAACAAACTTAGAAATCCAAGTGTTTCAGCTGTCTTCCAGCAAATACCCAACATTTCTTCTAAAGTGACCAGAAATGAGTTGGCAGAAATTGCTGGTTAGCTCTAGGGCAGTCAGAGAGCAGGAGGTTTGTCAAGTATTAATGAATTCCATGTCCTTTTTGAATGGTGGAGCATAAAAATCTATCTCAGTTGAAGGTGTAAAATTGAAAAATATGTAATGCCAAAAGCCTGGAAAAATTATTGCATCTTTTTGTCACAATTCAAAGTACTCATTAATCAGTATTAAGAATCATCTTCACTTTGTAAGTTAAATTTTTTTCTTTTCCTTGATTTCATGATAAATATGCCATAAAAAAATGAACACATCATGAAGTTACGTAATTAGTTTCCCCTAATTATTTTATTTTTAATGGATAATCTAGTTGTCATTACTTCAAATATTTTATATGGTTTCTATTTTATAAATGGAATATTAGGGCGTCCTTGCCGGGAGATGGAAGAGGTGCTGAATGAGCTGAAATCAGCTGATTAGGAAATCCCAGTGAGGCTGTAAAATGGAAAGTTGAGTCATATCTTTTATAAACTGTTAGACTATAAGAGGGGAAATCATTTTGCCTGTAGGTAACTAAAAGTTTGTTTTCTAGGTCTGAATTAATTACACCAAACTCCATTCTGAACTTAGTGGAGAAAAAGAGGAATCTCCAAAAATTTGTTCTGTTGACCTCTTTTGGATGTCCCTTTTGACATGAATTCCCCTGTTATCTTTTCATGAGACAAATTTGTTCGTATCAGTCAGTAGCTCTCCAGATGAATTTTGTTCCATGCCTGCATGGCAATTTACCAAAGCATCACACAATTCTCATGGCCAAGATCAGGATTAAAACTGAGATATTTCAGCACATACTATGTTCTGCACTCTGCCAAAAATGGCAATAGGTATTTACATTACATCGCAGTATGTATTTACATTACATTACATGCAATGACTTTTGGGTTTTTTTATACACTTGCCACTGAACCATTTTGACCTCTCTTTTTGTTACAGAGCTCCCAGGAACCCAGTGAGGTTTACTGGCTTGTCATTTAATAAAGAACACTGGAGAATTCAGATGTTCGTGAAAATCTGCCTTGAGAAAACACTTCTCTGGGCTCTACACCACACTTGAGCCCCAAGAAGAAATGCAGCAAGGACAGACACAGTGAGACATGTCTGCCAAAAGTGATTACCAGGACACAGACACAAAAGAAAGGAAAAAAAAATAATCCTGTTAGTTGCTCTTGATGCTCAGGACTAACAGTTTTACATCAACTGGGAAACATGAAGAATGGAGAAGTGGATAGAGAAATGAAGAGGTAAGACCAAGGCCTCAAATACTTTGAGTGCCTGAGGAAGCTTCCAGCTCTATTCACCATCCTGCTTTAATCAAACAAGGATCAGAATCTTCTAAAACAGTAAATTTGAAAGTAAAAGGGACACATATTTCTCAAATTACAAAATATATAATTGGAAATGATTTCTCTAAAATCTTGGTTGCCAGCTGAGAAAATATACTAATCAGAGAGAGTTCAGTCTCAGATTTTGCTTTCATATAGAATATCAAGTTATAATTGCATTTACTTCTTTGACATAATTGAGAAGATTCTTATGAACTAGTTCCTTTACTTCTATGAATAAATTAATTTTGATCAGGAACCTCTAAATATATAAATGAGAAAACAAATTCTGTTTAGTTCTTGAAAGCTTGTATTCCTCACAGGACTTGATTACTATTTTGATAGAGAGTTCATTTTGATCAACATAGTTATACATTATGAGAGAGCATGTTGAAAGTCTCTTAATGAGTTCTCTGAATTTCCCATTTGTGAGGCAGAAAATGGTTCAGAGCTTAGGACTTCTCAAGAAGTATGTGATATTTATTTACTTTATTCTCACTTATAAATAAAATAAAGGGAGGGAAAAAAGGGTCATGGATTTTATGTGCCCTTCTATTAAAAGTTATGGAAACATACATTGATAACATTCCTGATTCAAGTCTCATAGAAAATCTATTAAATAATCTTACTTTGAATAACCATGGTCACAGCAGAATGGGTTGTTCAATAATTATAGGAAATTATTATTTGTATAGCAAGCAGGGGAAGCAGCAGCAGCCATCATAGGCACATTTTAACCAGGTAATCTCCTCTCAGTAGCTCTAAAGGAAGCCCACAGAGATAGAAGCCGACCTGATATAAATTGCTGATGTAAAGAGACTTAAGAAAAAAACCATTCATATCTGTCCTTTCACTAGGCCTGATTCGACTTTTCCTTTCAACACATCAAACTGATAGACCCAGTTAAAATCTGCCTTGGATGTCCAGGGTCATAAGAAGCTTGGTGTCATGTCAGGACTTCATAGTGAGAGTGAAAAAGTGATGATTTTCTGTGTATCATATTAGTAGTCAGGAGCAGCTGTGTAGTGAGAATATCCAGGAGAGTCTGGAATTGCGTGGCTGTGAATCAAAGAAGAAAGTAGGATCTTCCTCTGTTTCTACCTTGACTGGTACCAAAAAGGGTGCTCCAAGGTCTAAGGACACTCTCAGGAGCCAGAATAAAGTTGTCTTTGTGGCCTACCTGAGTAGATAGTAGAGATGCTACTGTCAAAGGGATCAGGCTTGGTGGCTTTTACTTCCACAAATAATGCCAGCTCTCTGGATTGATTTGGCTCTGCCCATTTGTTCACTTTGGGGTATAGGCACAGTGATGACAGCACACAAACCTCGTGGGAGCACACAGAACAGGAAGGTGGAAGGAAATGGGTTCTTTTGCCTGCTCAGGGTGGACATGCAGAGGCCACCACAGGGATAATTTCTGAATTGGTGTGACCAGAGATGTTCAGTCACTGCATTGCCAGCCAGTGCTGCGCGCACCTGAGTTTCAGCATGCAGAAAGCTTCCAGGATTCACCTGTAGATGCAATAAACTGTTGATTTATGATATTTCATATCAGCTTGTGTAAACTCTGATTGCTAAAAAAATAATGATCTTGACCATTTTCATCTCTTAATCAATTTGATAAAGGGCAATTTTCCTTGGGTTATTTTAGTGCAAGAGCCAGATTACATTAACCTCTTAGACAGCAGAGCTGCCACAATATTCAGTACCTGTGACTCTACTTTTTCCTTTTAGGACTGAAAAAGTATTTCTATCTTCTACACAAAATTCTTAAAGCAATAACAAGCTTAGCTTTTTCTTTCTTTTCTCTTCAATGACATTAGTTTTTAACACGGAGAAAGAGAGAGCTAGTATACACTTATAGTGTCCCTATAGAGTTAACAAATTTTCTGGATTAGATATTGCTTAGATGTTTAAACCAATCATTTGAGATGCCCTCCACAGAGTGCTCTTGATCTCATGAATAAATTAAAAACTAAATTAGTTATTTTACCCTGATGTTTACCAATATATTTTGTTTTCTGTCTGCATCTCTTTAGTTAGCATTTGTGCACTACTTAGTTCTGCAGGCAAAACCAAAAAAATGTTAACTGTATCTTTCTCTAATGCAAAACAGTGTCTGAATTTTATTTTATGTGCTAGACAACTGGAAACCTGTTTAGCCCTGTGGAACAGCTATTTTTGAACGGCTCTGCAGATTCAAGTGAATAAAAAGAACTTTGTCACACATAGGGGATGAGGTCCGATACTAAATCAGCTTCCCTGGAAAGGGACAGCCAAAGTAGCATTCAAAAATCAATTCAGTCCTCTGTCTCCTGGGTTGTTCTTAAATCTTTTTAATTCTTACAACACTTTGAGCCAAACAGACCTTCTCAAAACAGGAGGCTGCCTTATGAGTTACTTGGATACTCTACAACAGTCTGCCTTGCTACCTGCCTAACCTCAATCAACACTCTCCCTGTTCTGGGAGTTGTGAGTTAACTTTAAGAATCAGCCTTATCTCCTGCAGTGTTCTCTCAGAAAAAGTCTTGTTCCAGGGACACAAAGCTCTTACAACCCTTTGTTAAAAAAAAAAAATATTTAAAATAAATTAAAAAAAGAAAATAGAGAATAATGCACCGAGAATGAGACACAAGGAATAGATTCATGCAATTCTCTTGGCCATTAAAAGATACATTTTTTTAAAGGGAACTCTCTGGCCTCTCTTTAAATAAGTGACAGATGATCAAATCTACTAGGAGATAAAACATTCTTAATTTACAGATTAACTCACTTCAGTTGGTCTTATATAGTGCTGATCTAGAGTGTTGTTCCTAGTGTCCTATTGCTCCTCAGCAATAACTCCACCCTTCAACAAGTCCCATATTACATATGTTAGCAGCTTGTGGATACTTCTGTCTGTCTCAAATCACCTGAATGCCTGTATATGGACAGGTAAATGTAGCTCTGCCAGTGGGCTCCAACTCTGGACAAAGAAGTTTAGAGAAAAGTGGGTGGTACAAGCAGTGGAGACCTAGACAACAATCAGTCAGGCCTGGAAAGCATTTAGCTGACCTGCTCTGCTACAGGCTTGAATAAGTTTCTTAAATTTAAGCATCCAGTGTCATTTTTTAGGCTCTTCCATATCTGAAAATTTTGCACAAAGCTGATGAAAACTGAACACAATGTGCTTATGTGTTTCATAAGACACTAAACAGCTGAATCAAACCTGGCGTTGTCTACAGTTGTCAGCAGTGAATCCTCCACTACCTTCAACCTTCAATCAAGTGAAGTTAATTGCCTTAATAATACAATTTATACAGTTAAATCACATGTAGAAACTCAAAACCTATCTTAACATGTACTTACATCCCACTACATTCTGTCAAGGTCTTCTGACTTCTGCAAAGGGAAATGTGAAGACAAGTTTAATGGAAATATTTCCATTTTTTTTCAATACATTTATTTACTTCTTGTGCCTATTTGTTATATTTCAGAAGTCCATTTTCCAGACTTCACTGATAGAAAGTCTTAGTTCATTTCTTGTTTCTGATATGTAATTGCTGTACAGGGTTTTTTCTGTTGTTTTACTACTTACTAACCTGACTTTGTCCACATGAAGAGAAAATCAAGCCTGTGTTAACTAGAACTGCATTCTTTATATATACCTGTGCAAAAAAAAAAAAAAAAAAACCAAAACATTATTCTTAGATCTGTTAGCATAGATCAAAATTTTAAAGGTCAAGTGTGTAAAGGGAAAATTATAAGATTAACCTGAAGTTTGTAAATTATATTTCTTTCAAAATAAAAAATAAGATGTGTTATTTCTGACAATCCAAGGATATCATGCCCTGGAGCATCCACTAAGAAGGCTTATAAAAAAAGGTGACCTTTGGACACTTCAGACCATAAAGTTATTCATAGCTTAATACTATATCACAGATTCTGCTAAACTCTGAAAAAAGACTAAGGAATTTGTGCACTGTAAAAGATTACAGAAGATGAAGAAAGCACTGAGTTTCCTAATTGACTTACTGTGAGGATCATTTCAAGTAAAACAGCAAGATGACAATTTCAGATAGGTAATCTCATCAAATCCACAAGCAAGACTCTAGCATACAAAGCATATTCCAAACTTAATTTCATTGGAGGCAATATCTCATGAATATGAAAATACAGAATAAAACTTTCCCCTTGCATAAGTCTTGCTTTTATTAACAGTTAAGTAAAGTCAGTAAAATGTCCTTTCAGTGGGTCCCTCCAGAGCAAGTATTTGTTAGAATTGTAATTGACATTTTACAGACACATTTTCCTTTTTTTTTTTTTTTTTAAATTGGCTGCAACAGTTCACTGCAGTACTGGTCATGGTCTTGAATTACATTATGGAAGGTAATTGGCATAGCATGCCAATATACTCCATTCTATAATCAATTATTTGATGAATTCAATGCAAAAAGCTTACTAATGACTTTGAATAAAGACAAGTAAACATAGGTATTGTGTATTGTGGTTTTGTTTGTTTTTTTTTTTTAATAGGGTTGAAACTGATAGGAAAAATACAGCTGAGCACAATACAAGTGTGTTTTACAGGGCAATTGTTGCACAGTGATATCTCTTTCCCAGCCTGCTTGCTGTGCCTGTGAATTGTTATCTTATACTTGAGGAATCTTGCTGTGGAAGACATAGAAATATTTTTTTTTTTTTCAGTTTGCTGCTGTCTTCCCTAAAAGAACAAGAGATGCTAAACAGAAAAGATACTTGTATATTGACAGATATGTACAGGAGGAGACAAGAGAAGAGTCAAACATGGACTAATGTGAATGAATTTGTGTTTTTCCTTAAATATTTCCATTTAACCCTATTGGCAGTTTCCTTCTTCAATCACTAAGTAATAGCTTCCTTTATTCCACTGTTATTAGGTACAGAGTGGCCTATTATGCAATGTTATTAAAATATTTCATGGTAAGACAAACTTTGCCAGTTAGTTCTGAGCTTCCTGGAGGAGATCCAGGCTTCAGAAACTTCCTTTCTGTTATCATCAGTGCCAAAACACAGAGGTGGCACAGGATCAATTTGAGAAATACAGTACTGTGGTTTTTCTGGAGATAAGTACACATTTTCCATCTGAGTCTCCTCAGAGGTACTCAGAGTAACCAGTCACCGAAGCCAGCATTGAGGCATTTTCCACTGCAGAAAGGAAAGGGCAAAAGCAAGATAAATGTGATAGAAAGTTTTCAGGAATGTTCTTTTTGACAAAAGTAGTTCCTGATGCTTTGATGATTATAGTGTGCTTTCATTTACAAACATGGAAAATATTTTAAGAAGATAAATTTATTAACACTGAATATTTCCTTACAAAAACTGTGACTGTGTCTATATCAGTGGATTGGAACTTGGGGTTCAACTCCTGGACCTGCCAATGGTGTGAAGGAAGTCTATAAAAAGCTGGATTTTGAAGCATCTGTTCTGTAATTTATGGGATTTTCAGAATACATAGATAGTGTTTACCATGTCTTTTATGAAGCACAAAAAGTCACAGTATTTTGGAAATTTTGCTACTGAGATATGTTAGAAATTGGAATCAGTTAATATGATAGGGCTATCTGAAACATAAGTATATCCTGACACAAATTACATTTAAATTCAGTTTTGAAGTACTGAATATGGAACAGCAAAGGCAAAGGGTCTCTCTAAACTTAATATGAGGTAACAAGCAGTTTAAAAGAATGTGTTAATCTTTTAAATCACGAAAAAGTGTTTTCCTTTGATCTTCATTTCATTAACTACCTTTACTTTTTCTGTTTTATTTTCTTCCCATCTTCTCTTGCTTTTCCTGTTTTTATTTTCACCTGCAATAAGAACACATAATGAGGAGTTTGGTCTTGACTTGCAAGTCTGCAATATTAATAGGCTCAAAAATCAAGCAGTACAATTATGTCCACTTCTCCTTGAAGTGATCCTACTGTGCAATGTCTGATAGATGATCAGTGGTCAAGACTTGCAAAGAGTGACTTCCTTTTACCCAGAGCATAATAATCCTGCTCCACATGGGACTTTGTAGTTTACTGGAGAGTACACTCCAATTTCAGTGTTCCCCAGACTTGTTTAGGTTTTTATTTGCAAGGATTCTGAAAAGCTGATCTGGAAAATACCTTACTGATAATTGTTGCTTTCAGAAAGGAACACGGTTTGTTGTTGTCAGGTCTGATTAAGATCATCACAAACTAGAAGAGTCAGAATTAAAAAAAAACCAAGTTAACACAGTTCAGGCTAAAGTTCTTGACTGTAAAGTAGGAAATTATGCAAGAAATGCACATGAAAAGGAGACTGTATATTTCAATGTCTGAACCAAATGTCTACCACCTGTCATTCAGAATGTTGCTTAATAATTTCCCAGAACCGACTTAGTCTTAGCTGCCATTATTCCAATTGTTGTTCAGGGTTATTAGAGTGCCATTGTGCATTAATTCATGCCTAAGGCATTCCTGTTCCTTTCAGTTTTCGTTTCTTCCTTACTAGATTAAACTAATAAAACTTTTAGTTCTAGTAGATTTACAATCTTCTAAAAAAAAAAAAATCTATTGAAATATAGTGTTCACCTGAGCAGAAATGTGCACACAGCATCTGTGACAAGTTTTCTTGCACCAAGGTCTTCTTCCTAGCAGGGAAAGCTGATGCTCTTGAAATCCTTCTGGCTTCTCTCTTTCCAGATAATTTGTCTTAATCCAGAAACCTGTTTGAGGCTTCCTGTAACTGGGAATTCAAATACTACCAAAAAAAATGCTATAAACAATTTTCATGCTTTCACTATACAACACATTTTCATTTCTAGAGAGATTTCATGAAGTATAATGATACAATGAGAACTTTACTGCCAGCTCAAGTGCCTCACTTTTATTCATTTGTGATTTGGAGAATTTAAGGCTCTCACATGTTCCTTCTGACATCATGCAATAGGTAGTTTAACATCATGCAATAGTTTAGTTTAACAGGTATGAATTAGTGGGGTTTTTTTTCTATAAACATTTCAGTAGAGAACATAACTAAACAAGCAAAACTTCTACAATAGTGTGCTGTCCCCAGTATGTTACAAAACCTGCAGCTCACTAAAGGTTAACATTTTTGCTAAAAGAAAAGAAAAGGAAAAGAAGGCAAAACCATCATCTTATTTCTTTCTTTCCTTTCCGATTTGAATAATCCTTTCTAAATCTGCTTCTTGATGCATTGATGCAAAATTCTAAGCTTCTTTTACCTGTTCCGAATGTTTATTCTCTGGATATTTGTTTTGGGGAGTTTTGTGATGCAGAAGTTCCCATTTTTGTAATGACAGTTAGAATGTTGCTGAAACCTGGGATAATAATATATCAATCCTGTTAATAAAATGCTAGTCCTAGATGCTGGCCAGTTAATTGTAGCAGATTGTGTTCCTTAGTTCTTCCTTTCCAGTTATACTCTTAAGTGAACTGCTTCACCTGGTCCTGGTTGGCATTTGGATACTTTAACATCCAGACTCATCTCTCAATGTTTCTATAAGAAAATTTCCATGGGTCCTCCCAGATGTTGCTTAAAGTAGGTATATTGAATGTAAGCTGAAGTCTACACTCATTTGATCAGTCTCTGGAATATATTTCCTATATTAATTAGTAGAAAATGTAATAGGTTGAATCAGAAAAGGTCCTAGACCCTCTCTTTGCTTCTTCACTATGACCCAAGGGATTCTGGCAGTATTGCATGCTCAAATCCAAGGTGTGAGATATGCAACACACTAATTAGAGCACAAAATCTATATTTTCATCACCTTACAGAGTTTTCTGGATGTTGTATATTCACTTCTCCTAGGTTTAGGTCTAACACCTAAGCATACATAACATTGATGAGTTAAATCTCACTTTTAATTGCCACAGGCATCTAGTGGCTCCCTGTGGGATGCTTAGAAGATGAGACTGGCATTGCTGAGCTTCACAGCATTGCAAAAAGCTTTTGCAACCTTAGTAGCTTCAGTATCCAAGATTTGTGGCTATTTTTTAATAAAAGACCGTGTACTAAGTACATCAATCCTAACTCAATGATTAGGAAAGCACAGGTTTCTCCTCTTCCCTGTTATCACAGTTGCCTCTAATTAAACCCACACTATCTGAACCTACTGAGCACTCCCTTGGATCATTTGATCACTGAGACACTTGTGTCTTTTCATTAGTTTTGTAGTCACCTGCTTTCCTGATCTGCTGCTCCCCTTAACCTTTTCCAGTTTAAAGGTAGGCTAAAAGATGTAAGGCTGACTAATTTACGTCCCAATTAAGTTTAGCTTTCTTCAATTCCTGTGGAGTACTGATCCCTCATTAATCTCTCTTTCATCTTGACCTTTATACTTCCCTTATGTGTTGACCCAGAAAAGGGATCTTTGGGCAGAGGTGCTCAGCCCCGTGTGAATTCTGCAATGAGAGGTTGCAAATATTGTTTCACTGGAGCTATAGTGCTAGAACATTGTGGTATGCACAGGTGCTTGCAGAAAAGGCTGAGACACTAAAACAAGAATGGGTATAATATTCTCTTAAGGAAAAGCATTGGTGTGAAGAAAGCTCATCAGGCAGTATAGTAGGAAATGTGCCTTAAGGTGACTTTTTTTTCTTCAGTGGCCATATGTTGTTTTAAAAACTCTTAGAAACTCCATAATTCTGTAACACATTATGAAATCGTGCATCATCTGACATGGAAATCATTCTATATCATATAAATATATATGTGTGTGTATATATATCTCTCTCTTAATTTTTGTCTGAATAGCATAAAAACGTGGAATTTTTTCTGCTGTGAAATGAAGATTTATGAGCCAACTTGGATCAGGACACTGTTCTGAGAATGTTTATTTTCTTTGACTGAGTGAGATTTTGTGCCAAGGCTCAGTACTTTAGATTTAACATTGAAAGGACCTCTTGAAAGGAGCATAGAATACCTCTTTTTAAACCAGGTATACTCCAGAAACTATCTGTTAAAATATCTTGTGATGCCTGATATCTTTGCAATATAATTTGCCATCAAATTATTTCTTAAAAATGTTGTAACTATTTTTGAAGAGTCATCCCAAAACTTTGTTCATTTTTTGACAGAACACCAAAATAGCTGGAGAAACTAGACAGTTCTTCAGAGGAAAGGGACACTGTCTCAGAAAATTCAATTTGCACTCTTACTCAGCTTTTAACAAGCAATTGCCAGGTATAATATATGAACTAAAAGCATACCATGAAAGCATGGTAGCAGTTGTATATGGTGATGACTGAACTATTTTTGATCTGAAATTCACATATTATCTTTTAAATATTTGTCCTAGTGACAAGGAAGAATTCTATCTGATAGGGAGCATGGGATCATGTTCAGTCAGTGCTACTGATTAAATAAGTTTAATTATTTCAAAATTTAATTACTAAGTTCAAAGGCAAAACCTGAGCTAAGAAACTAATCTGTTGTTACACAGAGAACCTTAACCCAGCTTATCACAGACATTTTGTAAATGATGCAGTCTTGGAATTAAAAATCATTATACAGTGAGTTTAGAGTGTTGCAATATGTAAATATAATATTGTTTACATTAGTTTCCCAGAATCTGACTAGCGAATCTAGTTGATGAACACTAAAGAACCACAAAGATGACCAACTAATCTACATAGAGGACAGGTTGCAATGAATGTGATAAGTTTTTCTGTCAGCCTCTCATTTTAAATATAATTTCATATCCCAAGCTGTGTTTCAAGTTGTTTGTCTTACTAAAAGTTAAGGAATTAGCACTTCAAATTCATATGGTAGCTTCTACTTGCAAGAAATCAAACAACTTTTTAAGTTTTCATTGTCTTATTAATTTTCAGGCGACAGCACTAAGGCTTGTGGCATCTGGCTTTGTGATCTGAGTCTGGAGTTCAGATTACAAAACTGTATTTTTAGAAGTAGTAGAATCAAATTCTTTCCTAAAGCCTTTATTCATGAAGATTGGAAAAATGATGCTCTCCACTGCCAACAAAAAGGCTGATTACATTTTCCTGGTTAGGTGAAACTGATCTTTACAAAGAATGAAACAATCTAGTTCAGCACATTATCATACAAGCTATGAGGTTAAGAAAGACTTCTTCACTCATATAAGATAATGCACATAAAATTAAATCTTATCATAAGCTAGAACAGTTCACACACCCTGTTATAGTCAGGGAAAGGAATAATAAAGAGTAGTTATTCTTTATCTGTTTCAAGTAACATCAAGTACTATTTGGGTAGTAATTTCTTGCTTATGCAATCATTCAGCATATTACAAGTGTAGGTGGACCTAGACAGGGTTCTATAATAGTTTCAATAAACTCATTGGAAAATATTTAATTGCTAAATAAATCTGAAAAAGAAATTGCATGATTAGATTAACAATGGATGGGTTAATGGATTAGAATGGATAAGAATGGAACTGAGATGTACTAATGTACTCTTGTAACAACTATTTTTCTTGAGGCCTACATTTTTGTTTAGCACTAAAAAATACCCCTCTATACATTTGAAGGATCTATGGTATGATTAAGAAAGGTATTTCCAGTTTTACCTGACAAAACCAAATTTCAAAAAGAAGTTCAGTTAGTTCAAAAAAACCCTGTTTTGATTGTAAATCCAACTGCCTTAGAAGTTTAAAACAGGTTGGAGGCTACATTGAGAATAATTTTTGTGAAAAAAATTATATTTTTCGGAGTCTCTAGAATCTTGAGATCAGAATGTTCTGAAATGAATGCCACTCATTCTCTTATATTATCTTGCTACCTGAAAATTAACTTCGTGTTTAAAGAATTAAAAATAAATGGGAGTTAATAGAACTGCCTTTCCTGGGCCTATACTAGACTCAAAGTCAGAAGTTAAAGTATAAACACTTCAACCACTTCCATTAATTACTAGTCAGAGGTGCTTTTATTAACCAAAAATCATTGTTGTTCAGCATCTAGTGAGATAGAAAGTGTTATAGAAAATACTGGAGAAAGGGAAAAAAACTATATTCCTTACTTATGTGGCTATAATACAGCTTAAGTATACTAAAGATATATTGTAATGGTTAACTGTGAAATATTTTAGGTGAGGATTGGATTTATGTTTTCTCTCTACTAGCAGTTTCCGCTCATTGTTCACTGATGGTTTCATCTCTCTTTTTGTTTGGTCATGCTACATGCTAAAAATTCAAATAATCTGAGCTTGTTGAATATCTTCTTCCTGCAATATCTCACGTGTCTAACACAATTTTCACCAACTCCACTGAGTACTATAGTTTTATATTATTATCAAGCTGTTATTTTCCCATTTTCTCAAAATCTTCTCTATGCAAGTTGCATCATTGCAACAGTGGACTTCTGTGTCCTTGGGACTTGCATGGCTTTGCTTGAGCTTCCAGGTGGAGTTGTCTGGATTTCTTTCATTGGTTGCTATTGAAAGGCTCCTGAATGAAGTAGAGAGTTAAGATTTTATTTGGTGATCTGATATACCACAGATATTCCTACAACACCCTATAGGTTACTGAGATGACTTCTATGCTCAGCTGATAGCCAGAACAGCTTAGATTTCTGATGTAATTTCTCTAGATCTATTGACCTGGACTTCAGTACAAAGAATTTAGCTGTTTAAGTATTGGTCTGTTGTCAACTCTCCTATATTGCTTCCATGAAGATTTTTAAGTGTCTTCATTTTCTTACAAAAAATAGATATTGTTTCCTTTAATGACAGAAATATATTGATTCAGTAGTAATTTGGATACTCACTAAATAGCCCAGAATTTCTATGTTGCTTTCAGATTCAGTATTTGTAATGACAGTCTCACACAGATGGCTTTATTTTAACAGAAGAATTTCAGCTTCTTACTCCAGTTAGTCATGGAGCTCTGACTATTTTAATACTTTTATTTCTGCTCTATCCTAGTTTTGTTTCTCACCTCACTAATATAATGTGACCTCTAAGACACTGAGAAAGTAAACAACATTGGTTTTACTAGGCACTCAGAAGAGCTACTGCGGTTCTCCTGGCTTTCGTGTCTCCCAACTAAAGACTTTCTGAAGGTGCTAACTGAGCAGACTGCAGATAAGATCCCAAATATAGGCTACCCCAATCATTCTCACATTCCACGTGTTCCTACCCAAAGATGAGGTGCTAGCTTGACTGGACTTACATAAACTTTGTGGCTATATTTGTCGTACAATGGTGTTTCTGAGTGTACAAGCAAGATATTTTCCATGTTCTCCCCACTGAAAATACAGATGTTGAACTCTGTAAAGGAGTAATTCACTGGGCTTAGATAAGGTCATGTGATCACTACACATTACACAGGTCTTGGGACCTAGGCAGCTAGTCATATTTTGCAACCTTGTTTCAGCATAGAAAAATAACAAAGACAACATCAAGGCAAGAGGTTGTCACCTTCTTATGCAGCTGAAACAGGCAGGAAGAAAAGTGAAGGAAGCAGAGTTATAGTTGCTTTGAAGTGCATGCAGGATAAAGAAAGCTTAAAAACATTCTGAGGAGTCATAATTCAGCTTTTAGGAAGGCCTTTGAATTAATTCCTTTTTAGCAGAAACCTCCTAAAATCTCAGCAAAGTCTGAACTTCCTGAGTATATGAAAAATAATAAAAAAAAGGACAAACAAACAAAACCCCAGAACCGTTTTCAAAAGCTCCCTAAATTGATTTCAAAAGCTGCTTTGAGAATAAAGACATACCTTATCGAAAAATAAAAACCTTGAAAGAGAAAACACAAGTGTATGACTGACTATCATCTGAAGTCAGGGGAAAAAACTGAGGAGAGATAAAGAAGAAATTATCATTCTGTTTTGTTTTACTGCCTACAAGCCACTGCTAGAGCTCATTTCTTTTGGCTCCCAGAAGTGTTTTTTAGACTTCTGTTTACCAGAGTTTTGAAAAAAAGAAAAAAGAGTTTTAGAAGAAAATAATTCGGAATTATTTGAAATCTACTAGATCAAGTGAACTAAAAATGCAGATACTCTTCCATGAAACTGGAAAATTTAATTAGTTGATTAATATTTTCATTAAAAGAACTTTGATGTTGTGTGTCTACCAATGACAGTCTCCATAAGGATGTCAAAGAAAAACATAAACAGTCTCTTGTTTATACTGACACAGATTTCTTGCTTTTCTTTTTATTTATTGCAGAGAAGATGGGAAAAGAACATTCAGGACATGGTTTAAATACTTGATTTCGTTAAGCTAAGCAACCAGTAAAAGTAACATTAGTATAGTGCTGAATAAATGTATTATATGTTCCTTATGTGCACATAAATGCACTACTTGTAAGCTGTGATAACTGTAATTTGACATATTATAGAATCACAGAATGGTTTGGGTTAGAAAGGACATTAAAGGTCATCCAGTTCCAGCCCTTCTGCCATGGACAGGGAATTCTTCCAGTAGAACAGTAAGTAGATTTCCTTGTAGAATGACATCGTGTCTTCACAGTTCTTGTCAAATATAAATGAACCTACTTGGGTTTGATTCACTCGTATTAAACTTCTCTGCATGGTTTTCATTATTAATTACCATGCACAGTCCTTCAGATTTTTATGTCTTCTTCCTACATCATACTTTTTCTGTCAGAAATCTATGTGTGTAATGTGTACATTTATTATAGCTAGAGGCAGAAAATATATCAGGAAGGAATGGAAAAATACTGAATTGTGTGATCTGTTAGTTAGTATGCCTATCCAGCCTTTCATGCTCTATACATCTTCATTCAGGTTTTTACAAAACCATGTAGTCATAAACTGCCCCTTGTATCTTGCTGGCAGGGGTCCTACTATCTCACTGTTGGAGGCCACATATCCTCATTTCTAATGGACCAAAGTGACCTACAACAGTATTCCCTCAAATAGCTGCCTGAAAAGTGGCACACCTGCTCTGCTGGAGAGCTGCCAGTAAACAGATGCAGTGCTATGCATGTCAGTGACGCTGAACAGGGTCATAGGAGAACATATAGTCTGTTCTCACAAGTCAAACAGGTGTTGTATACAAGTTCAGCCACCATCATTAGCAGAAGTGAACTTGTATTTTACTGGCATAAATGTCATGACTTTTATTATCATTGTTCAAGACAGACCTTGTTGATTTGTTATGATGGCTGAGAGTTCACCCAATGCTTGCTGGCAGTCAGCCCACCTCTGCAATTCTGAGAGAGATGTGGGTAAGCAAGAAATACAATATTAGTCCGGAAATAAGTAACTTAACAACAAGCCTGAAATCTACAAGATTGATTTTAAGCACAAGTCCCATTGAATCAGAGGTTGTTTAACTGAAATAAACCATCGTTTTACAACAAAAAAATGACATAAGAGGACAAAACTGTTTAGTTTTGGGCTTTCCACTATAAGAAAGACATTAATGTGCTGAAGCATGCCCAAGGAAAGACAATGAAGCTGGGGAAGGGTCTGGAGCACAGGTCTGATGAGAAGCAGCTGAGGGAGCTGAGGGTGTTTAGCCTGGAGAATAAGAGGTTCAGGTGAGACCTTATCTCTCTCTACAACTACCTGAAAGGGGGTTATAGTCCGGTGGGGGTTGATCTCCCAGGTAGCAAGTAACAAGATGAGAGGAAATGGCCTCAAGTTGTGCCAGAGAAGGTTTAGCTTAGATATTAGGAAAAAATCCCCATTGACAGGGTGGTCAGGCATTAGAACAGGCTACACAGTTGGAGTCACCACCACTTGAAGTCTTCAAAAGGCATGTGGATGTGTCACTTGGGGATACGGTTTAGTGGTGAACACAGTGGTGTTGGGTTAATGGTTGACTTGATAATCTTAGAGGTCTTTTCCAACCTTAACAATTCAATGATTCTAAAACCTCAGCTCTGAAGCCAAGCTTTCAGAATGTTTCTCACACAGCCCACTGGATATGCTCAGTAGGTACTGTCCTTTGTATAACACGTACATCCAGGACAGCCATGGGTGACTCAAGCTAATTTCTTTCCTGGCCTCCCAGACTCTTTATCTCAAGACTTCTGATATTGGGAAAGAAAAGAGATGAAATCTGCCATTCAAGTGGCTGACCATATGGATGATGTGACATATGCACATCAGAGCATTATATACAGCTGTTTGCACAGGCTCTGCAGCAGATGACTGCTGCACTCCAGGCACAGCACTGAATTGGTGATGGGCTGCATTGGATGACATGAAAGACAGCGCCAGGAATAACTTTGCTCAATAAATATATCTTCCATGGTGTGACTCAGTGAAACCCTCTCTGAAAATATCTATATATTCCTCATGGGCAAAGCCTCCTCCATGCCTTCTCTTATACCTCTGTTACTGGCAGCTGATCTGTGTCATGCCTGGAGATCTGAGGAAGGCACAGTACATGGGTCTTTAGAGGTCATGCATGGTGCAGACAGGTGGAGCATGACACCAGGTGCTAAAGGAATAATTACTGGGAAATGGGAATTTGGAAAGGAAAAAATGTGATTTGGAGTTGAATGGAAGTGGGAACCCCTAAAGATGCCTTTGAGACAAGAGTAGGAATGCAAAAAGGGTGTTTCAGTGTGGATAGTCCTCCCCCATAGAGCAGGACAGAGGTGGTCATTAATATCAGAGCAACTTGGGCTATGCAAATAGGACTGAAGAAGGTTTAATTTTAATGTCTTTTTATCTTTTTGCAGTGGTACAAACCACGAACCACTTATTTCTCAGACAGAAGTACTATGATAGTTGAGAATGGCAGCCTGACCTCAGAATACAAAAGATGCACTATGTTACCCTGATTAATCATGAAAAGAAAAAAGAAATTTGGATTCTGCCTTCCTTAAAAAAAAAAAAATCATGTTTAACAAGTCTATAAAATACTTTCATTTACAATTCCTCACTACTAAGAGCTTCTCTAACAACTTCAAGTGCTCAGAAGTTACCATCTTACCAATGTAAGAGTATGCATTAAAAACATTAAGAGATAACTATAGATTAATTTTGAACATATGATTTTAAAATTTTGACCCGTGTGATAAGTGATTAGTAAGGCTTTTTAAACTTTATCAAATATAAAAATGGATAAAGTCATGAAATTTCATTCAGTGTATAAGGTTGGAAACTCTCTGAATTAAGGAAATGTGATTTAATACTAATTAGAGCAAATAGAAAAATGAAGAGGAACACAAAGAGCTTCTCAATAGATGGAAGAAAAAATACTCTTTGAGAAGAATAATGTAACAGTCAGAAAGGAATTAATGAATAGGACAGGTACATGCATGCCTAGAAATAGCTGTTAATACCACAGAATTATGCACTACTCAGTCATTAACATCACATTGCACCTGGTAGTTTAACAGGCAGATTTTAGTTCGTGAAAAGAAATTAAGGGCTCAATTATGGATCTGAGCCATGCTGAGAAGGGAGAAAGATAAATATTCTTTCATGGTGTGCTGCGAATCCATATGCCTGTGGAAGGTACAAAATAGAGGTCTCTCGTTACACCTGCAACACATAAAGCACACTAATAGACCAGCCCCTTCATGGAAAAATGTCTTCTCCATAGAAACTCATTAAACCTCATTCTGAGTGCAAGGAAACAACATTAGATATAAGGGAAGTTGGTTTTACCCTCTTCTGATGACTGTGCAAGGAAAATATTGCTCTACAAGAAGTAATGGTAGTTCCTGAGGAAGTTTCAGTGTAAATTATGTGCGATTAGGAGCTGAAGATTCAGGTGGGCATCCCTGGAGCCCTGTAGGAGGGAGATTTATGTCTGGTTTTAGTCTAATGGTGTCTAAGCTGGACATTTGGAGGAACTGTTTTACCTGAAATGACTGTTTTCATAGCAGGCAGCCTTGGTGATTTTGTGGGACCACATAATTCTGTTATCTTCAAGTGAATCTTCTTAGGCTGGTCACACTGAAAATATGTCTCTGATTACAGTGACCAGACCACACTGTATGTTCTGTATCTGAGCTTTGCCCTGATTCATCTAGATAAGGTTTTCAGAGCTCCGCCCTGGGAGTTGCAAGCAATCTCTGTCACACCTTTAACTTCCTTCGTTCTTGCACTATAGGATGTATTTGTCTGATCCAATGATGATTCACACTGCTCTTGTTCTTGGTATAGGCAAGACATTTCCTCTTATGGATCCTGTCCCTTCTCAGTAAATTTTTCATGAGTACTTTTTTATCTCTGTATCACTCACCCACATATCAACTTCTACTGTTAACAAACTTTTTTTCTATTTACTTCTTATAAATCTTTGCATTCATACTATCATCTCAATTCAATAATTAGATTTTTTCATTGTTAAGTAATTACAGATATTATGTAAGGAATGAAGACCTACATAAGAAATTTTATGTTATCTTTGTAATTTTTTCCTCCTACCATCTACTAGTCACATTTACACCTTTGTTAAATTTGCCTTTTTGAAATACTGAGAAAACATATATTGATATTTTTGTAGGTAATAAAAGCAATTGTATCATGATCTCATACAATCACATAATTATTATTATCACAATGACTTGGTTTCGTATCTTGGAAATGCATCTTTAATAGGTAAAATGCTTTTAAGATATCAAATCTTTCTATTTGTATGTTATTATCTGGTTTGTACTTTCTTTTCAAGCAAGTCAGAGATGTTTTAGTAGTGATGACATAGGACTTCAAAATACATTTTTCATTTAATGCTGTGGAAAGAGTCTATCCTGTTGCTATTTTCTTGTGACTGATCTATATTAGTCACCTGTGCTGAAACACATCGGTCAGGAAATCAATCCCTAAATATTTTAAGATCTAGCTTCTGAAATGTCAGTAACTCAGAAAACAAGCCATGACATTTTTTTAGGTGTAGCAAAGACTCCCTGCTTCCAAAATAGGAAATGTTCATAATGTAGCAGTATTATGAGAGAACCTTTTGAATTATGGCTGATACCTAAACCTAATTGTTTCATTTCCTGATGTATAAATGATATGGCAATCCTCGGGCTAATCCAAAACAGTGACATCCATATTTATTCCAGAATTATAAATGTGATAACATTTCCTTGGTTAGAAATCAAATTTTGTGATATATAAACCCTTTCCGTTATCAAGCCCCCTATAGTCTTAGTCCTAGCTTCACACTGATTTTCAGTCGTACTTCAAAATATAATTTCTGAATGAGTGCCTTTTCCATGGTAGAAAACCTGGCACACAAGCTTTATCCTGAAAAATATTCAGGATCACGCTAAATCTGAAATATCCACATTCACTTTGTTGCCAATAAAGATTTATATCTGGAACTCCTAAATGTATGTTGTGCTATGTGTCAAGAGAGAGAGATTATTCTTGTTTCTTCTGTTTTCTGGGAAAAGATTATTTGTACATTTTGCTTCAGAGGAAGATTCAGGATGATGATTACAGATTGGAAATAAACTGGTTTCTTTTTATTTTTCAGAGGAAGACACAGAAGTCACAGCAATGGCCACATTTTAGCTGAAGGTTTGCCTCAGCAGTTTCTATCAGCAAGCTTATATAGTCCTCTGGTTGTTCTGATGACTTATTGCCCATGTACACTGCCTCCAAAATGAAAAGCATGATGATTTTAGAAGTATTCAAGTTCTTCCATATGAGAAGGTGTGTCTGTACAAGATCTAAGACGGTGCTAGCTCAGGCTACCCTTCAGCAGTGTAGCCATTCCATATGGTGTTATATTCAGGCACAGATGGAGCTCATCAGCCTTGTAAGGCAATCCATCTAAGAGAAGGTCACTCTAAACAAACCTACGTCCTGGGGACCTCACTGCCACTGTCCAAGTTTGCTTGGCCCCGGCAGATGAACCTCAGGATTAAAGGGTGGGCTCAGTTCAACGCACGCTGTGTCTCACCTAAAAAATCCACTGTGCAGGCTCGAAGGGTTAATGACCTTTCCCAAATCTTCGCTCGCGAAGACTGGCCATTATATTCAGGCAAAATATAATGAAAATACCTTTAGTTTTGGAGCTTGAACAGCATTGCACTGCAAGGGAAAACATACCCTACATGACCCCATATATCATTCACAGAACACAGTCACCTAATGAGGCCTACAGCTTGCATTGGGCAAAAAACTACCTAAAAATCTGCACAGCATATTTGAGAGGTTAAGGTAGCTTTTCTCTTCTATGGGTCTTGCTTCAAGCTGTCTTCAGAGTGACAGGTGAAACTGTTAGAAATATAATTGAGATGGGTGGGAAACTGGAGAAAGTAGGGTGTTTTTCTCTCAAAGACTTCAAGATACAGTCTTAGACATCAGACTACCCTGCAGGGATCAAAATTTACAAGTTCTTACTGAGGAAAGAAAAATCTTTTTGAGAATCTGACTATCAAATATTCAATAGATATATTATTTAAAAGATCCAGTGAAGTTTTCAAATTCTAACAACAAATATCTAAATCTTGCAAAAAGACTGGTTACCGAGAAATTCAGTCCTAGCTAGTAATGCTTCTGATAATGGTCCTATTTTCTAGATTATTTTTAATAAATTATTGTAAATATGATGCAAAAGCTTTTGTAGGAATTCATAGTCTACAGAAGATGGAACCTGATTTTAAATCCAAGTATTAGAAAATGTCTAAAAGGGTTAGAGACAGTGACTTCAATGACTGCATGCCACTCATTGACAATGAACAATGACCATTAATGCAATTAACTTGTTGAGAGGACATCTTATTTCTCAATGCTAAAAGAATAATTTATGTTGAACTCCCGTTCCCAAGCTTTTCTTCTTTGAGCTAAACTTGTTTTCTGTTTTTTTTCTCTAGGAAATGGAAAGAGAAGCTTCTTCCCATTTATTTTTTCCTAAAATAATGTTCTATTATATGCATTAGCCCCTACAGGATATGGATTTTTCTTCTTTTACTGTAACTTTTGTCTTCAGTGGTTAAAACAGCTGCATACAAAACATCTTTTTGGGCTTTGTGGAGGAAGATGAGGTGCTTATCAGAGACTTCTGCTGCATTGTGGGTTGCATCATTCACCTTTTAGTCTTTAAGTTATTTAGTGATTCTAGGTTTAAAAGGCAAAAATTATTCTCAAAAAACAGTACTTTACTAGAAAAAATTGTGTTTGATCTGCCTGCACATCTTTTTGTGAACATGAAATTATTTACCCTATGTCACCTTTGCCACTTGCTTAAAGGTAACTGAATCTCTGCCATGAAAGCATAAGGCAATTATTCATAGTTACAGCATCCCTAAGCTACTGAAGCATAAAAATAATTACAAACACACATGATTTGGTTGTTCCAGTCCTGGTCCACATGTCTTGAATGGGAAAATCAGTCACAGTATGAATAAATCTTCCACTGACATGAACAGCAAACCTATGACGGAGATGATGAAAGACTTTTAAAGACCTGTTTTGACTAGAGTAATTTTATTTTCTGAACTTCATTTGAGCAAAATTAAGTCGACCTATATGCTCTATCTTCATCTGACAGATGCACTAATTCATTGTTTGGCAAGGGATCTTATTCCCTGGTTAAAAATGTTATGCCCATGACAGAATTAAAGGAGCGTAATGTAGTGCATTGAGCAGCATGAAGCACAGAGGAGGCACAGGAGGCAGGCGGTTTTTTTTTCTGGTCTGGCCAGCTTCTTCAAACAGGTATAACTCAGCAGGGATGCATACATATGAAGAAATTTTCAATATTTGCTGAGAGCTCACTTTTGATGTTGATCTAAGAAAAAAATAGCTATTAATTCAAAATATCCTTTTTATAGGGATTCGCAACCTTTTTGTCCTATGGCATCATCCATGTCTATTGGATTGGCATTTGCAGACATTATATGCAACTGGTGAAATGATTGATCATTCCTATTCTGTGGTATCTGCCACAGTCTGCCAAATCAGTCATACCTTAAAAAAATCCAAGATCAGATGACCATGTCCCAAGGCTGATATTACTATTTAATTCTAGCTATGACCTTGTGTCAAACCCAGAATACTGAAAAAGATGTTTTCCTATCTAATCAGATCTCTAATCTCTTATTTTAACATCTGTTTGGGAACAAGCTTTTGAACAAGCTACTGGAAGTTACTATTAAGTGTGAGTGAAGCTCAGATCCTTTCTGTTTCCCACCTAGAAATGCACTCTAGCCCTCGTTAAGTGCATGGTAATTCAATTCCTTCGTGAGTAGAGACAAGTTATTTCAGAGTTGCTGAGAAACAAGTATTTGAACACTGGAATTTACCAGGGGAACCAATGTGATGAAAGCTTTTAGCTTAGTTGATAGTAAGTTAACTCAGCTAACTATTTCTGGAACAATAAAAAAAAAAATAATAGCCCTCTCTTCGGTTCACCTACTTACTTTTGGAAAGTTACTCCTCATGTTTCTGCTCTGACTCTTGCTGTCTTGTAGGATCAGCACTATCTTGGTCTCTTCACCTTTGTTCTTACTGACACTTCATCAGGGTATACAATTCCAATTGTTCATGCACACAAAAAGGAAATTAGATTCAAACAGATATAAAGATAGTGTTTAGGGGTTATTATTTCTTTTCCCCCTCATAATCTGTTTACACTGGAACATCAAATAGATACTTTTTGCTCTTATCTGTCCACTTTCTCCATGGATGTGCCATTCAGCCAGCAGATGGAAGCCCCTGATTTCAATTCCCTAAACAAAACTTTACCCACAAAGCTAAAGTAAGATTAATTTTTTCCAAATACTCCCCTTTACTGGAAATTTTGTCAACAAAATAATCACTTTTTCCTTTAGTCTCCAAGTTACTTTCTCTGCTTTAAACCTGCCTAACTTAACAGTAACAAAATCAGTAAAGAACAGACCAATTCTTTTTAATTCCTTCCCAATTCCCATTACGTTTCTTCCATTTCTAGAGAAAAGAGACAAGAACAAAATGCTGTGCTACTTCTCCATAAACAATATGTTCTAACAAACCAATGCATTTTTGCTTAATCCCAGAATATGCTGAGCATCCCCAAGAGTCACACTGTGTGCCTGAGAGTATCGTCCAAAGGCTTCTTTGAACTCCGTCAGGCTTGGTGCTGTAACCACTTCCCAGGGGAACCTGTTCCAGGGCCCAACCATCCTTGAGGCACAGCTTCAAGCCATTCCCTTGGGTCACCAGAGAGAAGAGATCAGTGCCTGCCCCTCTTCTTCCCCTCACAAGCAAGTTGTAACTGCAGTGGGGTCTACCCTCAGTCTCCTCTTCCCAGGATGAACAGACCAAGTGACCTCAACAGCTCCTCATAAGGCTTCCCCTCAAGGCCCTTCACCATCTTTGTTGCCCTCCTTTGGTTACTCTCTAATAACTGAATATCTTTTTTATATTGTTGTGCAAAAAACTGCCACAATAGTTCAAGATGAGGCCATACCAGTGCAGAGCAGAGCAGGACAATCCCCACCCTCCACCAGCTGGTGATGTGTTGCCTGATGCCCCCCAGGACACGATTGGCCCTCCTGGCTGCCAGGGCACTGCTGACTCATATTCAATTTGACATTGACCAGGACCCCCAGGTCCCTTTCCATGGCACTGTCTTCCAGCATCTCATTCCTCAGTCTGTACACACAGCCAGGGTTGCCCCAACACAGGTGCAGGATCCAGCACTCTCCCTTGTTGAACTTGATATGGTTGGTGATTGCCCATCTCTCTAACTTTTCAAGGTCTCTCTGCAGGGCTTTCCTGCCTTTAAGGGACTCAACAGCTCCTCTCAGTTTTGTGTCATCTACAAACTTGCTTAGTATCCCTGCCAGTCCTGTGTCCAAGTCATTTATGAAGATGTTGAAGAGCACTGGCCTAAGATGGAGCCCTGTGGAACCTCAGTATTGACGGGTTGCCAGTCTGATATTACTGCTTTCACCATTACCCTCCATGCTCAAACCACGAGCCAATTGCTCACCCACCACATGATGTTTATCCAGCTGTGTTCTGGACATTTTGTCCAGCAGGATCCTGTGAGAAACACTATCAAAAGCTTTACTGAGATCCCAAAAGATGACATCAACTGGCTTCCCTTGATCGTCTAGGTGGGTTACCTTGTCATAAAGGGAAATCAAGTTTGATAAGCAGGACTTTCATGAAGCTGTGCTGGCTGTGACCCATGACTGTGTTGTCTTTCAGGTGTTTTTCAATATCTCCCAGAATAATCTTCTCCATAACTTTAATAGGCACTGAAATGAGACTAATAGGCCTGTAGTTTCCGGGGTCCTTCTTCTTGCCCTTCTTGCAAATCGGGACAACACTCACCAGCTTCCAGCCAGCTGGGACCTCTCTGTATTTTTTTTCTAATGTCTCATTCTTAGTGAGGATAATATCCATTCTAGGATGTTATTCTTTATCCATCCCTTTACAGAATATTTTTTGCATTATTTTACTGTTTCTTAAGTTTTCACATCTCCAAACATTAATAATCCACTATGGAAGAAATTAAAAATTGTCTCTAAAGTCTGTGTCCTTTTTTATGCTTTGTTAGACTTCACTATTCAAATCTTTTTTTTTTTATTCAAATATATTTCAGCTATGAAAGAAACTTAATAGCACTTCTGCTATGGAATATGTGGTTATTGCCATATCCCAGCTGGTATTCTAATCAAAGTCTTTATGAGAATTTGCTACTGCAAATATACTTCAGTCAACATCTGTATGTAAAAACATTTGACATTCTTGTTTCATAGTCTTGACTCTTTCTACTGCAGTACATTCACTGTAAGGCTGCTGGCTTTTCTGTCCATCTTTGCTTCATCTCTCTTGTTATTATCACTTGCTTTCTACTTCAAGCTTTCATCCTAGGCACCACAGTGAATTGGGAAAAGCACCCTGCAAAACAGCTCCACCACTGTAGCCAGGAATAAATAGTGCTCAGAAGACCAGTTAAGCAGCCAAAGAAGTCTTGACCGTTGCTTTTTATGCTATTTACGAATTGTCCCTCATGTTCTGCTCCTAATCAGATATCTATTTGCTGGTTTTGTATGCTGAATGTCAGGCCTTGGTGTCAAGGACCACTTTTGATTATGTGCAGAAGAGGGTATGAGTGAGATGATGTGCTGCAAATCAGCACCTTGATGGGAGTGTGGGTAGCAGAGCCTTAGCTCCTCTTGTTAGGAAAGCTGTTGATTTACACAGAGTCAGATCCCACACTGCTGGCTCTGGAAACAGTCCAGCCTCAAGTGTTTGTTTTGTTTAAAGACAAAATCTAAAGCTGAGCTCAGTGGAGCTAAAAACTATTTTATTACCCCATTTATTGCCTTTAAAAGACCAGGGCAGAAGCATAAGTACCATTTCTGTGCTCTTTTCACAAGGAAAAAGAAAAGCTCATTTGTTCTGAAAAATGGAACTCTAATGTTTTGTCTTTGTTTCTGGCAAGCTTTCAGCCTACCAGAATAGGATGCTTTCCATCAGGAGCTGCCAGTTCACAGGCTCTGATAGGGGTTCTCTCCTAGGTTTATTGGCTGGGAGAGCTACGTGCATTGTTTTCTGTAAAATATAAAAAAATGCTATATCCCTGGATGTGTGTAGGAAGATGAATCCCAATCTAAATTTCACAATTCTCTTGGTCTTAAGAGCTTGTGCAGCTGGTCTGTTAATGTACCCACTTAATATCATATATTACAGTACTTAAAGTTTTTTTAGCAGAACTTATCATCTATGAACAAATATAAGACTCATCTACATAGTGTAGATGATACACACATTATAACAGAAAACTTATTCACTGCTAGACTATTACATTAAACAATGAGAAGCTAGTAATTTTTTTCCAATAGCTGGCTTGTTGGTATTTTTTTTCCAATGGTAAGTCTGAAGGATAAAAGAAATCTAAGTGTGCAATAAAACATTGCCTTTTATCACCTGCTGTTTCAAGGCTCGTAAATATGACAATGAAATCAAGCAAAGTTAACAGATTAAAAAAAAGAATTATGGATATAGAAAACAGAAAAATAAAAAAATATTATCTTTACTCATTTAATCTAAGTTTTAGATCAAATATTATCTTATTATGTTTAGCAGTATTTCCTCTAGCATTTCCTTTCATGAATTCATGGAATTTATCAGAATCTCTCTCTCGATTTTTTTTTTTTTTTTCAGAAAAATGAAGAGACTGCATAGCTGAGAGGGATAAAAAACTATTGAAGGAACAACTTGCAAGCATTTAGCATTCGTTGTAAGATGCAGGTAAATGTATTCCACACTGCTGTTTTCATCCTCTGGCGGGAAGAATTCTGTGACAGCAAAGACTGGTTCTGGAAGAAGCTTCATGGATGCTCTGTAATTTGCAAACCACCATAACTGACTGGAGTATGTGTTATGGTAGCAGTCATCTTTCAGCATTCATATGTGACTGTCAGGAAGACCTCTAGGATGTGATCTGAGGAAGGCAATGTTTTCATGTCATATTTGGAAGAAATTGTTGTTTTTAAGGCTTCCTCCCCAATGCACTTCTGGGAAAAAGATTGTAGTGGACTCAGCTTGGTTAAAGTAATTTCTTCCCTTGATTCAGACCAGGGGTTTGAACCAGGGTTTCCTGTGCTCCCAGGAACAGCCAAGAGACAAGGAATCACTTTTATTAATATCAATCTCTACTCCCCTAAAAATATATTAATGTTAAAATTGCATTGAACCTTCAAAATTCAAATGCTCTGTGTTCCTAATGCCAATATTTTTTTTTAAATTCCACCCTCTTTTTAATTTTTATTTGCTCAGTTTTCCTACTCTGTTTCTTACTGTATTTAATACTGTTTTAAATATCCCCTGTCTTGCCACTACTGCTCTGCAGGATCCTGCTGTGCAAATTGGTGCTTTAAGTGGAGGCACTTCATATAAGCGACTAACAACCACTCCTGGGGAGATACTTAGAGGAACAATTGCACTAAACTGTACCTCTGGCTTTGAAGAAAAATTAGATGGAAGAGAAAGAACTCAAGCTAACAGGAGATTATAATTCAAGTTTGATGTAAAGTATGAAACTATGTAAAGCCTTCAAGACCTGTAAAACTGCAAGAGGCTTTTCACAGTTAAAGGGAAAGATTAAATCGCTACTTGGGAACCAGGGCTCAAAGTCAGTGAAGCCCCGCAGTGTTATTAAAATTTTGCAGCTTCTAAGATGTCTGCCTTGTCATCATTAAAGCTATTCTGTTCTCAAAGAATTATTATCCTGGTCTATTTTACTTGGAGTGGCCCTTAAAGTCAACTTATTTTTTATATTTTTATGCCTTTATCCCTCAGGATAGACAACAAAACTGTTATATAATTCATGATTATTCACAGTTGCCTTGGATATTTTTGACAAAACTATTTTTCCTTGGCAAAGATCAGTTTGACACACTTGAGATTGAAGTTTTTTTCAGAATGATTTTGAATTTAATTTCCATTAAGACCAGATTCTTAGGAACAATTTATTTCTTATGGTCAAAATAAGGAAGTATCATGCAGGTCAGTAAATGGGATCATTACCTGAAATGTTAACCAGTTGATGATCAAATCCATAATCTGAAATAAATACTGAGTTAATTGTTACTTAGTGGTGAGATGGGTAACAACTTAGTGATGGATTTGTTTTTTTGTGGTTTTGTCTTTTTTTTTTCTCTGAATATTCTTAAATTTTCCCTGCTGTGGAATTAGATAGCAGTCCCTGCATATAGCTCAAAATAAGAGTACTCTGTTAATCTAATTCCATTCTCTCATTTTATCTAGTGATTTCTAAGTGGAAAATGCACACACTATCCCCACAGCAGAAGCACATGTATGGACAGGCTGCTGGAGGTGATAATTATTGCTGGGCTAAAGGAAGATCCTCTTTATTCTCAGATGCTCTTAAGTGCTCCATCCCCTTTTTCCCTTCTAACTTGGCGTTTTGGACCCTTAGTAGAAGGAAATGCAGACTTCAGAGCCTCAGATATTTCCTTAAGATAGGCAGAGTGGAGCCATTGTTTTCTTTAGTTTTTATAGATACAAGGATTGCTATTTCTTCTTAACAATTTGAATTTGTGTACATTAAAGTCCAAGTGTAATGCTATTGAACTGTCAAGTTATTATCCTTGAGGTTAATTCGCTTATCTAATTAAACCCATCCAGTTAGGATGAAAATGAGGTTTATCTCCTCTGAAGTAAAATCTTGGTTCCATTGAAATCTGTGGAAGAAGCTTTTACAGACTTCAGCAGAGCTATGGTTTCACATATAATTAGAAAGTGCTATTTTAAAGCTATATATTAAGGGTTGGGGGGGGCGGGGGGTGGTGCAGAAATGTAGGAAATTTCTCTGAAAAGAATAACTATCCAGTAGCCAAATCAGCAAACTGGAAAAATATGGGGTTTTTTCCTTGACAATTTTATGTTTTAATATTAATATTATAAATTATAAATACTATAATATAACATGAAAATAAATTTGTTTTTTACAGTAGATTTTTCAAAGCAATTGAACAAATATTTTTTCCCTGCAGCTTTGTGTGCCAACTAATCATCAATTGACAATCTGTTTACAATGTTTTATGGCAATATGAATATTTAGTTAATATCATTTTTCTATTTCATTCCTAGCATTAAAAAAATGGAAAAATACAGTAATAAAAAAAAAATTAAGGGACAAAAGAGAGCTTCATACTAATTAGGAGCAACTTCTTAGCAATATAGCAAAGAGTCTCTGATTTATGTGGCTGAAGGTAAGGAACAATTTCAATATTTCTCATAGTATTATGAGGATGATAAATGACCTGTTTTGCTCTTGCAATTTTAGTAATTGCACAGAGCTGGAGTAAAATCTGTTCCTCTGAATCACTCTGGAGATAAAGGCATGAATAGCTGTAGCCATTTTGACATCACAGAAGAAATGCTGCTTTACGCTTGCTTTATAAACAGGAACCCAACCTTATTTTTGTTCAGACACCCATTTTCTATCTAAATTAACCCAAGATTCTACACAGCTTTCAAAATTAATATCTGTGTAGCACAGAGCAGGCAGACCATAATCCATAAGGAAAATAGCTAGTTTACATATTTTTACTTTATTTATCTGACAAAGAATAACAGTATTTCATTATATTTTGGAGGTTGCCTTTCAAAGGAGGGGAAGCAGGATTTATTTAAAGCATATTTTTTTAATGCTGAATTGCTGTTTATTTTAAGGATTTGTTATCATGAAGTTGAAAAATAGAATAAAAATATGCTCTCCATTCTTTATAATATAAATGCATTTGTTAGAATAGAAATTTAGGGAAAAAGTCCAATGGCATTAAAAATAAAGTCATATTAAAATTTGCAAGTTATTTTCTAGTATTTGACTTACATAAATGAAAGTCAGATGAAAAAAAAATGTGCAACTGGAGAAAAACAAAGAAAATAAGCATGCCACCAATGATTTGTGATAGTGACACTAAAAAAATATTTTCAAGGAAGAAACTTAGACAATATTTCAAGTTTTGTTGCATATTATGTTAAGATTAAAATCTTTGATTTCAGAAGAATGATGAAATAAATCATGTTCTAAAGAAGACAATGCAAGTACAAATAGTCACTAAAAATAATTCTTCTGAAGTTTCATCTCAAAAATTGATTTGAGAAAAGTGAATAAAACTCCAGTCAAACTTGAATGTGACTCCCTCTTAAGTTCTAAAATATTTATCTTAGATTGTTTCAAAGTACTACTAACTAAAAAAAAAAAGCTCTAAAATGAGAGTATCAGAACACAGGTGACTTTCTGAAGGTAGATGGGGGAACATTGATGACAAAGGCTGTCTTAGCATTATTGATTGCAGGATGGGATGTGCTCCAAGCCAGCTCCATCAGCTGGCTACTGTACTGTTAATGTGTGCAATGTATGCAGTTTTCAAATATTTATTGCATTTGGAGGATGCTGGACAAGTTGCCGATAGTCCATAATCTGTGAAAATATGGACATGTGATTTTCCTTTGAGGTGGGTGTTTGTACAGTGTCATTTCTAATTACAGTTTTCCACCTCCTTAACATGTTCTGTAGCTTATAAACAGCCCATGTGAACAGTTAGAATCAGTTCATCTTTAAGAGAGGATTAAAAGCATCATAGGTATCCTTCCCTGGTGTAAAGGTTCATGGACAAATGCCAAGCTTGTTAAAAAGCAAAGGGGAATTATTATGCATTAATCATGTCTAATCATTTCTTTAAAACTCTTGTGAATGTCAGGAGCCTTTGGTATCCTGTTAATTCACAGAGCTGTCTGTCATGTTGAACTCCTAGAGACCTGAATGACAGAGTAGAATAGTCCAGAGGGCAGGAGCTCTGTTCCTCAACAGATAGAGAGGTGACTAACAAAGCTCTGGAGTCACTCTGCCGGCATTCACCAGGGTTGGGCCAAAGATCCAGACCTATAAACCTCTGACTGCCTCTAAATTCACTGGAACTCCTGAAATGAGGGGTGATGGTGATAGGAGAGGAAGAGTCAAGACTGACATGGAATTTAGGCTGTGTGAGTGTGACTGGTACTGGCAAAGACTCTTTTTTTTTTTTTTTTTAGTGAAGTTCTGGGAAGCAATACCGACCCAAGAGCTGGTACCCGGGTGCAGTACTGTGCTTGCTTGTGGTGTGGGAAACAGGCAACCAAATCAGGAGTCTGTGATCTGTGCTGCAGGGACTCCTCACTGAGACAAGCTCCTCTTGTCTCTTCTGAAGTATGCTAAGGAGGTTGAAATTGTTTTTATGGGCCTGAGATTAAGCCCTAAACTTGAGGCAATGTGAAAGCACTGACTTGACAAGTTGTTGACATTTAAAACATAAATTTTTTCATAATAAAAATATGTAGTAAGTCTCTTGGCATTGTTGCTGCAATAAGCTGGGATGACTGACTGTTCCAAACACTTTCAAAATCAAGTAACTCAAAGAAAGTTCAAGCTGTGTACTCTGTTTTCTATTTCTTTTCATCCTAAATTTCAGGGTTTTTTAAAATAGTGTTTCTGAATAATTCCATTAACCCAAATGCTGTGAATGCTTACTGGATAAATTGCAGATGAAGGCAGAATGAAAAGCACTGAATATTAGCAGGAGAAAGAATCAGCAAGGAAATATAATGATGGAATTTCTCATTCAGATCAGATAGAAAAGGAAGAATGGGTGTCAGTTTTTTCTGTAGCCAGGAAACAAATGTAATTGAGCTAAATTGATCCTGCAGGAGGGGTTTTTTATTTTATTTTATTTTTTTTTAATCAAAACTGTCTTTTATTGCAGGCAATGTGTGCCAGTTACTACAACTGCAAATATGGGGACTGCAATTCCTCCATTAGAACTGCCTGGTGAGCTCTATTCTCCTGGATAGGTGGTGGGGAAGAAAAAAAGAAAGTAAGAATAGTAGATAGATAGATAGATAGATAGATAGATAGATAGATGATTGATAGATAGATAGGTAGGTAGATAGATAGATAGATAGATAATGTACCATAGGCATATCTACATATCTGTTAATACATATGTAAAGGAATTCAGATAGCTGAGTTAACTGTAGAATGTTTCCTTTTGGCTGTGGTTTTTTTTGATATTTGAGCTCTAAAAGTTCCTAAAAGTTGAGCTTCCTTGTCAGCTATTTCATTTCAAGAAACTATAATTTCTCTTAAAAATATGTAGAATATTGCTTCTGAGGCAAAATCCCTGAAATAAATATGATTTTTTTTTGTAGTTCAATTACAAACAGAGAGGATCAAGTCTCAGTCAAGTGCAAATTAGTAAATTATAGCAGAGTATGACTAATATTTTTTCTGTAGATGGAAATCATTGTTGGATAATAATAATTATGAATAGATGTGTGTTTAATAGCTCTATTAAGGCACTATCAATCCACTCAATTCCTCTCCTATGTAGCGTGTAAGAACTGGTGGCAGATTGCAGTTCAGAAAAAAGAGACAGAGAGCAGTTGATAACTAAAGCCATGGCAGCAGCATTCTAGCACAAAGATGAAAACTGAAGATACGTCAGCTTTGGGTTCTTGGCCGATTCTGATTTCTTATTCACTGAGTTTGGAATTTGAAAGCAGCAGTTGCCAGCTATAAAACAACAGGATGTAAACATCTTCAACAGAGGCCTGAATGTGGGTCTAAACTCTCTGGAACATGAGTGGGAGGAGATAATATCTAAAAATGTCATAAATGACAGCCAACAAAAGTGGTTAGGGCTAGCAGTCTTCTAAGAGGCAGAAACAACTGTAAAAGGTCATAAGCCATTTTCATACAGTTTTCCCTCTCTTTTAGGTGTTGTGGCCCTGTTTTTCAACCCCCTACATTGCCAGTTAGTGGAAAAGGACCTAATGATGATTGTCACTTTATCTAGCATGTAAAGACTTAAAAGCTGCACAGGGTTAAGTTACGTGTTCATATAAGAATATAAAATGAATACTACAATATCTGGTAAGACAGCTCAGGAACTGCACATTTTCTCCTTGCTATTTCTAGCTCTAAAGCCATTGATCATCAGCTCTCTGTTCAGCTTAGTTGCCCATGTTTAAATAAACGAGATTTTCAAAAGCACCTGCTTTTCATTATAGGTTATATAAGCATTTTAGGCATTTGCTTTAAGGAGATTTGTACATTAGGAATCTAAAATTTAAGCATATCCTGGATTCACAGAAATTTTACCTTCTCCAGAATAGGCAACAGATGATCAGATTTTACAAGAGAAAGAGTTTTAGTCCTAAACTCCTGAAGTGTAAGTGGGAAAAAAGGCAGTTTTTCACTGTCTTGTATAGCTGGATGGAACTGACATTTTTAGCATTTATTTCAAAGATCTCTCTAAATCTCTGCACTTCATGCCAGCTGCAGACATAACTGAGCAAAGCTGAACAGAGCTGGAAATTATTTCAGTGATGACAATTGCCTTACAATCAAGGCAGTTTTCTTTCAGTTACTTAAATGGCTGCTCCAATTTTACATTTCTGTGGGGATTAGAGCAAATCTTAGGTTTACAATGTGATTCTAACCTAAAACCATCCATTTTGGTTTTCTCTTCAATGGTAAGTACTAGCCCTTTTTCTTTTTGCCTTTGTGCTATGTCTTTCTCCCAGTCTGTCAGAAGTCTGTAATCATTTTCTCAGATACTGACCTTGAATTACAGATGACCAGAACTGACTGTATCAGTGGGCTTTGTGTGAGTTCATTCCTGCACAAAGCCCACTCATAAGCCATAGGCAAAATGTTCCCCAACCCACTAATTCTGAAGTGTTCAACACCCGTGAATATAAGAAAGCAACATAAAATTGACTCAAGGGATAAGCAAAATACTTGTTTTCTCTTTCTTAAACTTTCAAAAGTAAAAGTTTTCAAAAAGAAGAGGTTTCAAAAATATCTTGGAATTGGATTTCAGAGGAAAGATGTTACTTTTACAGTCTTGAGTTGCACACACTATATCACTCTGAAATGACTTGCACAGCATCTGCTGTCCTGGCAGAGGCTGTGAATCAGATGCTTTCAGTCAGGTAGATAGAAAAACCCACACCTGGAAGAAGACACTCATGATTTCACAGGGACATTGAAAAAGGTGTTGAACCCTACGTAGGTATTAACAAAGTATAATTATCAACTGGACCTGGACCAATGCTCTTTGTTCCTAAAAATGCAGCTTGACAAATATTTATTTTAGCTAATTTCAGGATGTCAGTGGGAGTTTCTTATGGTCAACTAAGAAAATATAATAATAGAAATTTCCATATTGAAAAGCAACGTACTTTTAAATAATGAAAGCAAGTTACCACTTCTGCCTGAAGATTTAATCTAACTGCATTCAGAGTGTAAAAAAATGATAGATATTAAAGACCTCTGGAAAAGGTTCTCTGTTTTGGGGACTGTGAAACAAATTACAGGAAACTGAAACAAAAAGAATCTTCCTGACAAGAAAAAAAAATCACAGCAATATCCAAACAGAATTTACATTCATGAATATGAGTAATTTGTGATTTCAAGAATTCTAAGATTTGAATCAACATGTCCTAGAGAGGTTCAGTTTCTATCTCTGATATATCTTGGGCATGTCACAGTTTCACTGTTACAGACGTTCAATTTTCTGCATGTATAATTTGTACAGTCACTTTTATTTTATAGATATTTTATTGCAAATGTACAGTCAAATTTCACTTTTTGCAGAGAATCACTTATTGTCATAACTTCTATTCTTCTTATAGTTTTAACTTCCTGCTTATTGTCATGGTTTGAGAGCCCCAAAATCCAATTCCCTAGTCTAAGCCCCCTCCCGCATCTCAACCCAATGTGAGATGGTTTTTTCCAGACAACCACACGAGACTCAAAATGGGGGAAATTTGTACAGTAATTTGTACTGTAATTTGTACAGTCATATTACAATGACTGTACAAATAAATACTGCAATACATTACATACAATCTTAGCTATCTCTACCATGACATAAGTATTTACAATGGATCAAATCTCTTCTCCCCTCCAAATAAAAGTCCAGGAGGGAAGAAGGAAAGATCCTTCTCACTCTCAGAGCAGCAATGTCTCTAGGGCAGCAGGTCTATCTGTTTTACTTTTCTTCTCATGCAGCAGCTGGATCTCTGCCAGCACACACGAGGGGTATCCAAGCCCCTCGGCTCGTCGTCTTCAAGCGAGGGTCTTCTCTTCCGTGGACTGTGTAGCAGGGACAAGCTCATGTCACCACGTCATACCACGAAGCTCAGGGGTCTTTGTGATGGTCCTTATCTTCAGGGGATTCAAGTTCCCTACAGAGCTCTGTGCTCTGTCTCAAGCAGTGGTGGGGGGGGGAGGCAAGGTCACCCCCTCTGCACTCTTTCTCTGAGCTTTTTAGCTCCTCTCTGCAGTGCTGCTGCGGTTTAGGACTTCCATTCAGTAGGAGTCCATCCCTTCCACTTAGGAAAGGTCACAAAAGGAGTTTGGGGTTTTTATTTCAGTTCTTACCCCAACTTCCTCTCTCTCTGCTGCTCTCTCTCTCGGCTCTCTCAGACAACTCTGTGTCTTCCTTGCTCAGCTGCATGCTGTTTCTGCTGCTTATCTTCTGCTGGCTCTTAGCCACAATCTCTGGACGCTGCTACTGCTCTGTCTCTCCTCACTCACGGTGGAGAAAACTTCTTTAGCTTTCAGCTACAGGTACTTAGCCCAGCCTTATGCTGTTCCAAGTCCCTGCAGCCCCCCGCTGGGGGCTGGGGGGGCCCCAGAGGTCCCAAGGGGCTCCGAGCCCCTTCCTCGTGGCCTCAGAACATGGCTACCACTTCTACCACCAAACTACAACTACCTTCTCTTCCGTTCTGAGTGTGATATGTTTATATTTTGCAGAAGCACTCACTGAGTAAAACTTCAAAACTTCAAGGGTCACCACCCCCTGGGGTTTTACCATTTTATAACTGCAGGGGGAAAACTGTTTTCCCACCACCACACTTATATTCTTGTCTGAATAGTGATGTATTTTGTAGGTCTCAATCTTACCAAGACTGACCCCTTTTGACTACTGTCAGCCCCCTTGAAGTCCTAAAGATTAAGGAATAAGTAAAAATTGCTTCTATTTTCTGTGAAAGATGAGGTATAGTCTAATTTCCACCAGTAATATAACTTTACATTGTATTTTTGTCTTACATTTGGAATAAGAATTCTATTATGTGCTAGGGTTTCAACATTGTACTGAAATTTTTGTCAGATGGACCAAGCAGCTCCCTCCTACATATCAGCATGATACGCCAAATTGTGCTAAGATTCTGTTTTTAGCCCAATGTTTCAAATTAATTTTCCACTGTTTCATGTTACACCTCAAAATCGGGAGTTCACAGTTAAAATCTTTTCTTTTTACTTGGAATTTCATTTCAGTTTTTAAATACACTTTGCCATCTACCACTCCCCTCAAAGAACTTCTTATATTTACTTAATGACAACCCAGCCGTGGGCACAGTTGCACTGCAGTTCCGAGCAACACCCCAGGGGTTTGTTCCACTGAGTCACAACAGAGAATGTCCAGAACACATTGACTGAGGTGTTGTTCACAACCCAAACAAGTAAGCAAAGTGTAGCATACTGTGCTGCAAACACATGGTTTGTATTCATTCCACTGTTATTTCCTATTGGAAATTAATAGTGAACTTGCCATAACTCCTCTGCTCAGTCTCCTTGTAATTGAAAGCAAGAAATTTTAGCCAGAAACTCTTCAGTCTGAGAAAAGTAAGAGCTTCTGACAGGATTCTTTTCACAAAGTTCATCTTACTTTAGCACTTATTTCAAACTGTTCTCTGCAATAAGTCCACTTTTCATGTTAATTGCAGCTTGCAGCTCATTATTTTCAGGAGTGTTTAAAAGAGGCTTCTGTTATACAAAAGGGTCATTTTGAAGGAGGTGTCATCTTCTATACTCTCTGTCTCACTAGCCCCAATTATTTCGTTGTCATTCTAATTGGTTTCTACTCAGAGATAGAAAATTTGCTGCTGTTTGATCTTTTGCTTACTTGAGGTTATTCTAGTGTTTCAGATTCTCTAGAAATGCTTGAAAGCATCTAGAGATCAGTAGTGACATTCTGTTCCTGTTCTCTCTTGCTGCTCACAGCTGTGCAAAGCACAGGCAATCACCTCCCAGGTTTGGAGACCACTTGTGCCTTCTCCACCATGGCAATAGCTGTCATTTCTCTCCAACCCACTAAAGCTGCGCAGGACTGGATTTTGCCTCTCTCCAGCTGCCTAGATGAGGACATAAGTACAAAAATCTATTTACTTTGTTCGGTTGCCACCTAAACTCTGTGTGCAGGATTACAGATGCTGTGCGCTTCTGTATTCCCAACCTTCCATGGGTGGTACAACAGGGAAAATGGATGGGCACTTAGTGTCAACAAAGGGAATGAGTTGAGCATGGAGTAGTTCTGTGGCAAACCATTAGCCTTTAGAAATAATATAGAGTCAGAGTAATTTTCCAGGAAAGGATTAAGAGCATGAGACAGGCTCTTTTAAGGCAATCTTCTTTCCTGAGGTATACAGGAAAGATGAATTTCTTCTTTTTGCTCTTTTCCACTCCTTGTTGCATTTGATTTAAACTTTGGTGATTTTGACACTATTAAATGCATTCCCATCCAGCCACTCATTACCAGTGATAACATTGTACTACAACATTATAATGCTGAATTCTCTGACAGAGATAACTGCTTAAAACAGTACATCAAATTTCAAAGTTGACTTAAGCAAAAAATGGCCTATGCTCATGGTGAGTTTTTCATGTCTTTAAAGTATGCATGGGCAGCAGAGACATGAACAGTATAAAATAGAAATGAGTGGAACTATAGAGGTTGATAAAGAGGGAGCTGCAAGATAGTGCTTATTGACAAGGCATTACAGGACTAATTCTTGCAGCCCTCCCATGGACATAAGTGGATCTGGTTGGTAACAGCCAATAATAAATGCACCTATTAAGGTGGAGTGGGAGGGGACCACCTGCACGTCTTTTGTGGTGGCACAGTGGTGGTTGCAAAGTTTAGGCTTCAAATATAAATTGGTAAATCTATCTTTAAAATTAGCTATATTATTCTCCATTAAGAAAGAAAATGGGGTCTTGGGGGGAAGGTAAGAAGACAGTTTTTTTAAGAGGAAAATATTCTGGGTGACTAATAACAGAATCAGAAGAATCCTGGATCAGGCAAAAGGATGGTGAAATCTGTGGTGGATTCTGTTCTCTTCGAGGGGAAGAAATATTGTGGAAGAAAGGAGGGTGTGGAAGTATCCAATACTTTCTCTGATCAAAACCGTCCAATCATCCCTCCTTTCTGAATGAGGTAAAAAGGAACTAGAAGGTGAATATATAATCTTGGTCTTACTACCATAAAGACACTTGGGGACTTTAGGCCTTTTTACAGAAACAAGGAGAACAAATTTTGCAAACACAGTCAATCACCAAATGTTTAATGGGTTCATAATGTCAAGTGATGCAGAATGAAATGGTAAATCAGACGAACTGGGACTATTTCCCACCCTCGCAGGTGTATGTGAAACACTCATTTTCTCTATTTAAATGCCTGACAGCTACCAAATGGCAACATATGTTTCCAAACACATTTTCCAAATGATTTCTCAGTCATATATTGTAAAAGTATGTTTTAAACTAGAACACAGAATTAAAAAAAAAGATTAAGAAATTCCTACTTTCAGAATTGCAAGAGAACTAAGTTGTCAGGAAAGGGCCATTTCATTTGGTACAGTGCTTCTTAATGCTGGATCTTTCAGAGGTCTACTCATGTTTTTGTCACAGATGGTGTGCTTTTTCCTTTGGGAACTGATGTTATAATGGTGCCAAAGATTTTCTTTTGCCTGACCCAAGCAAAAAATAATACCCTTAGAAATGACTAGTTACTCTTTAAAAAGCATGAAACCTGCTGTTCCTAAAGAGCTAATCTGTGCTGCTTATTAGAACACAAAATACACATTACACATATATATGTAAAATTGTAATGTAAATTTATTGAAAAGGAAAAAAAAAGACATCCAATTCTTTACCAATGAAATAAGATATAAAAGCTTGAGAGATAACAGTTTACTTCAGAAGCAATGTATAGTCTTCTAAAATGGGGACTACAAACAAAATATGTAATTAAGGATATGCTTTCACATGTATTGTAGAAGTCATACTGTCTTGACAAAAGATTATACGGCTTTGAAAGAGGGAGTGTAACTTCTGCTATCACTTACATGCAGGAAATAGCTACTGAGATTCACCTTCAACCCAGGATTTTGCTGGATCCACTCCCATGCTCATCACTGAAACCCCCCACGCACCCCCACTACTAATCCCCCTCCACACTGGCAGTAACCCACGTCAGTCTCTGCTTCAGGCATTTTTTAATTGCTTTCCCTTTTCTCCCATTTACACCATCTTAGGTCTCTTTGTAAGGTGATTTAAAATGCGTACATATCCCATCATTAAAAAACAGTTCTCAAGGAACAATACTGGATTAATTTAACATAGTGTATCTTTGGCAATGCAATAATATATCTGATTCCATTTACCTGCACTCCTTGATTCCCTTTACAAAAATTATCCCAAAGTTTAGTTTAGATAGGCAAACTACCTGTATGTCACGTTTTCTCTTTCTTACATAAAGGTATTTGCCCCTCTTTAGTCAGCTTTTTTATTCAAAATATGTGACTATCGTCTTAAGAGCTTTTGATATCTAATGAAGGCTTATTTGTGTTATGTCCCTATGTAAGGAAAATAAGTAAATAAGTAAATAAATCCACCAATTAATCTTCCTCAGTTTAATGTGATAAAGGTTATTTGGTTCTTGTAAAAACAAATATCTTCACTTTCATAGTGAATGAAAGAAACATCAATTTCTCTGGGAAAAAAACACCCTATTTTGATTATTAAATTGCCAGGCTCATAGCCATACTGAGAGTCTTTAAATAGATACTCCTGATTCTGTGTCTTCATTTCCTTTGTCCCGAGCAGTTTTGATCAAATGTCTTAAAATCTGATTGACTTAGGCTTGGCTGAAAACCATTGATTTAATAGTCAACCTTCCAAAGCTCATTACGTACTGCTAGAATTGATCAAGATTTTAGAAAGCTCGGTGAGGTTATCTCAAACAATGTGACTGGGCACAAAAAACAGCTGTTTGCAACAAACCCAACATAAAAGAAAAAGATTTGGCTGGCATCATGTTAAACTGCAACAATTCCAATAGGCATTTTCTTATTCACCAGTGCTGCTGGTGTGCAAAATTTAATGAAAATACTGTACCTTTACTCATATCCCTAACAAGTTCTAGGTAGTCAAGAGTGCTATTAATATTTTTTCAAGGGTCTAAAAGTTATTTGATTTAGAATAGGGTAATTACCAGAAAAATGTAATGGTAATGGCACAAAAATGTAGTATCAGCTGCCCTGAAATGGATATCAGGTTTATGTCAAGATGGTTTTTGACTGTACTGCTGAAACTGCAGAAGAAAGCAACTCTGCCTTTTGAATACCACTGCTTTTGAACATCTCTCCTGTGTCCTGCTTTGCTCCATCTAAAGAGACATGAATTCCCTTCTGACACTTTCTACAGCTATTCTGTATTAACTTAATCATTATTTGAACGTTTTTTATGGGCAAAGATATGAACTGGAGCCTTCTACCCATTAAGAGAATGCTCTAGTCACCACATCATGAGATATGCTGAGATTTGTGTCCTTGTCTGCAATTCTTCACACTCGTTGAATATGTTTCTCATTTCATGCGATTCTTCTGTCTGAGCAGTTAAGTTCTTTCAGTCCCTGCTGCAGGCAATGAGGGGTCTTTCAGTAAACCAGAATGACACCAAGCAAAAGGTGCTAGACCTTTTCATTTCGAGATGGTTCATTTTTCTCAGGCAGATATGGAGTTTTAACCAGGACTCCTGATACCACTGTCCCTAAGTTTTGTCAGCTCCATTCTTGGTGAGACTGCCCCCTTCATTTCTGTCTTCTGTTTAACTATGAGTCACTTGACACTTTCTGTTCACAAAATGCTTGTTTGGAATTTAATTGCATAAACAACTCTATTCTAGCAAAACAAAAGGATTTTTTTCTTTGCATGTTTTGTTTCACTTCTTGGCCAGTTGTGTGCTGGGGAGCATCAGGCAAAACATCACCAGCCAGTCAAGGAAGAGGATTTTCCTGCTCCACTCTGCACTGGGGTGGCCTTGAATAGTGTGGTAGTTTTGGCACCATAACATAAAAAAGACATTAAGCTGTTAGAGAGTATCCAAAGGAGGGCAACAAAGATGGGGAAGGGTCTGGAGGGGAAGCCTTACGAGGAGTGTCAGAGGTCACTTTGTTCATCCTGGAGAAGAGGAGACTGAGGGGAAACCTCATTGTGGCCTTCAACATCCTCACAAGTGGAAGCAGAGGGGTAGGTACTAATTCCTCCACTCTCGTGACCAGTGACATGATTCAAGGAAACAGTATGAAGCTGAGTCAGGAGAGGTTTAGGTTGGATAGCAGGAAAAGGTTTTTCAGCCAGAGGACGGTTGATCACTGGAACAGTCTTCCCAGGGAAGTGGTCGCAGCATCAAACCTGATTTCAAGAAGCATTTAGGCAACTCTCTCAGGCACATGGTGTGACTCTTGGGGTGTTCTGTGTGGGGCCAGGAATGGGACTTGATGACCCTTGTGTGTCCCTAGCTTAGGATATTCTGTGATTCTGTGACTCTGTGATTGTCTGCCTGATGGCTCCTAACCAACCAACCCTAAAACCAGCTAACATTGTTTCTGCAGTCTTTGCTGTAACCATTTCTCCCACCTCATTTTCTTAAAAGTATACCAGCTACTGTACTGAGTGATTAAGTAACTGGATTCAAATTATGCTTGAATTTTGCATATTTTCTATACAAATCTTCTCTTAGATACAGTTTTTCATCTCCATCTATGCATATGTCTAAGCATACTTTCACATTATATTAGAACAGCCGTTTCTCTGAACCTAGCAGATGCTGTACTGCGGCTACAGGCTTCCTCCTCTTACCCAGCTCATTTGAGCTTGTTATCTCTTTCTTTAAATTACTACTCTATATCTCTCTCACACTTCACAAGCAGTTTCAGAAACTGCCTTTCCAAGCCATCTCTGTCACACCCATCATTTTCTAATCATGATTAGAAAGTGGAATCTTGCCTCTGGTCAGTCTGTGGCGTCAAGCTCCTTTGACCATGTTTTACATTTGCAGACAGGTGTCATCAGACTTTTTATCACTTTCACAGCTGGGAGGATCAATCTATAAGCATCAACAGAGCCAGTTACCTTCAGATATGTGGTTGAAAAAGTATCCACTACTGTGCTGCCTACAAAAATACACAATGGTAAGAGGCTGCTATGCCTTCTGATATTATCTCATTGTTTCTTTGTGCTCCTCATATGTGTCTCTGCTTGCTGAGAAATGTCACCTCTTTAAAACAGGCACCATCCCCTTGCATTCTGCAACAACTCAAGTGCTGTTCGACAGTAATTCTGTGATTATACAAATAATAATACATGAGTCCATATTTCTTAAAGACATTCCAAATCTTCCTCTGTCTTTATGTTGAACTGCAGCAGATTGCAGTGTGTTTCCCTACCACCAGGTATTGGTGGCATATGAGTAAAATGCTATTTATTAGTCTCTGTTGCACTCAGGGATCTAGCAATGGAATACTATCCAGGCAATTATTTTAATTGGAGATAATCACTTGGGAAATGGATGGATGAATGAATCAATTCCAGTTAATTGGAATAATGACATTATTTATGCTGGTCACCTTTTTTTACTACCATCTGTAGGAAGATTTCCAACTGCAAGGCCAAATTCTTCCATGACACAGATCCACTGAGGCTACTGCAATCAAAGCAGGAATGAATGTGGTGCATTGTAAGTATGGAATAAATTCCCTCACTTACTTATTTTGGAGAAATCATGTGTGCAGCTGACCTGGGAATACTACAAATTACTCTCTTTATTCCACTGCTGCTATCCTGTCATTAGTAGTGTTGCAACAGGAGCTGTTCTTGGCACTTGTTCTAGCAGAAATGTATAACTTTTGTTTTGTTTACATACTTATGCAGCTCATTACTATGTGAAAAACAATCTGCAGCTAAGCATTTGTTAATGGGATATGGAACAAGGAAACAGCAGATGGAGTATTGGGATATTGAATGCATAATGAGTTTGATCCTGAAAGTCCTTGCATGATTTTTCAACTCAAGACGGTTGCTAAATTCCACTGCAAAGTTGAGCAGAAACGATGCCTGTGTTCAAGCATGAAGACACATTTTTTGACACCAAACAGACACAGGGGTCAGGTACTCTACACCTGATCACCTCTTAAATGGAAGCAAAAGGCACAATTTCTCTTGTGATTAATTCTGTCATTTATTTTACTGTTCAGAGAGGAGCGCTGAAAATAGGATGGTGTTGTGGTTTGACCTTAGCTTAAACAAGCCCCACAGAGCCATTCATTCCCTTCCTCTGCATCAGGATGGGGAGAGAATTGGAACAGCAAAAGGGAGGAAACTCGTGGTTTGAGATAAAGACTGTTTAATTAAGGAAAAGCTGCTCATGCAAGCAAAGCAAAACAAGGAATGCATTCACCACTTTCCAAGGAGAGGCAGGAGTTCAGCCATTCCAAGGAAAGCAGGGCTCCGTCACACCTAACAGTGACTTATGAAAACAAATGCCATCACTCTGAACATCACACTGGTTTATATACTGAGCATGATGCCATATGGTAAGGAATATTCCTTTGGTCAGTTGGAGTCAGCTGTCCCAGCTATGTTCCCTTCCAACTTCTTGTGCTCCCCCAGCCTACTCACCAGTGGAGTGAAGCTGAGAAGTCCTTGATTTAGTGTAAGCACTGTTTAGAAACAACTGAAACTTCAGTGTGTTATAATTATTCTCATCTTAAATCCAAAACACAGCACTATACCAGCTACTAGGAAGAAAATTATCCCAACAAAAACCAGGACAGATATTTCAATCCCCTGCAAGTAATTGAAGATAAATTTTGCTGCGATCTTGTCCTACCTATTTCTGTCCTCAGCTGAAAAGAAATATAGTTCTGAATGTTATCTTCTGCTCACCTGTATGTCTAACGCAGGCTGGTGCCCAGGAGGTTCACCAATCTGAGAACAAGTAAGCAGGGCTATAAACACTTTGTACTAAGAGACATCTTCATTTAATGTGTTGTAGCACCTTTGCACCTCTCAGAATAAGATCTTGGGGAAAAATCATTTCTGTATAATCTATTTGTCCATCTTCATCTCTGTGTCAGACTGAGTGGCTCTTCAAGTCTGATAGAATAGATCCAAATCAGTTGTCTTCCAGAGACAAAGATCAAATCATTCTGTGACACCTGGATCAGAATACATTGAGCCCTTCAAACATCTGGGACTGCAGCATGGATTAGACATCTGCCAGGTTGCAGTGAGCTAACTACAATTTTAAGAGCCCTTTCTGCAACAGATCTAGCACAGACTTGTTTAATAAATCACAGCCTTTCAAACTTCTGGGAAATGTTGGTGCAAGGTGTGGCAAACAAAACTTGACAGTCTTAGTATCTTTATTACTGTATCCTAAATAGCTGCAACAGAGTTTTCTGCAAGTACTGCATGAGACAAACATGATGGAGGAGAAATCTTCCATTTTTCAACAGCAAGTGAAAGTAATAATAATGGCCAGTCTTCGCGAGCGAAGATTTGGGAAAGGTCATTAACCCTTCGAGCCTG
>NW_016690293.1:1749659-1868920 GCF_001604755.1 Lepidothrix coronata
GGAATTGAACCTGGGTCGCAGAGGTGAGAGTCCTGCACCCTAACCACTAGACCACCAGAGGCCCCTACAAGTGAAAGTACTGCTCCCGCAAACTGTGATTTTTTGGGATGGGTGAAAAAAGGTTGGTAAATGTTAGGACAGGCATCAAACCTGGAATTTCTCACAGGCTTTGGATCCTTCATTTCAGGAGCCTGTTGAATTCAAGCATGATGTCTTATGTGACCACAAAGGGGAAAGAATTGCTTGCAAACAGTCAGTGCCTTGAGGTTCTCTAGTATTTGCACTAGACTGAATTCAGTTCTCCTGCCTCCCTCAGAGACATTTCAGCAAGACAACATCTGTGATGAGCAGATCTGGATGGAGATAATGTTTTAAGTTAAATGGGACCCAACAGGCTGCTGTGCATGTGACTTTTGTTTTCAGGTTGACACTGATCATCCAGCAGGGCACAGTGACGGGGCACTGTCAGAGTCACCCGAGTCACTGCCCTAACCCCTGTGCTAACAAACAAATAGCAGCTACCTTAGGGGGACCACACAACATCACCCCACATATCTGCAGATGCTGTGGGCCAGGAAATGCTTCCTGACACCTTCCATGTCTTTTGGCATGCCAAAAGACAATGGCATGCCACAGGAAGAAAATAGGAGGAAGTGAAAGCATTATCTGCCTACCAGATTCCTGGACCTTTGTAAATAAAATTCCCAGACAATGATAACGATCCAGGCTACAAAAAAAGTAAATTCTGCCTCTGCTGAAATTCTTCCTAATTAGGAAAAGAAAATCCTCTGGACTCTATATCTGATAATTAGTTTAACACATTGAGCTGGGTAAGTAGTTGAACACCTGTAGGTATTTAATGTCACTAAGATTTAAGTAGTATTAAGATTTAAGTAGTATTAAGTCCTACAAATGCTTATAATTTTGAAAGTATTTAAAATTACTGAAGTTTTTAATTATAAAGGGTCAGTATATCTCATGTTTAGCTTTGTTTCACCAAACTATACAAACCAAAGTCATTCAGTGTCTCACAGTACATTTCCAAAATCACTTTAGCACTCTATCTTTTTTCAGTTTTACTTCATTTCAGTGTTGGTGACTAGAAAAGTCTGAACTATTGAAAATGAATTTTCACCAGTATTTTCTATAGCAGTACTAATAATTTCCTGGTTTTGCTAAAAAATACCTTAAAGAAGCAAAGCTACAATTTTACCACTGACGTCAATGAGGTCAGGATTTCACTCCTACATTCATTAAAAAACCCCTTTTTTTCCCTACCTATGATATAAGAAGCACATCCTAGGGCTTTCTCCTAGGAACATCTTATTCCAACAAGTGTTGTGTAATGAGTCATGAACCCAGCCAGGAGGGGTTTAGGAAGGGCAGGTCCTGTCTGACCAACCTTTTATGATCAAGTGACTCGCCTGGTGGATGAGGGGAAGGCTGTGGATGTGGTCTATCTGGACTTCAGCAAAGCCTTTGACACCGTCTCCCACAGCATTCTCCTGGAAGAGCTGGCAGCCCATGGCTTGGACAGGGGCACTCTGTGATGGGTTAGGAACTGGCTGGAGGGCCGGGCCCAGAGAGTGGTGGTGAACGGTGCTGCATCCAGTTGGCGTCCGGTCACTAGTGGTGTCCCCAAGGGATCAGTGTTGGGCCCAGTCCTGTTTAGTATCTTTACTGATGATTTAGATGAGGGGATTGAGTCCACCATTAGCAAATTTGCAGATGACACTAAGTTGGGGATAGTGTTGATCAGCCGGAAGGCAGGAGGGCTCTGCAGAGGGACCTGGACAGGCTGGAGAGTTGATCTGATTCCAACAGGATGAGGTTCAACAAGGCCAAGTGCCGGGTCCTGCACTTTGGTCACAACAACCCCCTGCAGCGCTACAGGCTGGGGACAGAGTGGCTGGAGAGCAGCCAGGCACAAAGGGACCTGGGAGTTTGGATTGACAGGAAGCTGAACATGAGCCAGCAGTGTGCCCAGGTGGCCAAGAAGGCCAACGGCATCCTGGCCTCTATCAGGAACAGTGTGACCAGCGGGACCAGGGAAGTGATTCTTCCCCTGTACTCAGCACTGGTGAGACCACAGCTCAAGTACTGTGTCCAGTTCTGGGGCCCCTCAGTTCAGGAAGGATATTGAGGTGCTGGAGCAGGTCCAGAGAAGAGCAACAAGGTGGTGAAGGGACTCAAGGACAAGTCCTGTGAGGAGAGGTTGAGGGAGCTGGGGTTGTTTAACCTGGAGAAGAGGAGGCTCAGGGGAGACATCATCACTCTCTACAACTTCCTGACAGGAGGTTGTAGCCAGGTGGAGGTTGGTCTCTTCTCCCAGGCAGCTATCAGTAAGACAAGAGGGCATGGTCTTAAGCTCTGCCAGGAGAGGTTTAGATTAGATATTAGGAAGAAGTTCTTTGCATAGAAGGTTATCAGGCATTGGAATGGGCTGCCCAGGGAAGTGGTGGATTCTCTGTCCCTGGAGGTTTTTAAGATGAGACTGGATGTGGCACTTAGTGCCATGGTCTGGTAACCACAGCGGTAGTGGATCAAGGGTTGAACTTGATGATCTCAGAGGTCCCTTCCAACCAGGCTGATTCTATGATTCTATGGTTCAGATACAACAACTAAACAGAAAACTGAATACCTGCATCTTGAAATATATTTCCACTAGCTTTTCCTCCTGTCAGCTTATCAGTTTTGATGAAGCAAACATGTACCCTCAAATAAAAAAGATTATTATGGAAAAATTTGATCCAAATAAAACATACAAAAATTTTTAATCATAAATACATATTTCAAGCACTATTCTGGGATTGAGGAACTAAATCATGAGTAAAAGTGTTTATATAAGCCACTCACATTCTGATACTCCACAAAATATCATTTGTCTTCTGAATGCAGAGGAATGAATGAGTTAAAGTCATTTCATGCTAAAGAAGACACTATTTTTTTAGATTTTAGATCTAGAAATAATTCTAAAATATGAATAAAACCCAAACTCACAAAACAGAATCTCAACTATACAGGCCTTTCAAGTTTCCTCAGGTATTACTGGAATATTGTGAAATTTGTGTGAAACGTTTGTACATCTGTTTGTTTATTTCCCCTTTATGTAGTTTACACAGTTTTAAGTTTTATTTAGGAAATGAGCATTTGACTTCTAGCAAAATGAATTCCTAAAGAAGAGAGATGCTTTTGCTGTGCACTCCATCAGCTGCACAAGTAACCGCAGACCCCATGGAAGGGCTGTGAGGTGCAACTCGGCCACTGTGCTCAGCTATGCCCTGTCTCCATGGGAACATTTCAGCAGATGTGGTACCCACCGGCGACCGAACAAAGATTTTCCTATTGTTCTGCAGAAGAGGCAAAATGTAATCTGCAGTGAATACAGTATCTTTCCTTGACCCTGAATCTGTAAGCATTGACAGGCCAGAGACATCACATCTTCCTTTTCTTTTATTTTTTTTTTTCCCTGTGGAAAAAAGAAAAGTAAATGGGGAAGAGGGGAAGAAATGAGATGTGTAGTATTTTAACAATAAAAAATCTATTTACAGCAAGATGCAAAATTTTGAAGTCAAATTCAAAAACAGTTTTTTACAGAAATGAAGCCCTCAAATCAGACACTCATAGTTCAGAGAAAGGTGTTTCAAATCGCAATGGTGTGCTTGCTGGATTTATATTATAAGATAAAGAAATAAGAATAGTGAAGATATCGTTGTATGAAAGAACAATAACCTCCATTTCTATTTCAGCTACTTTGAGCTGAGTTTTATAGCCTAGGGAAGGTCTTTTCGCAATCTTAAAGTGACAGGAGTGGTTAATGCTTTTGAACACAGTGTTCTGTTGGAGACAGCATAGAGCAGGGAAAAACAATCTATATGAGATCTGGAAAAATATATAGAGAAAGAGACCAACCAAAAGAATCTTGTCTTCTGTTCCAAGTTAGAAAAAGAAGTAAAACTTAAAACATACTTACTTTAACCTTCGGTGAAACTCCTTCAGGGACTAGCAAGTTTAAATGAGATAAAACTGATTAATAGCCAGGATTTTCTGTGCATTCCTCTCAGTGCCCAGTTCTGGTCACATGGGATGGAGCATTAATTCTCCTTTTTCCCTGTATCTTCTAATCATACATGAAAAGCTTATGCAATCACAAGAAGAATTCAAAACTTACACTGATAAGTCAGATGGGGTAAATATCTCTACATTCTTTTCAGTTTCTGAGTACCCTTTGAATAGGGAATGGCGACAAAAATCTTTTCAGCCGTCTCATCCTTTAGTATAGGAAGGATATCAATATCATCTGTATTCTGACACAGATGCCAGTAGTATGCCTACTTTATATTTTCACTACACAAAATAAACCTTGCTAAGTAGCAAGGACAAACCATTAGTGTGATTACTACTAATAGTCTGCAACCTCTGCATATAAAAAACCTTCTGTAATTAGATTTGTCAAGCATGACAGAACATGTTTTATTTATTTTTTAAAATAATTATCACACTGATATTGTCAGCTTTGTTTACCACAACATTGGTATTTTAACAATTTATGATGATTATGGTTTCTTCTAATTAGAATGGAGATTTTGTTTAAAGTTTTCTGCTCGAATAATTTAGAGCAAAAGCTGATGTAATTCCAGCTGATGTTAAACTTAAAACTGTAGTGCTGATATTCTTTCTGAAGAACTCCTGTTTTGTTCTTTTTTCTTAGGAGATCAGAATAATTTCAGACTTCCAGAACTAAATTATTATAATGGATATGTGATAACCAAAGCTGTGTGTTCTTGTGCTGCCTTCTGGGCAGGCAGGAGCCAGCTCAGAGTTACACTGGTGGTGGTGCTGGTGCTACAACTTGAACTGTCAAGCCCTGTTGAAGGCCTCTTAGCTGCAAATTTGTGCCACAGATGCTGTGACTTTGCATCAAACCTGTGTTCTATGTCATTTAGGATTTATGAGCATCTGCTTGCAGATGTGAAAGGAGCTGTGTACAAGAGCAGAGTCAGCTGTTCACACACCTACACAAGAAAAGGAAACTCTTTAAAATTCAAATTCAAAACATGTTTTCTTAGTATGCTCCACCTTAAAATCCTTTAGTGTTTTGGCTAAGGCGAGAATGTGGTGAGGATGCTTACATTCATGTTAAGAAAAATTTGTGATAATATTCAGCTTTTTAATGTGAAAAGATGCATCACTTTCATAAAATACTTCCAGGTGTGTTTAGTACTATCTCTGTTAGGAAGGCATTTCCTTCAAGAATTACTTTGTTGTGGTTCCTGACCTCATGGTGGCTTTGTCACTACCTTCATGACCCAGAAAATACATTGCATTAACTCCCTTGACCAAGCAAGATGGTCTGTAGTTTCTACCTTCTAGAGACTATGAAAGGCAGAAATTAATTTTAAAAACTGCTGCTTAAAGCAATCTTGCAAGCAATGGCTGTGATATGTAATACTTCTTTCTAAGAGTAGGATAATAATTTTCATTAATATTGCATGAATTTTCCTTTTTGTGCCTACACAACAGTTATGAATAATTTGTTCCTTTGTAATCTCACCCCAAATTTGGTTTAATTCTTAAAAGTGTTATGTCTGTTGCTATCACTATATGAATAATTGTAGATCCTTATATTTTGTTGCAATCCAATTGAGAGAAAGTGAGGAAAAAAAAGGAGTCTGGAGTCTCCTACTCCCACTTTTGGAGAGAAAACTAAAATATTTTGGTTTATTTTTGAATCGGAAAATTGTCTTCAAAGCATTTAAAATACTATAAAAAGGAGACATACTTGCAAAATATATATTCAAAGGAAGAAGGAAAAAAAAATTTGAAGTTCTTTACTATTCCATGGTTAGTATTGAAATTTGAAAATTAATTTCTTACTAGTATTCCAGATAGTTTTTTACAGACAGAAGAAAACTTTTCTTTCCAAAACTGTGTGTATACCAAAAATTGAGACTTTCTCTTTTAATGAGCAGTAATATTTTGAAAAAAAAACAGACATAAATTTTTTGTTTATTTTTGGAAAACCAAAGTCTTTTTGCATTTCCATTTTGATATTTTCTCTTTTTTTTTCTACAACAGAATGGGAAAAAAAGCAAGACAAAGTGAGGAAAGAGAAAAAAATTGAAAGCAAAGTGGAATTAAAAATCGAAATTATGGAAAATTTAAGTTCTTTTGGAGCTTTTTTATTCTACTGAATTTTATTTTGCAAATTAAATTAGTTTGAAGAAACTGTTTGATGTCTTGTTTCCAAATAAGTTAATTTTGATAGAAATACCTTTTTATAGAAATCTTTTGAAATCTATATTCTTTGGTAATTTTTAATTCTTCTGGAGTTTATCATAACCTGATATAAGGAGAAAATAATTTAAGTAGAATTAAAAATCATTTAGCAACTTCTTTTAAATATAAAAAGCTTATTCATATCCATTCATAACTCAACAGTTATTGAACTATTAAAGTAGAAATGTCCTTTCTATAGGCCATAGAATGTGTCCATTAGTTAGAATTTACATGAAGCCAGTTAACTCATTACTGTTCACTGACAATATTTTTTTTTTAAATTGTTATTTTTTTATTTAGCCTAAAAGGTATGAATTTTCTTGAGGGTCAAATGGTCATTTAGAGAACAGGAAACATTTTACATGCTATTCTTCTAAACAAAGACAATCATCAAAAGACAGTATGGTACTTAAATATTTAACTTCTGTTTCTTATTAAAAAAACCCAAACAACAATAAAACCAAAATTTTTAAAATAATAAGTAAAATTAAGCATATGTAAAAAACATCTGCTCTGTTACAGGGTGAACAGTAAGAAGTACAGACTTGAACTTCCCTAGGTCACAGTGATTTTTCAAAGTTCATATTTTAACTTTCCAACATATAGAAGAAAATAACCTCCTTCAGGCTCAGGCTGTTTCACAAAATTAACGTGCACTTTCCCAAGTTTACCTAAAACCTTACAGAGGCAAGAGTTGTGGAATATGAATTTTCTAAGATTTTTTAAAAATAAACCACAAAAAATTGTTACCTGTAGGTTTCTCTGTGAGCTTATTTCTTATCTTGCTTTGCCAACAGCTAGAACAAGTAGCATTTCTGTGATTATACACTGTAATTCCCAGTCTTCCTCTATGTGCTTCACCCCATCTCCATCCTTACTGAATTCTTTAGGAGTCTTTCATGAATGCAGGATAAGATTCTTATATTTGAGAGTCTATTCCAAAGTATTGAAAACCAGAAACCAAAACCCTCTTCTTCATGCGATGAAATCCATTTTTATGTTACTTAGATAATTACTCACATGCCTGTAGCATTCCTACTCTATTTCAGATCAAGACAGAAAAATATTTAAAGGTATTTTTTTTTCTAAAGGATTTCATACTGAAGTGATTCATCTTCTGGGGAAATGCTCTGATATTTTCCCAGGACATCTATGTGATATTGATTAGAAAGCTAAAATTCTGTTCAATGCCCAATGTATTAAATACTTACTGGATTCCAATGTTTATCCCTACATGACAGGTATAAATAGATAATAACTTATATTTATCTGAGATGAACTGACATCAAAGATATGAAGGTCCTTGGAGGGGCAGAGAAAGCTGTTTTCTGGCCCCTCAATGTAGATGAAGCTATGAGTTTGTTGTCCTGTAAATAAGTTTAACCATCGACAACGAACGCTGCTATTATTTTTTGATTTGCCTTAACTCTTTATGACACACTTTTTTCATATGCAAGCTTTCTGCATATACAAGTTTAACTGGCTGGTTATAATGTCACCATTAATTTATAGGGGATTATCACAGAGCTCTCAGAAGGATGATTTGGAAAAGATATATGAGGCATTACTGGCTGGTGGGAAGCTAGAACTACATATGATACTTTGAAAAATGTTGAAGTAGGTTTAAAGCCTTTTTCTAAAAATGTGTCAAACAGAAAATATTTAATTTATCCATTATGTTTCAAAGATGCTGTACTTGAGATGTGAGACAAATGCTAGTCTAGATTCAAGTAACCCTGCAGAACTCTATAGACTTCCAGAACACCTTGACTACATATCTTAGGCTTCTATAGGGTTTTCAAGGTTTATCTTCTACAATTAGAACATCACAGAAAACCTCAGTGTTCAAATATTATTTTCTCCTTTTTTTTTTTTAATTGGCAGACAAATATAATCATATTCCCTGGCTTTACAAGTTTTTCAGTCTATAGTTCTTTTGAAGTACACTGAAATTTAATTTCCTCTTCCTTTTCCTATTTTAGAATTTATTTTGAAATGAAGCTTTATACGTTTTATCTTTTCATTTGCATCCTGAGCTGAAGTAATTTTAGGCAGAACTGAGCACTATCCTAAAATAAACAAGTGTTCTTCTGTAGATCTTTTGTTCTCTGTATCTTTATTTCACTGAATCTGGAAACAACTATGTGTGAATGAGACACAGTCCAATGAACTTGTACTTTTCAGTAGTTAGAACTAAAAAGAAAGGAAAATTACTATTAAAGTCTTTAGTTCAGAATTGAGACTGAGACATACACTGTAATAAGCAACGACTCTTTTCTCAATTTTTTGTAGAGTCTTTGCTCTGTTGATTAACTTTATGAATACATTGGTTAAATCCCAGAATTATCTTATGGATATTCTTTCTCAGCATTATTCATACCTGTTATCTGAGCAGTTATTTCTGTTTTTTCCTCTTCTGACCAATTAAGAATTTGCAGTTGATCTAATCCTGGATTGTCTAATTTAACCTTTATCAAATGGAGCCACCTTCAGGAAGGCCTGCAGATCTGAGAATATTTGTCATTCCACATCTCCTGTTGTGAAAAACATTCAGAAACTTGAGACAAAAAAAACAATGAGATGCAGTTGCTAATCCATAACCATGTTTCATATATCATAACTCTGTTTATCTTCATGAGAGTAATTTTAAATTCAAATTTCAAGTACTTTCTTATTCCTTATGCAGGATTTACTTGTACAAGCATAAATATAAATTCTTAAAGAAAATTGGATATAATACCAGATTTACCCAACAGAAAATTAAAAATGAAAAATTTTAAAATGAGATGCAGGATTGTTTTGACAGTAAGAGCTTTTATGCTTTTACAGGCAGAAATAGTGAAATGGCATTCCACCACTGGGTAAATAATAGAAAATATTATATTAATGGAGACACAACTATTAATTATTTAATAGATTAATTTCTTCATACAGTCCAGCTGTTCCTGCCTTTCATAGAAAGATCTCAATATTTAGATAGATGTTGCTTAAAAGAATAATTTTGATTAGCTCTTCCTTAACAGTTAACTGAGAATGTCCTGCTGTGCCACTGAGTATCATCACTGGATAGTGACTAAGGGCTATTTTTCAAGTGAAAACTCCCTGTCCACAGCTGATTTCCTTGGGACAAATTACTACTTCATGAAAACCTTTCTTATTTGTCTTTCTAAGTAAGCATAACTAAAACTAAGAAAAAGATTGCTCCACCAAGAAGGAATGGAGAGACAGTGATGGGATAATACAGGGTATCCTTCCTTAGTTATAGGAACTTCTTTATTTTTTCCCTTGAAGTTAAAGGAAAATAACTTTGTCTTCATTTTTACCCCAAAAAAGGTCTGTGACTGCCTTTCTGGAGCTTTAAATTTAGACAAGAAAACCATGTGTGTCCTGATACCTTTCATCCTGTATTTGATTCCTGTGTGCTTCAAATTGGCACAAGTGGGCATAATGTAAGGAAGAGCTGAAAGAGAGAACAAGAATGGGGAAAGTGGGGATCTAACCATAGATATGGTAAAACAGTATCTCAGTCGTTGCAAATGTGGCAACAAAATAGGATGAGAGGAAGACTTGCAGCAACTCTCTAGTTAGAGGACAACATAGTTTGATTTCTTGTCACTGCAGGGAAATGGAGGCAGCAACTTGATCATCATGAAGAATACAGGAATATGGGAAAAAATGTCCCAGTTCAGCAGAATGCAGACCAAGTACCAGAGAGGAAGTTATGAGTGATTTCCCAGGAAACAGAGCCAAAAATAATATCTGGATGATATTTTCTACTTTTCTTTGTATTTCTGTTGCTTTATAGGGAGGCTGCAGTGGATCCCCAGAGAACGAAAGCAAAAAGTTTCATATTTCTGAGTGTGGACAAACAAAATGTAGCTGAGAAACAAGAAGTACAACCAGAAAGAAAGATGAGTCCAGTGAAATACTGAAACAAATTTAATCAGAAATAAACAACAAAATAGACAATGACCAGTGCAGTATGAGGATTGCCTGTTGCTATATGAGTTGGGCACACATTCTCTGCAGAGTTATAGAGTATGACCCACACGAGGACCTTTGGCGGTCATTTCCCGTGGAGGTGGTCAAACTCAAAGGAAAGGCCATTAATTTCAAGACTGTCTGCCTTCCACTTCAATTAAAAATAATTGAGAAGAGAGAAAAGAAGTTATCAAAATCTTTCTTAAACTGATCAAAGAACAACAGATAGGTCTAAAAGCAACAAGAGATATGAGGAAACACAGTGAAACTGAATAAATGGCAACAGCGTCATCAGTAGCAGAAAGAGAGAATTATAATCAAAACATTTCATGAGCACTTTGCTGTTAGACTGAAATGCTCACACAGTGCATAAGATATCATATCTGAAGCAACGACAAATATAAATGCAGCTTTAATATCTAAGTAGTTCAGAAAGTTATTATCTGTCTCTACAAGCATTGATCAGAAATTTGATGTCATCAGCTTGTGACGCAGTATGAAAAGTATTCCAGAGGACTATGGAATAAAGACTGATAAAACTGTCTTCATTTTTTAAAAATCATAGAGTCACAGAATTGTTTGGGTTGGAAGGGACCTTAAAGATCATCTAGTTCAACCCTCCTGCCATGGGGGGCTGTACTGTGTTTCATGGATCTCTTGAATATGAGAAGTATTACAGGTTTTAATGATTATTTCCATACGTGTTTCCATAATCTGAGAAAATAAGCAATACAAATGTTCCTCATCAGTTCTATCAAATACTACAAACCTTTCAGCAGAAGTCATGATGATAAGGTGAACACGAACGTAAGCTGAGCCAGAAAGTAGAAGAAATAAATTCATGCCACTGTGTCCCAAGAAATGGACAGTGGATTAGTGTGTCTTGTGCAAATGCTGTGCCTTGTTAAATGTTTAATTTTGTACTACAATACTTTTTAACTTTATTCTTGAGATACACTATCAAATTACTTTATTCTGTTGCAGAATATGATTTTCTCCTGTTATTTGCACTTGAATGTTATTAGCACCTTAATTAGCCTCTTGATAAGTAAAGATGCTTTTCCTTCCTGATCAAAATTTTCTTTGTCTTCCACCAACAACAGAAAAAGGAAAATTCTAAATTTGAAAATTTTTGATCTGATTACAGTTTAAAAAAATTATTCATTTTTTTTCAGTTTAGATTATTTTCTATGATTTCTTCTATCTTCCAATGTGGAACTGATTAATTCTCACGTCTGATATAAATGGCCAGAAGTAACTTCGTACAACACATTATTTCACAATACAGATTCCCACTATAATTACTCTGATGTTTCTTTTTGAGCAGGTGTCTTGCCCGTGGATAGCGACTCACTGAAAAAAAATGCACAGCCAGATGAAAACAAAGCAGTATGTTATGCATGAATGGCCATTGACTTGAACAGAACTCGTTCAAGGAAGACTTTTCAGAGAAACTAGCACATATAAGGCCATAACTTATGTCACATGTTATGGTCCAAGAGAACGCATCACACTTTACTGGAGTGTGAATTGTTAAATTAAAAGAATAAGTCCCCCTAACTCTTTTCTCCCACATAGAGTAAATCTGTCTATGCATCACACTGACTAGCTATTTAAGCCTGGCTTATTAGCAGAATTCTGTCCTACTTGGCTACTTGGCTGATAGATTAAGCTCTTCTTCTGCAACATAGTCTCTGGATTTCTTTTCCATCCTACCAGACTCAGATCCCGAGGTTGGGTCCATATATTACAGACAAATAAATTACAGTAAATTAGCTCTGAAATTTCAAAGGTTCTTTAAAATATTACAGTTCTTCCCTGTCACCCAAACAGGCAACTTTGCAGAGGGCTGAGTTCAAAAGGGTCACGAACAAAAGCAAACCAAGCCATTTAGTACTTATACTGTGCCCTAGTGTAAGTATATTTGCAGAAGTTTCCGCTGTCATGGTGAGTGGAAGTATTCCATGTAAAGGCATTTTGTACTTCTTAGCCTTCAGCTTTTTGCAGATGAGATCAAAATATGTTAAGAGGACTGATCAATGAATTTCCATCTGTCTCTTACTCTCCACATTCCCTCTTCAAACTCTAGGGCATTCAAGAGCAAGTGAACCTCAGTTGGCCTAAGGTAATTACTTTAGATCTGAGTCACAAAAATGTACATAGTTTCTGGAGAAGGATCTCATGGCCTCCTGACTTTGGCTTAGATGTCTACATTCTGGCCAGTATGCAGTTCAGCACAAAAAAATTTTGTGAATCTGGCCCATGTGTGTTTTTGATAGAGCTGTCATGCTTCAGCTGGAAGGCAACTGGAATTCTGAGATGACTGATAATGTGATAAAATCAATTTTGCAGTTCATCAGCTTATAAATTCATTAATTTCCTGTGAAAACAAACTCATACAATTTTCTGTGTATCACTTCCAGTTAAATAGGAAATGTAGATGTTACAGAAAATTGGCCATCTGAAAATTGTATAAACAATAAATGTAAGCCCTGCTGCTTTCAAAAGTAACTAATTACTTTGACTGGATAGCCTCCAATTATTAAAGAGCTAGTAAGGAGAAGCAGAGCGAGCTCAAGACAAGTAAAGTAGCATCCTCCTTCAGGGACGATGGAAATTGCTTGTCCAGCTGAGAATACACAGTACCTACCTCCTAGTTCCACATTTTTTTGCTCTTGTTGCTGTTGAGAGATTCAAGAAAGGTAATGGTATACCAAAAGCTCATTTTTAAGATGCCTAATTTCAGTAGACTAAATCCTTTCCTTGCTTGTATTTGAAATTTTGAGCTAAATTCTGATGGTTAATTAAAAAGTAAGTCTAAGTAACTGATTTATTCCTTAGTTAAAATCATGAGAATTCCAGATATTTAATTTTTTAATTACAAAATCTTAGAAATAATATGGCTTGCAGTTCTCAGAGAACATTTATTTCAAATGAGGCTTCTACCTTTTTTTCTTCAAGACATTGGTCATATACCCTCAGTTTTTTCATCTCAGTCCTTCATAAAATGTGACATTTTTTCCTGCACTCCTACATTTGTTGTTCTTTAGCCTTAGGCACACTATGTCCTTCATCTCACTCTCTGCATATATATTTACTCCACGACAATCAACTAAAGAATCAATTAACATCTTTCATAAACCCCCAGAATTTCCATACAAAAGCCCACAAAAAAAAAATGTCACTAGACAAAATGAATAGATGTATTTTAACTGGTCTGACCTTTACTAGAAGTAAATGACCCTGACAGCTAGATGAAGCCTGAAAAATAAGTAATGAAAAAATTGAATAGACTACATAAGAAAATAACAGGTGAACGCATCTCTGCTGAAGTCATCAACACTTCCAAACACTTTTTTTCCTTTTCTGAGCTGAAAATGTACAGAAAAACACACTATTCAGCAGGCAAAAAAAAAATAAATATTAAAACAGTCCTAAAAGTTCACCATTTTATAGTTCTGTGTGTTATACTGTGGCAATAAGAAGGTCCATTCTAAATACTATTGCCAATACCTATCACCCATAACCCTCTGTACAAACGAAATAATATTTCTTATCATAAACATCACATAGTCCTGGGGTGCAGGAGGTGCTGATGAAGATGCTGACTCAGACTTTACATTAACCTGAATATTTTTTTTACAATTTGTTAAAAATTAGACACGAAATAAGAGTTATGCAGAACACCAAACATTTATCTAGTTGTTTTCTTCCATACAAAACGGAGTGGCTATCCATAAGTTTCTGATTAGAATAAAGGTAGATTTCATTACATTGCTAGGTTTCACTACCTTAGCTTCATTTCCCTTGCTGCTTCTGTTTGAGATATTTTGAGTGAAATGATGATAAAAGCATTTGCAAGTCAACTTGCAAATCAAAGTATGACAATGCTTTTTGGCAAGAGGTTGGACAGGAAATCTCCAAAAAGAAAATTCACTAACAATACATAATCTTTGCAGAAGTGGGAGTTTTTCTGAAAAATAGGTAAAGTTAAACCTACAGGTAGCTGCTGAGTTAGGAGCAGATTCATATACTGATGACTAACGAATGAATGACTGGTTTCAAATAACTCATCACATTACATTAGCATTGTTGTCTGTCTCTTCTAGTCCATACAGTACAAATACACATTTTCACTTAGAAAACAGATCAAATCTTTTTATCTAAGTGAAAGGCATTCTTCCTTTCTATGAAGTATTTCTCTGAGTAGTTATTAAGAATAGGTGAAAGGTATGAGAAAATCAAATTACAGACTTAGCAAAGTAGATATCTTATTACAAGGGTTAGAAGTGAGGTCCTTCAAAATAACCCTGGCACAGATAAATTGCATACTTAAAAAGAAATTCACTTAAGTATGCTGTACATGGAGTCCATCAAAAGCAGATTTTCTCAGTTATATTTTCTCCTTTTCCTTTCTTTAGAGAAGGATAGAAGAGCCACTAAAACTGATAATTTTTTAACCACCAAAGACTATAATGCTGTTAATTTGAAAAGAGCAATTAGAAATAAGCATATTTTTCTAAAATTATCACTAGTGACTAATTTTAAAATTAATAAAAGAAGTTTTCAAGTTCACAGGATGGCATTTTTTGCAATAGAGTAACAAAAAATTAATTCTAAATTTAACAAAGTTTTATGTGGTTAACTGGGAAAAAAGTTTTTCTGGTTATTGTATAAAAACCTTATCAAACCCTTCAAAACCAAGTAGAATCATATACCATGATGTGCAAAAGTCCAGGCCAACATGCAGGGGGTGGAAAATGAAGTACAACACAAACTGAAGAGAGGTGACTTGCAGATATTTGTCCATGAAAATGTGAAAGGACTCACATTGTCAGGGTAGTATCTCCCAGGCAACTGCTCCTTAGACAGAAATAAAAACAAATACACACTGTGACTGCTATCTGTGGCATATTGATAATATTACATTTCTTTATTCTTTTACTTGGCTAGAATATGTATTTCTACTTGAAATATGAATGTGCTTTGTAATTGCTCAATATTTAACCATCTGCACAGAAAACACAAATAGAACACAACCAAATGCATACAATTTACCTCTTTTTATTATAATAATCTTAGAAAACTGCTATCCAGTCCAAAATGTAAATGGGAGAAAAGAGTAAAGTTCATATGTACATGGAACAATGCATCTAACATGCATATATAAATATATACTTTTGTAAGCTTATATCTATAATACAGATTTATATACACATATATATTTTCACTTATGTATATGCTCATTTATGTTAATCGTGTTTGTGCATATATACATACATGTACACACACAAACATGCCCACATATTTATTTATTTATTTACTGCATATACACAGAAAAGTTGAAGTTGGAAGGTTGGTCATCTCTTACAGCCCTCTTTCTCAAGCAGAGCCTCCCAGAGCCAGTTGATCAGGATCATGTCCTCATGATCATGAATACCTCCAAGGATGGAGATTCCACCACCTCTCTGAGCAATCTGTGCCAGTACTTGGTCGGCCTCACAATGAAAAAGTCTTTCCTGATGTTCAGACAAAACAGTTTCAGTTTGTGCCTATTGGCTCTGGTCCTGTCTCTGGGTGCCACTGAAGAGAGCCTGGCTCTGTCCTCTCTGCACCTTCCCTTCAGATATCTCTATACATTGATGAGATCCCCCCTGAGCCTTCTCTTCTTCAGGCTGAACAGTCCGAGCTCTCTCAGCCTTTCCTCAAAGGAGAGGTGGTCCATCCCTTAATCACCTTTGTGGTCCTTCATCAGACTCTCTCCAGTACGTCCATGTCTTCTCTTGTGCTGGAAGCCCAGAACTGGACACAGCACTCCACATGTATCTCACCAGGGATGAGTAACAGGGAAGCATCAACTCCTTCAACCTGCTGACTGTGCTTTGCCTAATGCAGCCCAGGCTTCCATTTGCCTTATTAACTGCAAGGACACATTGCTGTAAATATATACAAACCTATATACATATGTTCTGATTTATCCTGTTCTTGATAGAACAGATTAAAAAAAGGATTTTAAAAAGTTTAAATCTTACATGGAATAATGTGTTGTATTTTTCTCTTTATGAAATATAAGACAGTTTTGTATGTGTCTATTTTTTTCAAAGTGTCATCTCTTGTATAGAGACACATACACTCGGGTTTTATTTCACTAGATTTTTACTCACTGACAGTATGAAGTTAAATAACAACTTTAATATTCAGTTTCCATCAAACAGGCTAAAACATCCTTTGGGGAATGGAAATCTAAAGGGAATAGTATGTACCTACCAATTTTTCAATCTTGCTGGAGCTTGGAACTCAGCCCAGATTTATAGTGATTAATTCTCTGAATCCAAATGTGCCTAAGCTTCACTTTAACTAAAATTAAGGATTCAGATTCTCAATGGCACTTAGGAGCTTTCATCAAGTTTAAATTAAGCTTAAATTGAAGCTAGGAAATTAAGTGACTTTGTGAATCTGTGTGTAGGTACCTAACACAGAGACTAAGAAGGTGAAATCCCTGCCTTTCTGTCCAAATGCCCCAGCATCAAAGACATTGCATCTATATTAGGAGATTTTGCAGACTAGAGTTCTATTACCCCTTATATTTTGAGATATGTCAATGCATCAGTTTATTAAAGTTTAAAAACCTGAGAGTTTTTCTGCCAAAATTCCCCACTTAGTCTACCCCTGTGCACACTGTCAGTGCAATAGCCCTCAGCCTAGTGAGTGAAACATGAATGAAGGAACAAAAGACCTAAATTTCAAGCTCTCAGCAGTAGGAGGGCTTGTGAACCCTGATCTTCTGCTCCCTGGGAAAGTTCACCAGGACTCTGAGTAGAGTGGTTAGTAAGAAAATAATAAACTCAATTCAAAAATGGTACCAAAAGAGGCAGTTCTGGTTTTTTTAGATAATGTTTGAGTAGATGAACCTAGATTTTAAACTTCTTTTACGTGCTTGGACTTTTCACCTCCACTGTTTCTAGAAGCCAAAATACTGTCCAAACCTACCTTGTATGAGACCTCTGCAGCCCTGTTGGGACACACATGCAGAAAGGAGCAAGACTTCTGGGGACAAGGAGACACTAGGCAAGGATTACCTAGCTATACAAGCAAAGGGTGACAGTACATCCCATCTTGCAACCTTGGGTTACAATTTTTCTTTAAGGAAGAGAATCTAAGACTTTCTCACCACCAATCCCTTAGTAACTGCAACTGGACTTGACATCAGGCTTCTTCCCCTTCTTAAGAAGCATAATCTCACAATTTTTCATAATTCATAGCCTCTAAAGATCTGATAGAAATTGTCCTAATCTTAGTTTTTTTGAAAGCCTGATAAATTGATGCTATGACAACTATACCAGTGAAGTTATAGATTAACAAATCCCAGACTGAGGTGAATTTTTCTTTTACTTTTTGCATGGGTATTCTAAACAGAGGACTTTTATTCAAAAGGTAAGGTCTGATACTAAAATAACATATATAACTGAATTCTAAGGGGATTTCAACTGATTTATTTCTTTGTTGTATTTCACTGCGTGTCAGGTAAACACCCAAATCTAAGTGGTGGATTTCTAGATACAATCTTCCCATCTACTCCTACCTACCTACTTAGTATATAGATCCTATACATCCCCTTCAATAAATGTTTAACTTTTCCTAGTGACTACAGAAGAATTGAAAACCTGACAATTTTAATATCAGTTCGAAAGCCAGATGTTTCATTTTCAGCTGTGGTAATAGTCAGCAGGTGAAAATCTGAACTGAAAAACTTTTACTATATGTGTAAACTTTGTCATATGGGACAGGGGATGATGAACTTAGCCCAGCTCCTGAAAAATACATCTGTTCAAAAGTAACATAGCATTTTTTCAAAAGTAACATAGCATTTGTTTCCCCTTTCTTCATAACTCAATAAGAAAGGTCTGTTCATTTTGCAAGTCTCACAGAAAGAACAAGTGTGGATTGGATTTGCCAGCTGTTCTTCATCCAAAAATCTCCAGAAGCTAATGTTTTCAGACAGGAACCACTCACAAATAGAAAGCTTCCCTTTTAACTATTTTTGTGGTTCAGGCTTGCGTTTAATTCAGTTGAGTGCAAGATTAATGCTCTTATTTTTTTCTTGTGACCTTTATGTTTTCAATAAACGAAGATCTGTCACGTGTTCTTCTAGTCAAGCACAGCTTCTACCCGTGGTGTAGAGGTGTGTAAGTTAATTAGCTTTCAAGGTTTAAAGTCAAGTGAACCTGAACCGCTGCTCTATTTCTATTCATCATTCTACAAAGCATTCACAACTCACCAGCTGTGTCTCATGCCAGGTGCTTCTTTCAAGTGGCCTCATGGTGTTTGCCATGTCCGAGTGCACAAGGAAAGAAAGACATACAATCTGGGTGGTTGCAGTAGAGCTAGAGACAATGGCCATGGTTGTCCGTGGCTGAACTAAACAAATTCACAAATTTTTGTCCTGCTTCTGGTTGAAAACTCTGTATTAAGGAGATTTCCCACAGGATGGATATGCTGATTTTTATCTATTTCAAGGTTCAGCTCCAAAGAGGACTCGCAGCAGCAACTCAAGCTGGAGTAGGTAGTCAGAGAGAAAGTATCAGTATCAGTATAAAATCCCACTAGGCTGCACACAGCACATTGCAACACACAAATGTGGAAGATAAATGAATTTCAGCATCAGAGATTGTTACTCACATTTAGCTGAAGCCTTGTATTCCCTAGTGACCTTTGCTACAGTATGTATTTCACAGGACAGATAACATGCCAGATCTCTGGCTACCATCATTACTATCTTCTTGCAGCTATGGGCGGGCAGAAGAAAAGCCTTTTGAATAGTGTTACCTTTTTAAGATACAAGGTGGGAGGGAACATCAAAAGCTTGGTAGAACATCCCAGCCTAGTTTAGTGCTCCGTAGTATTTGGGTGTACTAATTCCTCCAGATAGAAATTGGAAACGAATGCAGAGACCTCTAACACAGCCTTTTTAATCAGTTATTAAATAAGGTGTAGGTGTTTCAACATCTGAAATGCCCTTAGTGAGTCACAGGATTAAATCTACTCACAGCCAGTAACCAAAGATGCAACCTTGAAGAGGTGGTAAACTGACTGAGATGCAGAGTAATATATTTCCCAGGATCCCCTGTGCCAGTACTGGCACCCTGGAAAGCAGGGTTTCTTCTGCTGTAGAGGGACAATATGTGTCTACCTTGAAACTCAGTCCATAAACAGAATTCAGTCTCCATTCCTCAGTTCTGTAACACCATTAATTCTTGGCCATTCATTTAGCAGTGGCCCTTCCCTTCACATAGACAGCTCAGTCCCATCTAGGCTTTTGTTCTTTAGAACAGCAAAATTCTTGGTCTGCATTGCTGAGAAGCTTAAACTGCTGGTGAGCATTTTTCTTCACCCCAATGGAGTCTGATAATTCTTTTATTCACTGCAGAACATTTTTTTTCTTTGTCTTAAAGCATAGCAGCTTTGACAACTACATAATGTCCCCGTGTTTAAAAAGTGCTCATTATAGGCTTCCTTTGGGAATTTCCAAGTTTTATTCTTACTAGTCATTTACTGCCTTTAAACACGCAATATTTTTTGATGAAAAGGGAGTGTTTGAGATAATAGGGGGAAAATTATTCTCTCCATCTTACTTTGCAGCTCTTTCTGCCATCAGAAATGAAAAACAAGAATTCATATTACTAAACTTTACTAATATGATCAAGAGTTCCAGAACAGGACCTTTATTTTAAGTGAAGCTCAGGAGACTTAGAAGAACCAGCTTCTCATATGTCCAATGCTTCTTCCCCTAATCATTTTTTTGCTTTTTACTGGAATCTACAGTTTCTGAATATCTTTTTGGTACTCAGAGAGAAGAGGCCCAAGCATGTCCTGCAGCCATCTGTTAGACTCTACTGCTGCCAGGGCACACCATGGACTCCCATCCAGCAGGTCCTCACACCGTTTTCTGCTAGTCAGCTCACAGCCTGTATCAAAACACAGGGTGGTCCCAGGTGCAGGACTTTGTCTCTGGTACTGTTGAATTTTAGGTCGTTCTTGCCGGCCACCCTTCCAGCTGCCTGAGGTTCCTCTGGATGGCACCCATGTCCTCCTCCAGCATATCACTTGCTCCCTCAAAGAAGGAATGCTGGAAATTACTTCTTACCCTTTTGAAAAAGACCAGCTTTTTAATATCGAGGGTAGAAGGTATTGTCTATTTGTATAGACAGTTCTTGTCTTATGGGATGATTAACAGGTAACTTCATTAAATAAACCATTTCTTGCTTGTGATTTTTTCATGCATTCTTTTGTAAAATTCAGAAGTAGGGACTGTTAAGAGCAGCCAAATCAACAGACCCCAATACCCAGGAGTATTCCTCCCCAGTTGGCATGCTGGATGTGAGGCAGATGCTTTTTCCCATTCCCAAGAATGGCTGACAGTGATACTGAACACATATTTCATGGATGTAAATATGCCTTAGAAAGCTTTATGTGAGGATTGACCAGTCTATGCCTTTCAGTGTGTGTAAAGAATAGAGATTTACAGAACTAGTTGGTGCATTCAGGGAACAAGCTCAGCACTGTGCATGAAGTCCTGAGAGCATCAGTTTCCCAGAAAAGGTTAATCAGTAGAGGGGCATTACTGAAATACCCATTACTGTTTCTGCAGTGATGGATAGACACATCTGGTTAAAGGACCCTTGTGCACTACTTTCTATATGGTGCATATTGTCTTGCATTATCCACTTACATCTACTAGAACTGTCAAGCATTCATTTGTGCAGCATGCTTTTGTACCAATTATTTAACTTTAAACTCTTACAAACCTACTGTTTAAAATGCTTTAGAACTTACAATATTTAAAACGTCCCATTGAAAATAAATGGATGATAGAATTGTAGAATCATAGAATGACCTGGCTTGGAAGGGACCTTGAAGATCACCTGGTTCCAACCCCCTGCCATGGTGAAAGGCACCTTCCACTATAACAGTGTCACAGGCAGAATGGGAGCTTCAGACAAAGTATAGTAAAGAAGTCCTCCCACTGAGTCATGAGGTGCAGAAAAGATCCCCTTGCTTTCTAAACTCCTTCTCAGAGAGGAGTCTAGGTGTGGCTGGATCCAATCTTAGCCTCACTTTGTCAGCAGTTTGTGTCTAAAGGATTATATAGTTGTAATTGAACCTTTGTACAACTTTGTCCCACAGGATTAAGAATGGCAAACCAAGTACATTTTTATATATATATACTCAAAAAATTTTATGCTAATAATTAAACTGTCTTAATAATTATTGTTTACTACACGGTATGGATAGCTATAGCTACTAGGATAGTGCACTGTTATTGAAGCAATTATATTAAAGCAATTATATTAAAGCAATTATATTGAAGTAATTACAATGAAACTATTATATTAAAGCTAGTGAAAACAATTATTAAGTCGAGATTGATGTTACTTGCCCATACTAACAACAATGGGCAAATCTCTCGCTCAGCCTTGAGGACTAACCTCGAGAGACATCCCCAGCCAAGGGAAGAACCAACACACACACTTCAAAAAGGTTTATGTCAGAAGACCCTCCCATTAAAACTATTATAGTATAAAGTGATTGACTGTCAATCATATGTCTCTGGACCTATGTTAGCTCAGCATCTTTAGTTATCAGTAAAATCACTTATTTATTCCTTTATCTATGTACTTTACCAATCTATGACATCTTCACCTCACTATCAGGAGGTTTAACTTTGGAATTGATGAGACAGGCTGGTTTCAGTAATATTCAACACCAAAAGAAGCATGACACCTCCTTTCTCCATTCACCCTTGATAGCTTAACAAATAGGGTATTGTTCAAGTTGTTTCATCTCCACTTCAGGCAGCGAGCATCGTGCTACAATCAGGTTGCTCAAAGTCCCACCCAGCCTGGCCTTGAACACTTCCAGGGAAGGGGCATCCACAACTTCTCTGGGAAACCTGTTCAGTGCCTCACCACCCTCACAGTAAAGAATTTCTTCTTAACATCGAATCTAAGTCCCTCCCCTTTTACTTTAAAACCATTCCCCCTGTAGTGTCCTATCATGATCTGATTGCGTTATCTTCATGCCTGAAGTAACCTCAGTGAAAGCAGAGACACCAGGATTTCAGTTGCTCTCCAAAGTAAAAGAGATAATAGTCTTCTACATGCAGGCATAATTGAAATGACATCATTCCAGTTTAGATGTTATTGAATGTCTTTAAGATAATAAACTCTTTTTAACAGAGTTTATTATCTAGATCATCTATGATATGTGCAATCTACGAATATTAAATGGAATTTTAAAACTTGAATACTAGGAAATTCATAAAGCATTTGGTCTGTAGTTTTATAATCTTTTCAATAACACATTTTTTTATTTTAATTATAATTGTTATTATTAATTATAATTTCCTGAATAATAGTTTTATTTATGATCCAGAGAAGTGCATAATTTTCTAGAACAACAATAGTAATAATTGTTAGTATTGCCACCAAAAAAACAGGAAATAAACTCTCCAACCAGTTTGCTAAGTTGGAAGGCCAACATTACTTTATTCAGTGTGCTGGATGCATAGGGATAGCTCCACAAAACATGCACACCCAGCAACAGACTAGGTTATATTTATTAAACTGATACATTTCTATTACATATTCATGACATTTCCAGAATACATTCCTATATGCTAATTGTGCCCGTGGACTTATTTGGACACAGTAGGGTCTTTTGAGAGTTTTTGGTGGTCATTTGGGAGCATCTCATTTCCCAAATTTCCCTTTTATGGTTCTGGATCTTCTAATGCATCTTCTCTCCTCGAGAATATCTCAAATATGTGGTCAGATCATAATGTGCTTCTCTTATAAATCTTTCCTCTGACATACAATCTTTATTCTCAAAACTAAGACATCTACTAGTACATATTAGTCACTGATACAGGTAAATAAGGAAGCAATAGCTGGCACCAACTATTAGTCACAGATGTAGGAAGTTAACATAAAGCCACACTAATCTCTGGCATTTGTACTAAGCACTATATGGTACAAAACCAAGCATTAACCGCAGATTTAGAGATCAAACACTATTGTGATATAGCTAAAAGAATTTTCCAACATCTTCCCCAACTGCTGCATAGACTCCTTTTTAGTAAAATATTGCTTGTTCAGTAATAGTATTATTTGTATGTATTAGAAGCCAGGTTAGATTCATATAAATATTAAAATTGTCTCTATTTTCATTGGAGTACTGTGTCCCAAAAGAACAGCTCAGGTAAAATTGCAAACACTTAATAGAAAAAACTGTAATACTGAAGGTTTTGGTCATTGTACTGAAGGTAGTAAAATGCTGTTGGCACAGCTGGGTGGCTGATGCATTTTTTTATAACAGTGGCAGGAGGAATGATGTGCCTTTGACACAAGAAAATTTTTATTAATTAGGCAATGAGCTAAAAGGTATGGTGTCCTGTAGTACTCTTGACTTTGTTCAAAGGATGTTTTGACACTCTGGTGTGCATGTCTCAATAGAGCAAATATCGAGGATTTGTGCTTATACCAATTAAGTCGATATGACCCCGAAAGATTCTCATAAAATATTTGAAAAGACCTTGTGACCTTTTTTTTATTTTAAATACATGAAAATATAAGGTAATTGAAGTTTAAACAGACAGCAAAGAAGACAAATTGTATTGCATAGTATGTAAACATGCACAAACTGCATTAATGCATGCACTAGACATCCTGTTATACCAATAGGAATTTTTGACAAAAGGTTCTGTAATATTTTCAGCAGATATGTTTGGGAATGCTTACATTTACACCTGCTAGTAATTTTATTTTGCTGTCTTAAAGAAGTAATAAGTGTAAACCAGAAAAAAACCCCAGTTAGTAAGGTTTTGCTTTTCAGGAGCAACAAAAATAAACATCTTTGTCACTGATTGAGTGAAATTAATCTTGCAGTTGGATTTGTGAATGCTCTTCCCAGTAACTAAAGACATGTGGCACTCATGAACCTTAGTATAACTTAGAAAATGCATTTGTTTCATTAGTTTTTTTCCATTAATACTGATTAATTATAAAAATTTTGGTAATGGGGTTTACTTGGGTTATCCAAGCAAAACTCGTAATTCTTTAGCAAGACACTTAAAAAAAAAATCGAACCAGAGAACTGGTTAATTAAAACCATTAACACCTCAACAGTATTCAGATAAATAGCAAAAGGATTTCCACACATGAAAATAACTTTAATGTGGCATCTTAATGCGCCTCTTAACAGTAATGCAAATGTTGCTTCATTCTAGTTCTTCAACGACCATGCAGCAGTGATCTAAATTCTCTGGCAGGGAGCAGCCTTCACTGAGTTATGTTTTAGGAATTATGCAAAGTAGAGTACAATAAACTCTCTTATCTATAGTTGCACTTAATAAAATACGGTTTTATTTCAAGCTCCATTTTCTACAGAGCACTTGTCAGTCATGTTAGATTATGGTACTCTGGAAAATGTCTAACAGAGATTTGAATATGCCTGAGGCATGTCACATACTAAAATGCTTCCATTATGAGCCTTTCATAATAACTGGATTTTTTTTCTTAGAACAAAATTTAACTATTACTTTAAGACTTCAAAATGCCCTTTTTAATCCTGAAATTATAGACAGTCAGCTGTGCCATAGCTGCACATTCCTTCCCCCCATGATAATTAAAATGAATATATATTGTCTAATAATAATTACCTATTTCTATGAAAATACCATGCATTTCTTAATGTGAAATGGAGTGCAAACATCAGTTTGTATTGTCACTTCAGATTATCTGACATTCATTGACTCACTGCGGTATATGATATCTGCCATCTGTGAAGATATTACACTTATTTAAAATACTGCCTGTTCTTCACTTTCATCCAGGAAATATATTCCTGGATTGTCAGTACATCCTGACAATTGTACAAATAAGTTAGATGAGTTTTGGGAACTTTTTGTTCAACCACTTTGCTTTTGCAGAATCTTTGAAACCTCTTGGGTATCCAGATTTTATGAGCCAAACCTCTTGACTGGATTTAGAATAAGAAAGCTCAACTATTACCACAGCCTGATGGAATTTTCCTTTTCTCACAGGCTCAGGACTAGACTGCAGGTGTTCAGATCCCGTTTATTAGAGCTAGGAGAGCTAAAAACATCTCTCAGAGCATCTGGTAAAAAGTGCTTAGCAATGTGCACTTCCTGACAGCGTTGCCACTCCTGGGAGTTGTGTCACCAAGACTGGAATGTGCTCCTCCAGGGTCACTGGTGGCTTTTCCAGACCCACTCTTTCAGATGGGATTGGTTGTTTTGCAAAGCAGCTCAGTAACTCAACCAACTGTGCCAGGAAGGTCTTTCTTACTGGCTAAATACCAAAGTGAGAGAGTGAATTTAAATATTATAATTTTATATACAAATTGAGCACACATACAACTACAAGTATGCGGTGATTCCTGAGGGCTTCAGTGTAGCTTCCTAAGTGGGAATTTTATCACTTAATTCCTGAGAGCTCTTCTTCCCTATTTAAACTTTCTTGTTTTCTTGAAATTGTGTGCACTGTCTCTTGGATGCTCAGGATTATTCTCAGATAAGTATCGGTAAAAGTTTGTCTGAGCCTAAAAAACAACTTTTTAATGACTGTCACTTTATAAAAAATAATTAGAATTAATAATTTTGTTTATCCTTTGGTTGTACAGATATCTGAGCTGTAGAAGATCATTGCTTCTTTTCTTATTACTATACAAAAATAACCTCTTGTCACAGTATTTCTATGCTATACATTCCTGTAGCTTTCTTTTTTTTTCTTCCTCTTTCACAGAAGTGAAAAGTATGAAAACTAGTCTTTATCTTCATATATCCCAGGATGAAAACTAGTCTTCATTTTCTTCATGTTTTTCACCCAGAATAAGTTTATTTTAGTTACATCTATTTTCTCATTCTTTATTCATGAAGGCAAACATCTGTCTTAAAATGATGGTCACAGTTCTGATGCTTAAATCAACAGCTAAAGAAAACAACAGTCTTTTGGTAGGAAAGTTAAATTTGCAGAGTTGGTCTGAATAAAGGTAAGGAAAAGTTTGTTTAGGAATTGTTCAAGTTGTGAGATGATATAACTCTGACGACACCAAGGCTGGAAGGTTTTTTGTAACAATAAGATAAGGTAGGGAGAAAAAAAAATTTAGAGAGGCAAATATACAGGAAGTCTCCAATCCAAAGTCTAATTATGAGCATGGAAAGACTAACTTTATCTTAAAATGTCACTACAGGAAAAGAAAATGAGAGCAAAATTTTACCCTTGAGGTCCTGTATTTCAAAAATCTTTACCAAAAATATATTTTTAAGGGAAGCTGCGCACACACACACACACACACACACACACACACACACACACACACACACACACACACAGAAAGAGTTGATACCCTGGAAGAAATGGATGATATTATGTGGTATGAATGAAAGGTATTTGAAAAATAATTTGGATTTAAGATGATTGTCTCATTTTGTTAAAACAACCTGAGCTCAGTGTACATACACATAAAAACATATATTGATATTTAACTTTCCCTCAGAGGAAAATTAAAAATTCAAAACACTTTTAACAATTGCTATCTTTTAAGACTTTAATAAGTCAGCAAGACTGTTAAGCAAGCTAATAGATCAAAATATTGATCAATAATGTAATAGGTCCTATTTTCATTTTGTTCTTTCTCAGATGATAACTGCATATTCACTTCTTAAAGCTTCCCCATGTTTAATATTAAACACCATCAGAGCATGCACTTTTATTCTTCCTTCTTCACTGCTTTAACAGATAAAATTTTAAAGCCAGCCAGATTCAGGAAGAAGTGTAGTTTTCGCAGAAGTTTCCTGGTGTACTTGATTGATATTTGAGCTCTTACGCCTGAGGTTGATATCCTTGGACTCTGGAGATTCTGCAATGCAGACAACAGCAACCATAACTTCTTATCATACAGTAAATAAACATTTTGAAAGTGCTCTTCTTATTATTTTTATTTTTTTTGTCATTTTTTCAAACAAGTAAGATTAATTATCTAGTTCCTATTTGCCTCATTGATTGCAGAAAGGGCCCAAATGACTTAAGGTAGAGATCTCTTTCTAGAGTTAAAGTTCCAACCCTCACAGTTTTGTATTTATCTTGTCTTTATTTAAGCAGCAAGCTCTTACCTTGAATCCCACTTTCATCTACAAACTAGGTAGAGCAGTGTGGGAATTTTAGAAAACATTCAATTCCTATGATGAAAGGGTACTACAAAAGGGCAAAGATGTTATCATCCTTGACTACATGTCTGCAACTTTTTATAGCATATTTGATATGTCATTATTTCTAATGTTGTTGCTCTTTTAGTCTCAGATGACATCTTTGATGTTAACATGATTTACTGTTGATGTTATTTAATATGCATGTCTCTGTGCTACCTTTCAAAAACAACTGATTGATTTCATGGTGTTCTTTGATCAGCGTTCTTTTGTCAATAGTTAAACTATTAACTTTCACAAACCAATTACTTTTACAATAAATAGCTTTAAATTCCTTCTTCATGCCTGTCTCTGTTGACCTATTAAGATGCTCCATATTACCAGCAAAGTATGTTCTGAAAAGTCTGTCATGACTTCAGGCTAGAAGGGAGAGAAATCACAGCGAGGAGAAACAATCTTTCGCTATATTTTCAACTAGATATTTCAACTTGCTTTAAAACTGAATTTATGGCAGATAGGAAAAAGGACTGAAGATCTTGAAATGCCTTCAGTGCACAAAGAATGCTCTGTAAGGACAGAGTACTCACTTCAGTATTTTACCCTGGTGTTAATTGCTCATAGCATTTATTATTTTTTATGTAACTTTTAAAATATTCTCACAGTAACTGATATTTGAAAGTTAAAACAATGATGATTTTATCCAAATATATCAGTAGTTTTCAATATTTTTAATGTATAGGACCCTAGAAATCTTCAGGCAAGCTGGGAGTATTTATAGAGACTCCATGTACACAGGATCCAATATTGCATATATTAATTTCTTTCCTTTTGATATTAGTACATTTCACAAAATGTCAGGAATATAGAAAAACAAAACTGTAAATGATTAAGCTTATCATCATTACCCATTGTAGATATAATTTTTTTAGACAACTATTTAATAATTAAATAGGGAGGTTTTTCAAGTATTTACTCTGCTCTTGACAAGGATGTTACAGTTCTGCTGTTTAATATATTGTTGTATTTTAGCACAGGTTATTAGAGTTTGCTGCAATATAGCATTTCTATTCTTCACAATAATTGGATTTTTGAGGTGGCAGGAAACTCCTGAGGGAGTTCCTGCACATTGTTTCATTCCCACAGGTCTGGAAGCTGGTCAATGAGGTGGGTGCCTGTGGGGAGATATTTCCATGATGCCCTAGGAAAAACAGCAGAAGGCCAATCAAACGCTAGCCCGCTCTAAAGCAAGTTTCAGAAATATACTGTGTCCATGTAGGACCTGTAATTCTATCATTTTATTATTATTATTATTATGCTATAGTGGGAAACGATCAGTGAGTATTAGGTTTTGATATTTGAAAGCTGGAGGCTTCTGAAGAAAGAGGCTCCATCCTTCTTCCATCATGAAAACTGGGAAGTACTTTACCAGCCATGGAGACATGAAAAACCTTACTACTCACATAGTACTGTCTAATCTATAAGTTGTCACCAAAGTTGGCATCCAAACCTAACCTTGAAGACTCATTGCTCACATTTCACATGTGGAAGGAACAAGATAAAGCAATGGAATCTGGTAATGCTTCTGTTGCAGCATTTATTGCCCTTTCAGTTGAAATAGTTACAAATATTCTATGACTACACAGGTAAATGCTGAGATGGCTTGGCTATATTTGAGCATCTGTTGACTTCCAAAATTACTAAGTATTATTCATCATCAAAAAAAACCCAAACCCCACCATCCAATACAGAAAGATTGTCTCCAGGAAAAACAACTAAGCAAAGTGAAAATGCAATATTTTGGTACTGCTTATGTCCTAAAATAATGCAGTACCCAATATTTTGCCTTCAGTGAGGCAAGTCAAGAGCTAGATCAGCCAATGAGCAATCTCTCATTTAAACTGGCTTTGATTCTCCAGGTTGCTGACAAGGTCAAACATGCTCACTTGCTCAGGTTTCCAAGAGCACTGAATGATGGCAGATCTTTTTATGATGAACACATTCATTGACACATTTTCAATGTGGAAAAAGGCAAATGCAGCTCTAATTATGAAACATTGCATCAATCTGTAAATATATTGGGACCTGGAGTCACAGCAGGGAGTAGCAAGGAGGAAAAATGGCTTCAAGACATTAGCAGAACAGTATGGAAGTCATTTCACCCTGCTAATATTTTAAGAAAACATGTAAGAAAATGATATTGCACAGTTGAAAGCAGTGTAGTACAGAAGCCAATGGCTTAGGTCTTTAAAATTAGAATCGATAATTAATTTCCAAGCATAAGGGTCAGGTTCCATCCCATCTAGCTGTACAGTTTTAAAATACTGCCTAATTAAGTATCATAATTCCTTATAGATTATCCCTAAAAGTTGGAAAAGGGGAAACATTTCAGCTGGCATATGAGTATTATCAGATTGCTTCTATAAACATAGGATCATCCAAATTTAGGACGTTAATTAAGCTTTCTAGTGAAAGACTGCAATACTGGGTAGATTCAGGTTTATATTTCCACTACGAATCTCATACCTACATGTCACATAGGTACCTATGCTTCATATACAGCACAAAGAAAGAGGTAATGTCTCAGATGGGCTGTTCAAAAATATCAGAGGTTTTGTGAAGAAATGCCAAACAAGGAAGGAGGGTAAAACCACACTACAGGAGATGGCGATAGTGTCACCATCACACAAAGATGAGAGGCCGCAACTGTGTTTCCTGCTTGAGAAGACTCAAGCCCATATCATCTGCTTCCTAGCAGAATGTCCTATCCACCAGGGTGCACAAAGGAAACTGGGGAAAGGGATCTTCACCCAGATTCTCGTGACTTGGAGTCAAGATAGAGCTAAGGCGGGAGAAGCTTGATATCAGGAAAGCAAAAACAAACCAGTGACTCCGTACCTTAGTGACTGCACTACGGCTCCTTCAGAGGTTGCTTGCAGAAGTGGATAAGAAGGGAAGAGTGGGAAAGGGTTACTGCTTCCTCCAGAACTTTGTATAATTCTATTAATTAAACCAGAATCCAAAAAAGACCTGCAATGCAGAGTTATGCTAATAGCATAGGAACACAGGGACCTCCTCCTACTTTTGGTATGCAGTAGCCATTTTTCAGTACTCTCAAGACACAGGGTGCTGAATTCTGAGAAGCTGAAGACTGGCACAATTTGCTAGCACTGTGCTTTAATATTGATTTACGTTTCCTTCACTTCAGAAATAACGGGAATTTAAAAGTGATAAATGGTTGTAATACATCACGGTCTGACTTTTTCTTTTTTGGAATTCTCTTTGTTCTGTAGAATATTGTGAGAAAAATTGCAATTATACAGGCTTTAAACTTTGCCTGCAGTGAACAGCCCTTTTGAATATTAATGAGAACACACATACACAAAATAAAATTTCAGGCAGAAGGTATGATTGGGCTAAAATGAAAGCAAACAATTCTTTTGCTACAAACAAACATGCCAACAGTCTTCCATTGCTTGTAATAAATAAATCAAATAAGCAAATGTAATAAATGACTGATATTAAAAATAGTTTTTTAGAAATAAGTAGAAAACCCAGATAAATAAGATTATGTTCTGCAAAGTGTTATATTACTCCTACCAGCAAAATCAACCATGAGAGAGAGTTTACTGAAGAAAAAAACAGGTTCATATGGTAGGCAACATGACATTAAAGCAGGACAGCAACGGCACATTGCACATAGTAGCAAACTTGCTTGTGGTAGTGTCACAGGTTAGAGCAGCTGCATGAGCTACAGCAGCTCATTTAGTCTCTTGGTTTTTCCTACAGCTATAGGGAGAGCCTGGGATTGCAAGTTGCTATTTGGAGAAACTACTAAGAATATCAATTTCATGGAGCAGTTGCAGAGTCCCGGGGTTGCATTTCCTGTCTGAAGTGCTGAAATTACTTTTTTCGTGAAATTTCATAAATTTTTATTTCAATCTGATCTGGATGGGACAGGTAGCACTGCTTTCTGGCCAGTGCCTGTATAGGCACTCAGGAATACATCAGTATTTTCTTTACTTTCCAGCAGTACAGACAACATAGGGTTTTGAAGCATGTGAAGGACAATGCAGGTTAATGGTTATTCCCATGCCATTTATTGAATAATATCCTGTAAAAGCTTTGATTTGTCATAGAGATAGTGTGCAGTCCGATCCATTTATTTTATTTCTACCATTTTGTACCATTTATTTAATCCTTGACTAATGTAGATAAATACAAAAAGTAGTTTTGGGCATCTGTATTTTAATGTTGACATGATTACATGTGACTACAGTGAATGAAGTCAAGGGAAAAATGTTGTTGATATTAAACAAAAGAGAAATTCCTCTAGCAACATCTGGGATAAAGTGAAGATTGCATAACTTAGAGCTGTCTGTGGTCACACTGAATTTTCATTCTGTCTGCTAAACACACTTGATCACCCTGTAGTGAAGTTTGTGAATCCTGCTCTGTAGAGTTGCTATGGAAATAGCTAGACATTTGTCATCACACTGCATGAAGCCCAAGATCTAAATTCAAAAGAGACCCTCACACACCGTGATTACCATCTTCTGCAACTCATCCTAATACAGACAATCCGAGACTTTTTATTACTTCATGTTGCTTTAATAATGCAGTTTCATGTGGTATATCCCTGAAGATGTCAGCAATGGTACTGAAACTCATCTTTCCAGAGTACACTCATTATATTTTGAAATATTAAGAGATACTTCACTGCCTTTGGGCCAGTACATTGTGGTTTTATAGGGAAAATCACCTTTTTATGTATTTTTTTTCTATTTCTGAACTATTTTTGTAAGTATGCAGTTTCTGAAAATAGTACTGTACTACAAAAATAAAAGAAAGGGGAAAGTGTCATGGAGGGAAAGAAAAATATTTCATGTGATGAAAACACATGACATTTTGAATCAAGACTTTTGGCTTTGAAAAAAGACTCTTAAAATAAATCTGAGACAAGTATTTTCAGTGTAAAACCAGGCCTTTTATTGATGTTATTAAAATAATTTTTCAATTGTCCTTGGTTGATAAGCTAATTTGTTTCTTTCCAGGGAACAGCAAACAATGGGGTAGAAAGGAAGGATGGAGAGGGATAAAAGTCAGTGATGCAAAGCATGCTATGCATAAGTCTTCATACTTTGATGTGTTTTGTAGCTTGGCAGTTTATGGCATGAGAGCAAAACTGAATCCCTCAGTGGACACTGGAGAGGTTGCTCCTTACCATAGAATCATAGGATGGTTTGAGTTGGAAAAAATCTTAAAGACCATATAATTTCAACTTCCACCATGGACAGGAATGCTTTCCACTAAACCAGGTTTCTCAGAGCCTCATCCAACCTGGCCTTGAACACTTCCAGCAGTAGAGCATTCACAGCTTCTCTGGGAAACCTGTTCCAGTGCCTCACCACCTCGCAGTAAAGAATTTCTTCATAGTATCTAATTTAAACCTGCCATTTTTCATCTTAAAGACATTCCCCCTTGTCCTATCACTACAAGCCCTTGTAAAAAATCCCTCACCATCCTTTTTATAGGTCCCCTTTAGGTACTGAAAGACCACAATGAGATGTCCCCAGAGGCTTCTCTTCTCCAAGCTGAACAATCTCAACTCACTCAGCCTGTCTTCATAGCAGAAGTGCCTCCAAAGAAACTCTTTGGAAAAAACCTGCAGAGGTACTGCCGGGGTCACTGAAGTTAATAATGGGAACTGTGTGAACAGTCAATCTGCTCCAGACCCACTCTTAAACTTTTGGGACTCACTGCTTCTGTAAAATCCAGATCTTATCCCACTTATGCATGGGAACTGACAACTATATGAAGGAGAAGCCTCACATTGTTATTTTTTCCCCTCACATCGGTAAAGAGGAGGTGGAGAACCTTTGAGCTGACAAAAGGTGCAGAGAGGCACCAGATTTGCACACTGAGGAAGGACAAAAGCCCTACATGCTGAGTGGTTTTCTTTGTTGGGTGGTTTTACTTTAACATAAAAGTGGGATAGTCAAGGCTGAAGGTACTTCCACAAAAAATGTTTGTACTAAAAGCACAAGAAAAACTAGCAGTAATTGTTGTCAGTGATGTAACATTTTCATAGTTGATTCAGTTCTGTCCCCATTTCTCATAAGACATGCCAAAATTCACTTTTTTTTTTTTTTTTGTGAAAAACCTTAAACCTGCTGAACTCTAGTTATATATTCAAAGTCTGGGGCTGGGAAACACACAGTAATGAGTAACTTAGGGGTAAGGTAAGCTACCAAGAACATTTCCTAAAATAACCAGCTGCTTGATTTCTTCAGCAGCTATTCATAATCAAGGAGCCAGGTTTGTGCAGGGTCTGATCAGCAATAGGCAGACATATTCCCATATGTTTCATGGGAAACAGTTTCTCACTGTCCTTAAATGTACAGTACTCTTAGGTAGTCTTCTAGCAGCTACAGAGGAGGACTAGGAGCAGGGATAGTGAATCACACTATTCCTTTTACATGGAAGATGGAAGAGACTGGAGTCAAGCTTGCTGAGGAGAGAGATCTGCTAAATCACACATTGTCACAGGGGCTCTGGAACACCTGAAACAGACCTCAGGGCCTTCATGCAGAACCAATCTCCTTTCCAGACACTTGGCACATTTATAAACATCGACTCTTAGACAGCTCTGTTTAGCTGCCTGAACCTAAACTCCCTACTTTGAACATTAATGCCATTGCAAATATTTGACAGCATCTCTTCAGGCCTTCATCACCCCCTCTGAGCAGGATTCCGGCCCTCCACACACCCAGCCCCAAGGATGTGTCTGTGTTGCTGCACTTGAACTGAGATTTTTGCCAGATCATCTGAAATACACACTGACCTCATGAGCTGTATTGACCATTGACTGCACTGGTGCAACATTGTCAGTGCTGATGTCTTTTTCTGGTTGTCCACACACACATCTTTAATGCCATGTGAAATGCCTGAGGATGTGAAATCTACCTGGATGGGACTCACATATATAACACAGGACTTTCTGGAAATCAGCTGGAAGCCAGGTGAGCTACCTGATACAGAGCAAGTGACACAATGTGAATGCATACGTGCTGCTGAATCATTCTTCTGGGTGGCTTGATGGGGAGCCAAATCCTACAAGGCAGGGCAAGAAAAAGTCAATGATATTACTATTCAAATATCTTTTGGTGTTTTTTCATGGTAACTGAAAAATCAGACTTTCATCAACAATCTCTGAAGGCATCTTCATTTTAGATGCATAGTTCGTTACCAAAGACTGGTACCTCTGAGTAGCGAAGAATTTTCATAAGAAACTACAAGATCTTGTATTTGATATTAACATGAACAGAATCTCTACAAATATACATTTCAGGGTTTCTAGTGTGGCTTATACAGAATGGCAAAATTAATGAGACCAGCAATACATCCTGCACAATGGAAAATCTTTAATTGAAATGAAGATTAATATTCTGTGTTTGAGAAGGTCTTTGACTGATTCCTTTTGTATATGTTAAGGTCACCAGAAAACAGAAAAACCTGTGGTCAAAAACTCTGGGTGAAATCCCGTTCAAAATGTTGTAAAAAAAAAAAGCAATATGCACTTATTCCCTCTTCCTTCTGTTCACCTACTATTTGCCTAGAGGTCTGATCTCAAATTATTTGGTTCTTTGCTTTTTTAATCTGTGTCTAGATTAATATATTATGATGGGGGGGTATTTATTTTGAGATAGCATGCATTGTTCAGATAAATTGAGTTGTTTTACTATTTAACATTTTAGGATTTTTTTTAATGTTCTCAGAGCCCTCTAGGCACTGGAACAAATTGATGGAAAGTAAATTATTAATGTACATTTGGTCAGGCATATCTAACCAACCCAATTTAAATACACTATGTCTTACATAAACAAGTACTGTATATATTTAAATATTTACCATAACAATTTATAGATTGTCTAGGATGCAGAATACCCACTCTATTTTAAAGAGTATCTGAAATGGTATATACAACTCAAGCAGCTGTAGGCTCAAGATCTCTAGAAAAGAGTGAATAGGTGGAGAGCCAGTTTGTTTATGGTAAATTGGGTTGTGATGATGAGGCTTATTCTTATTCAGGCATTTAATTTCTAATTTAAACCTTATCAACTGCTTTTTTCAAAATTTTGTTAATGACCAGGTGACTAGTTATAGAGCATGTAGGGCTTCTTTCTCACTTTTTAAAGTTTACTTGTGACTAACATTGAGTCGAACAAATGGGAAGAAAGTAACTGAGTGATAGGATTGTGAAAAGATGCCCATATTTTAAATTTTAGCAGAAATTTCTCATTTATGCATTCTAGAAAAGCATATCAGTTGCCAACATTTTGTCCTTAGAAAGATATTGCAAGGAAACATGAATGCAGTTGTAAGACTGCTGATATTTTTTTTGAGGTTTTCTTCAGAAACTATATTTTTTTCAGAATAATATGTTTAAACATGTAACAGAAAGGATTTTGTGCCAATAAGATCTTGCAAGGAAGCAAACCAAAGTTAATAGAAGCTATAACAAGTCAATGCTGGAATTCCACAGAATCACAGAATATTCTGAGTTGAAAGGGACCCACAAGAATCATCAGAGTCCAGCTCCTGGCCATGTACAGGACCACCCCCAAGAATCACACCATGTGCCTGAAAGCATTGTGTAAACTCTTTAACTGTCAGGCTTGGTGCTGTGACCACTTCCCTGGGGACCCTGTTCCAGTGCTCAACCATCCTCTGGGTGAGGAATCCTTTTCTAATATCCAACCTAAACTTCCCCCGACACAACTTCAGGCCATTCCCTCAGGTCCTATCACTGGTTGCCACAGAGATCAGTACACACCCTTCTGCTTCCTCTGACAAGGAAGTTGTAACTGCAATGAAGTGTCCCCTCAGTCTCCTCTAGGCTGAACAGACCAAGTGACCTCAGCTGCATCTCACATGGGTTCCCCTCTAGACCCTTCACTGTCCTCGTGGCCCTCCTTTGGATGCTCTCTAATAGCTAAGGTCCCTTTCCTCAGCTCTGCTCTCCAGCCTCTCAGTCCCCAGTCTGTACCCACAACCAGGGTTGCCCCATCCCTGATGCAGAATCCAGCACTTGCCCTTGTTGAACTTCATATGATCGGTGATTACCCACCTCTATTCTGTTGAGGTCTCTCTGCAGGGCCTATCTGCCTCTTCTGTTTCTCTCTGTGAAATTCACTACGTCAAAAATATTTTTGAAAATGTTGGTCAAATTTTAATTTTCATACTTCAGCTTTAAAACTAAGAAATAGTAAACGGAATTTTTTGTAGTTTGGGAGAATCCCTCTTGGATCCCTCTTTCCCCAATTCCATTTTGATCTCTTCTTTCTTACCTGTATTTTCTCCTGAATGAAGGATGGAAACGTTTAAAAACAAAAGGAAATTTATAGCAAACTTTGAAATAAGTAACTTTCAACTTTTTTCAGTTTGAAAAGTATAAAATTAAGTAGTATACCTATTTTATAAAATTATTTCTTCAATTAAAATATGGTTTTCAGGATTGTTTTTTTTCTACATTTACTTCTCTTGAAATACCTAAGAGCTTACCATTACTTAAGTATTCCTAACACAAAATCTAACACAGAAATAGAATATTATTATTAAATATAGTATATCTCCTCAACCAGAAGTTTTATATATGGTGTAAATCAAGATATGAAAAAGATTTTATGCTAAAGTATAAAATAGTGAAAAGTGATGTGAACCTTCAGATTCATGAGATATTGCTAATATGAAAGAAATGAAAGGCTGGCAAATCTTCTATGGCTATCCTTTACATTCCAAGTGCTATTAAAAAGATAGAGCAAATGACATGATTAAATAAATCCAGCACACACAAGAAGGAAGACCTGTACCAATCAAGATATGATTATATTTTGCCTTGGATGACTTCGCTCAGTCAATAAGGAAAAAGCTTTTAATGCTGAAATGTGGCATCAGCTAATCAAAATATCAGCAAGCTCTCAGACCGAAATGTCATTTTCGTATGCAAATTGTAGGAGGGTATAATTATTAAGAGACATTTTTTAGGATACTAATGAAAATAATGTCCTTATATGTCTGTTCTTATTAATGGGACATGACATACATTTCTTCAACTGTCTTCATTGTTTAGTTGGGATTGTGTGGCAGCACTAGCAGGTTCTAACTCTAGTACTTTCTCTTCCCTGTATTTCATATCCACATACTTGATTTTAACATTTAAGTACTCTATTTTTATTGTTAGTAATTGTTAGTAACTAGTATGCAAATTTAAGGAAATATTTTTGTAATCATTTGTTTTAAGACAGCATTAGCAAAACATACTCAAGTGTTTGAAATTCTAAATTCCTCATCTTCGTACAATTTTCTTATTAAAAAAGAATAAAACGAGAGTTTTGGATTGTCACTATTACACGTGGGCTCAATTTATGTATTACAAAATATAGAAGCAGTAGTACTTTACTATAGAAGAAAAGAAATTGGCTTTGGATTTCATGTTATCAGAAAAAAATACAAATCCTTGAGATTTTGGAGTGGTTGTGAAGGACTGCCCTCACCTAAAAACTCAATCTAAGAATTCTTTTTCTAGCATAATAAACCTTTTCCTATGGAAAAATAGATGTAGCTCTGAAATGATTAATGAAATTTTTTTAGCTATTTATTTACTCTTTCTTTAGAAATGTCTGTCCTTCTATAGAAAGGTCTCAAATAATGTGGCTTAGACTCGGTAAGCTAAAATTAATTAATTTTTTTATTTTTATTTTTATGGTGGTTTGTTGGTCTTTTAAAGAAAGAACTGAGTAAAAATGGCTCTGAGATATAAAGATGACAGTGTTTTTTCCTTTGCAAAATAAATAAGCAGCATTAGTAAGATTTAGCCCATATTAGGAACTAAATAATTTAAATGAATTGCAGTTTATGGAATTGTTAAGGGAATTCTAAACAGTATCTATTTGTATTTTTTTTGGTGGATGCTTTGTCGAATTCTAAATCTACATGTAACCATATTTTGAATTAATGCTTTAGTAATGATGAAAATCATTTTGTGATATTTATAGGAGAATGCTTGGCTGTGAAGAGGTTTATGAATTTTCCCTTGGCCAAGCAGAGTTAAAAAAATCCTGTATTCTGTGACATATGCAAGAGGTTTGAGACTTGAAAGGAGATACTTGGAAGGGGAAATAACAATTGTTTGTGAAGCCAGACCCCATAACAGGAAAGCTTTAGTCTGGCTCCATAAGTGGAGAAAGGCTTTGGAGATGTATTTGAAGTCTCATAATGATAAAATTTCCTCATTAGCCTAGAAAGTTCCACTTAAACAAGCAAGAAAAGCTGTCAAAGATGAGCACATCTCTTGACTAACAGTAAAAAGACTTTAACAGTTATCTCAGGAGGACTATTTGATCAGGTACCAAAAGCTTACCTAAATATTAGAGAACTGTGCAAGGTGTCTGGAGGTGACACCTGTAATTTTCTGTAAACTCACGAGTGTTACAAAGTACCCAGAAATTGCTGATCAAAAGCAGAATAAATACTAGCTCTGTTTGTTCTCCATATGTGATACCTGAGAGACACACATCACATAAGGCTTGACACTAAACATTTCGGAGTAGAAAAGTAATTTTTGCAACACTGAGTAAACTGTGTGCCTATGAAATAATAAAAACTGCTGCAGTTTCTCTCTTCTTATTTCTGGCTCTTGTATATTAACAAAACATGAGAAAGAATTAAACATTAGATTGACAAAACTGAGTTTCTAATTGCCTTGAGAGTTTGCTGATCAATATTTAACTAAGAGAATCATTATAATCTAAGTTGATTCTTTCAGGTTACTTGGACAGAACATTTAATTCCTTAAAACAAGTTACTCTGACAAACCCTGCAAAATTAAACACCACACAAAAATGAGCAATGCTGCTGAGGGGCAAAAGGTAATTTCATAATTTCAAATTTAAAACTACATTTCATTCCCTTGGAAAAAGACAGGTCTATGAGTCCTTACTGAGTTAAACAAACAACAACAAAATTGCTGATATTGCAAAGGTGATATTGCTGACATTGGAAGGCTAAGGGACAGTTTAGATTAACCCCCAAAACTTTATTTTTTAGGCAAAGTCCCAAGAAAATATGATCCATGTAACTCTCATTTTAAAAATACACTCCTTGTCCTATTTTCTCTCAGAGAACAAACAATTAAACCTACCCTTAACCCAGCTACTAGGAGCCTACCTGCTGAAAATGTTTGAGCTAATCTGACAGGAGAAATAAGAAATTTGTGGGTAATATTGGGTTTTTATTCCCTCTGCATTACTGAAAGGATGTTTCTGCCTTGGAAGATCAGAAAGCTGACAGCAAAGGAGAGACTGTGCATTAATTACCATATTTTTGTCGGGTCGTTTGCTCTTGTATTTTTCCTGCAGTTCTTGAGGTGCACAGATGAAACACTGATAGGATTATCTGATCATCCATTGCTTTTTGCATTGTCAGCCCTAGAGGAATAAAAAAACAAAAGGAAAAATAAAAAAAAAAAAACCAAACCCAATGATGTTTCACAGCCCTTGTCTTGTACATGTCAGTTTGCAGTAGCTCTACTTTTTTTCTGACCCTATTTTCTACCACTGACAAAAGATGTGAGAATGGAAGACACACTCCCTTTTTTGCACACTATAAACATGCATAAAACTGGGGAAAAATTAGGTCTAACTATAATAATTCTTCTATCTATAAGAAATAACAACAATCCAGTATCTGGGCTATGAAAAGATTACATGTAGGTTTTATGTATTTAGCTTAAGAATTATTAACATTTTTTAGAACTAGAAGTCAGTTGAATAAAATGTACTAACATTTGGATTCACGTCAAGCTGTTTTGGAAGTGGTTACATGTCCAATAGCCTCAGCTGAGATACAGTGTAGCAAATCAAACCTCAAAAACTATTAAAATAGGCTGAATGAACTCAATATTTTCTGCAGATACTGGTTGATAGTTTCTACTGAGGCAAAGGACACACCCTAAAGAAGACTCGGAGCTATGCTGCCTTCCTCAATTTGTTATAGAGACTGAGGGTGCAGAGCCTCCAGCTGCATAGGAAACTCTATGTAGAAATTATGTGGGACTTTCTGCTGTGCCAGCTGGTACTAATGTGATAGTTTGCTTTACCCAGAAGATTTGTAGCTCATTTTCCCAGGGCACCGGATCTGAATTTCAAAAACTAATTTTAGGGGACCCGGTCCATGGCAGGGTGTCTCAGACAGCCTCGCACTGCAGGACAGCAGACTGAAAACAGCTCTGTCAGAGCCTGGAGTTCCTTGGTGGAAAAGGGAGACTATTGCCAAAGTGTAAAACTAATAAATACCAAATTGTGATTGTTCAAAGAACAGAAGCATCTCTAAACAGAATTGTGAACTAACATCAGTGGCTTCTCCCTCCTCCTGTACAACTGATATTTCCTCTCAAACTGTCTTATATTTTTGCAGTCAAAATTTTCTACATTAAAAAGAAAGAAAGAAGTGTCAATAAATTATATGAAGGATATATTTTCTTAAGTTATTTTTTCTTTTCTCTTTCTCTTACATTTTCAGACGACTATTCTGTAACTGTGTTCCCTTCTCCAAATACTTAAATACCTGCACTTAGAGCAGAATTTGTATGGTATTAGTTGAAAGAAAAAAATAATCATTCAACCAGGCCTGCCTTGCTGGTTCTAGTACAGCAGGATTTGCATCATCCACCAACAAAGATGGCTATAACCTCCAAACTCATGAATTGAGATAAATTTCTCCCTACTGTTGCTATTACACCTGCAAAACGTCCTAAACTTGGTATAATCAAATAACAGTTCTCTTTTAAATAAGAAGGACTATTTAAAATGTTCTTTACTTGCTGTGCAGGCTTTTTCCCATTATAACTTGCATTTGAATGGGAGGAAACAATCAATCAAAAATTAATCCCTAGCAGTAATAGATTAGTGGAAACAAATTAAATGAAAACAATTCATTTAATTGCCTTTTGAGTGAAGGAAACTACTAAAAATGCAGCTTTTCAGGCAGAACAAGAAACATTAATATTAGGCAAAGAGTATTGTCATTTTAAGGTATTTTGTAAAATGTTTAAGTCTAGCAATTATTTTGTTCTGAATTAACACAGCAACATATGCTACAGGATGTAATGCGCAGATCCATAATTGCTTTTTGAATTTGGTATAAATGTGATGCTACAGCATTGTCTCTTTTGCAGTTATAGTATAATACAGAAGTTCTATATATAATTGGAAAAATATGTACTAATTCTACTTCCGAGATGTAATTCTTTTCAAGGATTTTTATCTTTCCTGAACACCTTGCAAGCTAGTCATTGGTTTCCTGATGAGGCACAGAGGAATTTAACTTTTAAAACAAGTAATCATACTTTTAGATTTAGTTTATAAATACTTTACAATAAATACCTTCTTAGAACCAACAGACAAATAAACACCTTATAAATAGTAATTAATGCTAAAAAAAATATAGCATACATCCACATGGTAAATAAAAAGAGGAAGCTGACTGTCTTTTATTATTCTTTAATTTCCCTGTTGCCCCTCTTGGCTGATCTAGATGATGCGGTAGGTTTAAGATATATTTTCAGGCTGTCCTTAAAGTATTCTATGTTATTTTTTTACCTCAGTCTTTAATAATATGGATAAACTGTGGGTTGATTGGTCCCCCAAGGACCACAACTACAGGAACAGTGATTTTTCATTTGTGGACACTGAAACTGTAATGGACCAGTTGCATCAGTTAAAAGCCTGGTGAGATTCATCCTAGAGTACTGAAGTAGCTAGGAGAAGTTACAGCAGAACCCCTCTCAATCATCTACCAAAGGCCTTGGGTATCTGGAGAGGTCTGCAACTGCATTCTGAGATGCACCAAACACAGTATAACCAGATGGTAAAAAGAGGTGATTATCCATCTGTATTTAGTACTGGTGTGTGTGACCTCAACTTGAGCACTCTGTGCTGTTCTGGCCCTCACAGCTTAAGAAAAATGTGAAGGTCCTTGAATGCATCCAGAGGAGACAACAAAGTTGGTGAAAGGACCGGAAGGAATGTCATGTGAGGAGTAGCTAAGAACTCTGGGTTTATCTAGTCTGGAGAAAGGGAAACAGGGGTGACCCCATTGCTCCTACAGCTTCCTGAGAAGCGGAAGTGGAGAGGGAGGTATTGGACTCTTCTCCCAGTGACAGGACCTGTGGAAGTTATTCAAAGATGTACCAGGGGGAATTTAGACTGGACATTGGGAAACATTTCTTTACTGAGAGGGCAGTCAAACACTGGAACAGGCTTCCTAGAGGTGATGGGTGCTCCAAGCCTGTCAGTGTTTAAGAGGCATATTTCACTTACAACTGAAATATTCTGCTCTTATTCTGTTCTACTCTACTCCGTTCACTCACATTTGCCAATTTGCGTTTTACAGAAAGAAGCTGAAGGTAAAAATTCTTTCTTTGGAACATGGACACTTCTAATTATACACTATTGCCAGAAAAAAGCAGCATGAAGTTAACTATTCATGCATGTTAATAAGTTTATAAATTAGTGGAAATTGGTACTTCCTTGATGCAGTACTAGAAAACATTTTTTTCCAGAAATGTTTTATCCGTGGAAATTTCAAGACCCAAGAAGCAGAACTTCAAAGAAAATTAGGTACTTAATCAACCAGTCAGCTGCCTAAGAGAGGTAGAAGCTCTTAAAATCTTCCTGTCACGGAAAGTTAAGTGTTTAAAAGTTAGCATCCTGTTCAAGCGAGGCATGATAGATCTTTCCATTGCCAGTGGAGGTAAAGAGACACTGCTGGAGGGCTGTTCATCTTACCTGTCGGACAGATTTTCTCAGTATGGGAGGAGTTTTCCTCTGTAGACTTTTATTTATTTTTTTCCCTTCATTGATTAAAGGAATTAATTAATTGATTCAAGCTTTGAACTGGCATCATTAATGTCGGATCTCACCAAATTCAATGTTTTGTCCAGTTCTTAGGGGTCTTGGAGAAAAAGTAAAGTCCTTTACTTTCCTGTTGATATGCAAGCAATGTGTGGAAACTATTAACTACAAAAGACAAGTTCCCTCGAGAGGGAGGGAGGCATTTCCAACAAAACCCAGGAATTAAATAAAGTGTAAAATGATACAACTCTTGTAAATATGCAGCTAGTTGGATCTGAAATATTACACTTTCTTTTGACTTCCATTTACAATGTTTTTCGTTTTATCATTGCCCCGGTGACTGTAAAATATGTTCAGTGCTCTGCTCTAAACCAGAAACAGCAAAGCCATTATCATGACTCTGTCAAGACAGCTGTAAAGGGTGTTTACATTTCTGGCAAGACCTATGTAGAGCTGGAAGATTAAGTCCACAATTTCAGATTTTCCCAGGCAATTGATTAATTATGTCGTGTTTCATCACTATTTTGTAAAAATAACCAGTTATTTCCTAATCTCCTAGTTTTCCTTCAAGTGATCTCAGATTTTAATGAGACACTAGTTTAATCAAAAACTAATCTCTCAAAGACCTAGATAAGAACAAGCAAATAGGAAGCATGTCAAATATATTCAAGACATGAGAATCTTTGAAACTAAATTTTTCTTGAACAGCAAGAGATCTCTAGATGAAAACATAATTCTCACATATAGAAATATAAAATATGCATTGATCAGTCTGCATTGCATTCAGAAAAGAAAATGCATCTTATTACCTCTTTAATAAGATTCCTGCTAATTTTCAGGGTGTTGTTATTGAGAACAGTACAGAAACCCAGCCCACCTTATCCAACATTTAAAAAACATCAATATGAAATTGAACGAATCGATAAGTATATTATAGAGAGGTCTGACCTCCAATTAAAAATGAAAGTGAAAATTAAAATAATGTTTACAGTTATTTGAAACCATCTGTCTTTCCAAATGATTGGTATAATTAGGGATCTTTTTGTTGATAGTATTGATGGTTTAAGATATTTATTTCTGAGTGACAATTACACATGGTTGTTAGGGTTAACCCTGGTGGTCAGCTGAGCTGCTTGCTCACTTTCCCCCATCAGCCCCAACAGAACAGGGGAAAAGAAAAGAAAGAACAAGCAACAAACAAACAAAAAGTCTAAACATTTAACTAACTTTATATAAACAGCACCAAGTGGTTAATGGCAGACCAAGAAGGTAACCAGGAAAAAATGGGTTTATCTGTCCTAATATATGTATCTAAAGGTTAAACTTAATAACTCTGCGCTAGCTACTAAGCTACCTCTATAGTCAGTGAGGAAAAATCAGATGGCACTTATTTTATCAAAAGATTAGTATCTCTGATAGATCTAAGGCCTACTAAAATAGCCATTAAAAATCCTTCTGCATTCAATTATCTTTGAGGTATACACAGAATGAAGAATGTATCCAAACACAAAATGGGGCTCTGTGAGAAGGCTTTTCTGATATTCTCAAAGCCTCTTTTTTATAGAACTGAAGACAATATATTGATTAACAACTAGTAACTATTACAATAGCATATTATATATCCTGCAAATTTTAATACCTGAAAGTACAAAGAAAGAGTTTTATACTGGATGAGAACAACAACAAGGGATTTTTGGGATTTAATGCCTATATAAAACAGTTATAATTTTTTTTTCTCCTTCAGTAACGGTTTTGTATTTTGAAAATGTGTAATGTTTTGACATTTGTATTAAAATCAAAAAGGTGACCCTGTGACTAAGTAAGTTGAATAGCCAACCTGACAGAAATGTAATAACCCTCTTGTGTTTGTTGTCGGACTGGGAAAAGTACAATTTATTATCTCAGCAAAGATATGAACACAAGTAAGGTCTATCATCCGTCTTCAGTAAAAAAGGTGGCAGAAATAAGAGGAGCTATGATCAATGTACTAAAATAATAATTACTTCATTATAGTAAAGCCAACTCAATTTATCATTTTATTTTTACACATCTATAGCTGATAAAGCAAGTCATAGGTTTGGGAAGTGCAATTTCAGATCTGGCAGTAAAATGACTGATGATTAGGAATGAACTAGGCTATGAATAACTGCATAGTACATATTATGAAATTAGATTCAGAAAGAACTGGACTAAATAAACATGCTACATTGTTAGATACTTCTCTGACCAGAGAGTGGAAAATTTGTCATGGGAGTCTCAGGCGTATGAAAACTAAATGTGAGATAGAAGATACCTGTATTTAAACAGGTACAACACATGGCAATAGACAAAAATTATAGGCAACTTCTTAATTATTGCCCTTTATAACACATTCTGGGAAAGCGGATATCCTACTCTGTGTATTTATTTATTCAAAATTTCCCAGTCTAGATTTATGTAATTAATTAGAGTATTGAATATTTATATCCTGTACGGGGGGGTTGAACTAAACTATCTCTAGAGGTCATTCCCACCCAAACCATTCTATCATTTTAATTTAGATCAACTTATTTATTTACTTGCAGCTTCTTAACACACTGTTGGAAGTGTAACATAACCTTGCAAGTGACCTTGTTTTACAAAACTAAAAGCATTTCTAGAAAAAGATCAAAACTTCCTAAATTAATTAATCTTTCTGTTCTAACCAGCAGCATTTTTCTCTAATGTAGAAATGTGACTTCCAACGTCTGCATGCACATGCATTAATCTGCTTTTATCAAAAAAACCTTTTCTTCTTCTTTTACAAAACCAAAGTGTCAAAAGCATCAACAATAGCAGAGTCATTCTAGGACACCTTTGCATGTTTTGCCAAAAGTAAATTGTTCTGCTTCAGCCTGTATTTCCTGGTGACAATGTTCCACTTGATTTTCCACAGAAAACTGTATCTGACAAGCCGCTTGGAGGGGGGAGCATTCCCTTAGGTGTAATGCCCATCTCTGTCCCCATACACCCAGAGGGAAAACAGCAGAAACCATGAGGACTCTGGACATGTGTCTGGACATTTGTTCTACAGATTACACACGCTGATGGCCAAAAAAATTCAATTGATCTCATACTTTTTTAGGTATGGATCTCCAGACTAAATCAGAAATCCTTTGGGTTTGCCCTTGACCACCAAGTAGGGAGGCAGAAACACCTAAATGAAGTTTCTATTTTCTCATAACTTTGTTTTCCTTAATTATTATAATGCATATCAAAATCAAGAAAACATTTGATTTCCTGTTTTTCTATTCTGATGTTGACATGTTGATATTCACATGCTATCATCAGAAATAAAGTAATTTACTGAGTATTAAAAATTGCAAAATGAAAGAAAGGGTAAATCAAGGTCTCTTCCTGTAATTTTTATCCTTGCAAACTATGTTTTCCTGTCCTTATAGTCCCTTTGAGATGCAGATATAGTTTTCTAAGAGCTTAAATCTGATAAACAATGTTCACAGCCTGCTGATGAAATGATGAAATGATGAAATGATGAAATGATGAAATGATGAAATGATGAAATGAAACTGCTTATAGCCATTAAAATGCAGGACAGGCAAAGATTTCTGAGTCAATGAGATTTTTTTTGCACACCCAAATTTGAATACAGGGGTGCATGCTGATTTGTAATGCTTACATACTGATTAAAGTAAAAGAAATAAAAACTAAGCTTTTGATACATTTGAGTATAAACACATGAAAGTCTTTTTATGTATGTGGGTGAAAACTATAAATATACATATGAACTATTAATTACACAATTCCTAGTAGAGTAAGGGGCTGTTATGAAACACTGACCTGTCTTCTGGGCAGCTAACCATTCTTTTTGAATGATCCAAGTATTAAATTAATTATTTGAGTGCACTGGGTATCACAGGTATTTTTATTATCCACATGGCTGTCAGATATTAAATAAAACTTTAAAATGTATTAAAAAATAATTTGACAGATCCCCTTTTTGCTCCTTTTTGTCTTTCTTTCAGATTGACTGCTCCGAGTGTGAACAATGTTGATGTTCCTCCACTAATAAACTCTTTTCTTAGTATTCCTCCAATAGATGCTGTTGTTTCCACTGAGACACTGTTTGTTAATTACCAGTGTTAAATGAAATGTGCTGTCATCCCAGAAGTCACACTACTGCAGCAGAAGGACGGCAGATACTCCAGTAGACCTTAATTAAGATCCTGGCTACTTTAAGCCCTACATGTCCCATGACATTTTCCAAAGCACAGAGAGGACTTAGCTTGGTTGTCCAGCTGAACTGTAAACATGTAATGAGATTTGGCCTAATTTATATTCCTCTATATCCACAGTCTGCCATGGACAACACACATTTCTCCACAGTCTATAAAAAATAACAAAAATGTTTGGCTTTAAATCTGGTATTTTGCATAAACTTCAGGATATGTAAGGTTTTTTTAGCAGAGGAATCACTCACTATATTTAAGGTCAATATTCCCTATTAATTCAACAGCAATTTTAAAGTTTATTATATGGCCTCCAGTTCAACATCTTTTCTCTTTCAGGAAAATACTTAAACATGGTCAGATACAACCAACTTAAGCATAGCTAAAAGCCTTTAAGCACTGTTCAGAGTTATAGTTGCATTGAAGCTGTAAACAGAAGACTGACAGGGAGAAACACATATTGTGCTAAAGCTAAATTTTTGCATCCACACTAAGTGCAGATAATAAAATCTGCAAAGACTGCAAACAGAACAAAAATCTGTGGGAAAAGATGAATATACTATAAAATATTTGAAGGAGGCAGACTACATAGGCATTAACACTTGATGTTAATTATACCTATTTGAGGTTTCCTTTGAATATTTTCACCTCCTCCTTTCCCAGGCTACACCAAAAGACCATTTGAATTTTGCTCATCATTAACTCGATTTTTGAAAAAATGTAATTACCTTAGCGCTTTTTGGTTAGTGTATAGCAAAACAGGAATTTTGCACTCTTGTTAGTAAAAGGCATAATATTAGATGAATCCAAGACAAATTCACATTTATCAGTGGTTCTAAATATAGTTTAGTGGTAATATGTTCCCTGCAAGATCCTCCAACACCAGAGGCCAATGGAAGTTTTTGCTGGTAAAGCTAAATTATGTTTATGCAGAGCGAAGTCAGATGTTGTTGGCGGCACATTTATTCCCAAGTATGGTTGCTAGAAAGCTAGAAAAAGTTGGAGACTACTGATTGAAACAGAAAACCTTTTTTTTTAAATCTAAGTTCCTCTGCTTCTGTGCCTATTTCAGGATCCCTTCCAGCTAATGGACAATAAAAACAAAGAAAGTCAAAGTTCAAGGTCTCAAACATTAATTATGAGACCAGTGTTCTGCTGATTAAATGTCATCCAGTTTTGTCATCATAACCTAGATGCATATTTTCTATCTAATACTTTAGAAGCACAACCAGAACATTACAGAATTAATGGCTGAAGAATGTTTGATGAAATTCAAGATAATGATACACAGCTGGTGTTTTGCAGTGACAGCTGTTTTGTTCTGGCTGATCACATATAATATAACACACTACATGTAGAGAGGAAAAAAACCCACAAACTTTACATCTTTAAGCCATTATACTGATATTTGGTATATAGGGAATTAGTTTTTGAGCTTGCTGTACAATATCACTCAAAATTAAAGTGCAGTCTTTACCCTTTCTACTTCACATCCTGTCCATACATTTGCCCCTTGAGAGGCAAATTAAGAAAAATATCTCATTTATATGCTTTCACAAAGGTAAGTAAGCCTCTGGGCTGTCTTAGAATAACAGGAAAAAGAAACTTCTTTGCTATGATCACAATAGAAAAACAACAGGTTTACGTCTGATCTAATGTTGTAGTATCCAAAAATGTTAAATTCTATAGAATTTAGATACCTGTGCTGCTGCGGGGAATTATTAAAGCTGTTTCATTACTGCTGACTGCATTCAGCAAATTTTCAAGTGTCTGTAGATCACCTCATTAAAATGCAAACCAGAACTACAGACCTTTGAGAGGTGGATCAAGGGGAGGCAGAGATTTTAAAAAAAAAAAAAAAGTGGTTGATGACATGCGTAATTGGGCAACACAAGCATTATAGTAGCAACTGAAGAGAACAACAACTCATTTGAAATAAAAATATGGTACTACTTTCAGTATTGTGAAGGACTATACAAAAGAGCAGAAATTCTTTTTTCCTTTTTTTTTGACATACAACAGAGATGTCTTTGTTCCTCCCATCCTAATAAAGAATATTAACTAGACTGGTGCATCTAAAGATGGATTTAAGTACAGCTTTGGGACGGCTGTTGTCTTGTGTGCACACACGTAAAAACCTATGCTAGGATTTTACATGGGATGCACAACTGTACATGTAAAAATTACTGAGGCAAGCTAAGTCTTCACTAAGATGTCATTAGCGCAGTTAATGAACTAGTTGTCTGTTTAGCTTTCTGCTCTGTTGGCCACTTGTGTATGATGTTGTAGAGACCCCTCTGCCCTGCCCTTCAGCTCCACACAAGGCTGCTCTGAGCCACTGCACAAACTCTGTGCAAGTGTGCTGTGCTTGTCAGTTTATTCTAATGGGACAAGTCAGATGAAGAAGAGGGAGAATGTAGTTGTTATCTCTCTACACAGGAGGCAAACTGAAGAAATATTAAGCAGCTAATGTGAGATTTCACAAGAAAACTTTGGCTGGCAGAAGCTAAAAATAGATCACGAAACCCTGATACCCTGTCTCCCTCACAGGGCTGTTGTCTCTGCTGACAACCATGAGTTCTAAAATGCTTTGATGTTCTGCTCTTGATAAGGGAAATAATAAAACAACATTAATATACATTGGAAAAAATGTATTATAGATTTGGTAGAGTTCAGGCATGAAATAAACTTCCACAGGAGTTCAGATCTGGATCCAATAAAGCTTTTATGCAATGCTATGAGGACCAGCAAGAAAAAAAAGGCTCTTGATACTAGAATAACTGGCCTGTTCAAGATCTCTTTTTTTTTCCCCTATTTGCATGGCTTCCCAGTAGTGGTATAATGAAGCCTCTGATCAAAGTAATTAAGGCTTCTAATTAATAGGGGAAACTCACACTTACATATGGTAACACTGTAAATTTCAATTAATTGCTCTAGACAAGAATTTATTCCAAATTCTCTTCCTGACAAGCTGCAAAAGTCATTACTAATTAGTCATTTTTTCAGACATGATATCCTGACAGAAAAATAGAATTGACATTTTTCTAGCACCAGATAACAGTCAAAATTTAAATGAAAGAACGTGCACATGACAAATCTCTCATACCTGTGAGTGAATTCAGTTATTTGTAACAGTTTTGTCATTTTTCAGACAATTCTTGGGTGGAGAATGTGGATCTGGTCCTGGAAATCACAGTGTTTTTCCTGGAGAGTTAAAACTGAAAATTAATTTTTTGTATTCATATATTTACTTATATCATCACATTTATTTACTTGCTATGAAGTCCCTGGAACCATTCTAAAACCATTTCCCAACAAAATAAGATGAGCTCTCTGCAACTGTGGGCAAGTTGCCTTTACAAAAAGTTGTTTGTAAATAAGACATGCTCATATATTCAGGAATTATCCTTTCCCCTTAGTAAAATGAACCTGTGACACATGAAGATGAATTTGTCATTGGGTTTGGTTCTTTTTTTTAGCAAGAAAACTGAAATTAACCATCTGTCAATCATAAATCCCCCTGCATATTCAAGCAATCCTTATTCATGGATGGAATTTGAGTCGAACAAGTGTAATAAATATCCTTTATCTGTCATTGCTTATTCAAGTCTAACAGATTCATACACAGATCTTAGGTTCTGGGCTTGCAATTAATCGAATTTGATTGAAATCACATTATTTTCTATCTATGTAGTTTCTGAAAGAAAGACTGATTAATGGTGATCCATGATATGATTTTACTTCTGATTCATGTTCAGCGCAGGATACAATTCACTAGAAGTTGTTACTATGCAATGGTTAGCTATTAAGCTGTTTTTGAAGCCCTCATAAAGCATCTATCACATCCCTGACACCTGAATATTCTGACAGTCGGCCCCTAAGCATGTGACTCTTTCCTGATTAGCAGACCACAACTGGTTTTCTCATCTAAGATAATCACCCTAAATCACCCTAAATTGCATCACAGTCAATGGTGAGAACAGGATATCACCTAAAATGAGATTAATCTACCACTGCTCCATTTAGGTTAAGGGAGATTCTGGTGGTCACTTTAGGCTTTGGCCTTGAAATTACATAAGATAATTTTTTTTATCTGAGACTACATCTGTTCTACTACTGTATCTATAAAGTAAACAGTACCAACCATCTGGACTGTTTAATTATTACAACATCCCTGGCACAACATCATCCCTGGGCAAATCACACTTTCCCAAATGGTTTCTTGAAAGATTCTGGGCTACAACAGGTCAGGAACCATCCTTAACAGAAATCCTGCATGCACTATATCTTTATCAGGAGGTTAAAAGGATTTAGCAACATGGATGAGGTCTGCCTGTACCAGCTGGCCCAGGGAATAAGTCCCAGCACTGCTCAGCTCACTAGGATAGATGTAGCTTCAGCCTGCTGGCCAGTTCTAAAGAAGGACTTAAACACCCCAGGCAGAGCACCACAGAGATAATCTCCCTTGAGCTGCTCATGACATTCTTCCTAATACAGCTCAAGATGCTGTTGATCACCTTTGCCATGAGATGACACTGCTGGCTCTTAGTCACCATTTTGACAATCACAACCCCCAAGTTCTTTTCTGCAAATCTGTTTTCCAACTGATTGGCCTCCAGCTTGCCCTGGTGCCTGAGGTTATTGTTTTCTTTATTTCATGAGATTCCAGTTTGTCAAATTCTCCAGCCTGTCCAGGTCCCTGGACACATACTTGTGTACCAGTAACTCCTGAGAGTTTTCTATCATTTGCAAAACTGCTGAAATACATTCTGTTCCACCCTCCTAGTCATTAACGAAGGTGTTAAATAGTGCTGGCTCCAGTACTGACCCTTCAGGTGCATCACTAGTGACTAGACTCAAGCTGGACTTCAGGATGCTGGTCACAACCCTTTGAAGCCAGGTTGTCTACCTCGCTGTTCACTACCCCAGCTAGCACTTCATGAGTTTGTCTGTGAGAATGTTATGGGAAACAGTGTCCAAAGCTTTTAAAACATCGAATTGTCTCCCCTCCTCCACCAACACAGTCATATCAACAAAGAGAACTATCAGTTTGATTAAGTGTGATTTCTCTTTCATATATACATGCAGACTTCTGCAAATCATCTCCTGAATGTAAATCAGCTCTGCTAATGTCTTTGTTTAAAGAATTGCTGATAGAACCTGACCCATCAGTCAGGACCTTGTGACATCAGGCAGGAAGCCACAGAAGGTAAGCAGAAGATAAGAGGAAGACAGACAAATTATGAGCAAAAATAATAGGAGGGAGTTTGTCATCAGAATTACAGAGGAGTTCTGGGTTACAGAAGTGAGAAATATATGGTACATAGGACACAGCTCCCATATATAGGCTGTCAGGCACCACTAGTTCTGTGTTATCAGAACAAATTGTTGTGATAAAAGTGGATGGCACTGAAGTGCTTGTGCTGCAGTGAATGTTAGCTCAATACAGACCCTTCATCAGGAAAAGGCATCACACTCAGTGTTCGTTGGTCTGCTGCCTTACTACAGAGCTGGGTGACTTTAAGTGTGGGTATTTGTAAAACTATAAATGAAAAGTGGTCTTTCAACATACTCAGTGAGATGCTTTGAGAGTTCACACGTATTCAAGTTTAAGAATTTACATTTTAAAAAAATTGTGGAATACAACTATGGGTATAGAAATGTAACATTCATGTAAATTTCATTATATATGTCTTTATCTTTTGTGTTCTCTCTTTTGTTTTTGTTTTTTTTTTTAATCTCACCTTGATATCTTCACTCACAATAGACTGATATTTTGACTTAAAATGTCCACTTAATAGATTTGGAAGGGGACTTAAACCTCATGACTCTGACATCTAGTCCTAAATTGTTTAAAACAGAAGAGGCAGATTAAACCATTATATTTTAGCAAATATATTGCAGTAGGAAAAAAAAATTTTTGAAAGCTTTGCTTTCTTTACATGAAGGTATACTCAAGTTAAAACACAACTTCAAAAACTGTAATTTACTTCTTCTAGTTATTCATTAGTTAAAATTTCATTGGTGGCTGTATTGCACAACTTAAAGCCTTTTAATATTTTAGTATCTCTCACAAGGCGTGAGATCTCTCACTCCCCTCCCTCATTCAAAGCAAACAGCTTCCCTCATATTCATTTGCAAATGTGCTTCCTAAGGCAGGGATGTCCAGAGCTGAATAATGCCACCTGCAAAATACTTGGAGGGCAGATGTTTCAAGGAACTATATTATATCTTTGTATCTTCTGCCATATTTTCTATATCTTCTACTAGCTTCCTGTCTTGTACAGCTCTGTTTCTGTACCGGAAATTTTCAACACGAAAAATTGCTGCTACAATCCAAGAAAGTTCTGCTTATGGAAAGCTGATCAGGACCTGCACACAAGAATAATAACACAACATAGTAGGTTTCATACATAAGAGTGGGTATACATAACATCATATTAAGAGTAAGTAATTCAGAACATATTTATAAAGGATTCTGAAACAAGGACTAAAGTGCAATTTTGGTAGTAACCACGTTCTTGGCATGCAGTTCCATAGTACTTTGGAACTATCAAGTTCACATACAATTAATAATTTTAAAATTCCTGCACTGAGTTTCTCTGATGGCCAGAATTTTCAGAAAAAAAAAGAGAAATTAGACAACCTTTATTTTTCAGTAATTGTCTCTCTTATTTCATACATTTTTGATGGTCTTTTAGACCTGGTTTACTGCACTTGACAATGTTCCTCAGGATATGACTGTGAAGAAAAAAAAAAAAAAAGAGAGGCTAGGAGCAATTGCAAGCAAATCGTATTTGATTGCATGGCTTCTAAAATGTGAATGACCTTCTTTTCCTCATCTTACTTTCATGGCTTGGAAATCAAAACCAAAGACGTGTGTGGCAGTGGGAAGGAACAAAAATATTGTAGCTAGAGGTGTAACTGTTGCTGACATCAGCTGGCAATAAGTGCAGAAATATTGTTTAAAGTACTAAAGATTCTGAAATAATTATGCAAGTTAGTTCTTAGTAGCTGAAGAACATTTGTGATGCAGAACAAGGACCTGTACCTTATCAATGGCACAAGAACTAACGGATGTCAGGAGACAAACCGACCCAGTAGATGGTATGAAAATGTCTCTATATATGGATACAGTGTTGAGACCAGAGGCAAATAACAGCCTGTTATCAGAGGATGCAGAACAGGTTATCTTAAACTCCAGAATTTTTAAATCAATTACGTTAGAACATCTGTCCTAGGATTTATTTCTTCCCAGATTGTCTGTAAATAGGGATGTGTTTTGTCCAACAGGAAGCACCATCTCTTACATTTGTTTTACACTGTTTAACTAAAGTAATTGGAAAATATTATCCACCATATGCTACTTCATTTCAGTGAATTATAAAATGTACAGAAGCACAGGCATAGCAATGATTAATAGTTAGCCCTGTTTCAATGAATACAGATCCTGGCATGATAACATAGAACAATATCAATGCTGCCTGGCTAGGATTGCTTGCATCGTTAGCATCAGTGGAGGAGTAGGGTGTTATTAACACTTCAGAGAAAGAACCAGATTTCTCTTTTGGTCGTAGAGGCAATCCTGAAATAACATCTCCTTATGCACCAGTATACGTAAAATTAGCTCTTTTTCTTGTGCTGTACCCTTGGCCTATGTTTCACGTTGTTCAATTATCTACCATGTCCCCCTGCACCAAAGTTTTGTAGCCTTCTCTTTTATTTTCATGTGACTGGTCTGAGGCATTTGGCTTCAACTAACTTCCAACTGATAAAACCTCTTTTTACTTCTGTGGCTCTTCACATCATGACTTAGTCGCCCAAGAATCCTATATTTATTAAGTCTTGTCCTATGCTGCCTTTCAATCAATTTATAAAAAGAGGCTTTGGCTGGCAACTAGTCCCTATATTGTCTTTGAGAAGCACGTAATATGGATGTAGAGGAGTTTCATTCCCATTATGTTTTAAGCTCTACTACTTAGCCAGTAATTTTTCAGTTTAAGATTAATATATCTACTTTCGTATGGTGCTAACATAATTTGAATGTTGTGTGAGTGTCTAGCAAAAGTGCGGGCGTGTCTCACCATCTCCCCTCCTCATCCCATTTGCTCTGTGGGCACACTGTTCATGTGAGACTTGTTTTATTAATAAAGCCAACAAAACCAAATACTTATTTAGGAAGGATATGAATAAGTGCTTATACTTAAACATAACTAGAAAATATAGATCTGTTTATCTGTGGAAAAATCTTGATACTCCATCATTTGCCCAACCACAACTGGAACTTGGAGCATCTGGCACCTATTTGTAATGTGATCTAGATTAAATCAGATTCTAAATTGGGTGTGAAGGAATCCAGCATAATGTAATTATGTTGTCAAATACGTATTTTGGCACTGCATATAAATAATTATATGTATTTGTGTATTTATATATATTACATGTAATTTAAAAAACCTTCGTAGTGTCCTTTTCAAAAATACTGGTCTATAGCATCGACTGTAGAAACACACATCTACTGCATCAGCATTTTTGACAACATTTTTATTTGTCAGAAGAACAGAGTAGCTCTTTCTGGCGCTTTGAGCCCTCTCCTACTCTCCATTTCAAGTCAGATACATTATCTACCCTTTACCTAAGAAGCTTTTGCAATCTTGTCTCCCTTAATAAAGAGAAACAAAAGACATTACCAGAGCAAACTGGAAAGGCTGAGCAGTGGGGATGACATCTGGTCACAGTCTAATTTTTATGAAGCTGTACCAGCAATTTTTTCTCTCGCAGCTGACATATTCCTTGTGTTGTGTTGTAGTGAAAAGCTAGCAGAAGGAAGGTGGGAGATGAAAGGGGAGAAATAGCCAGACACAAATAAAGGAAAGACAGTTCCATTCCTCAGGATCCAATCAAGTAAAGCGCTTCTATCTAGGCTTAAACACACACACAAAAATGAAACAGGAGCCTTACCCATTCCTTTTTTGTAGAACTACAAACCAATATGCTCTTTTGTAATTGCCCTAAAAATATTCTGTGCCATCTTGTTAATTCAAGAGAATAAATTGCCTTAAGTTCTGTGCCCTCTTACTTTTTTAGTTTGTTCTTTTTTTTTTTCACCTATGTCTGCAAACTTCAAGTAATTTAAAACCCGTGACTCTAAATGTGAGAAAGGATTAATTTCCTTAGTAATTGGCTTAAAGAGAAAAAAAAGCCCAGGAGCACTGAGAGTCAAGGCTAGCTCCCTGTTTCAGAGGACTACTTTTCCCTATCGTGCAAACAGTATTTCTATGAGCTTTAATTCTTTTCCAAGAGAGTACAAAGGGGTCAGCAAAAATCAGTAGCTAGTATTAAATTGCATTTCAAAACCTTAAGCTTCCTGTGCTAAAGATTCATCATTTCTGTGGAAAATTTGGTTCCCTCTGGCAACGTTATACATCACTCTGGCTAACACTGCAGCAAACTGCCAAAGGTATGGAACAAATGCAGCATTAAGGGTGCTGTAAATTTACACCTTTTGCTATGGGGAAAATCAAAGCTGTAACCCCTCTTTCAGAGGCCAGAAATTCCTCTTAAAATGCCTTCCATGAAGATATCCTAAGACCATGCAATTGCATAAATCTTTGGTAGATTTGAAAATGATGCATGTTCCCACTACTAGAATGGAGAGGAAGCAATGCTGTATTTTCCAGGATAACTGGTAACAATGTGCTGATTGCTTCCAATCACATGAGGAGAAAAAAGACTTGATCTGTGACACTGTTTAGTAACAAACAAAAACATAGGACTATTTATTGCCAGAAAAGAAAAGGCTTTAACTCTTCCCATGCAGGAGCCCACTCACCACCAGTATTACATCTACAGAGCTCAGGGAAAAAGAGATGGTTAAGATAAGAACAGGAGGTAGGAGCTGATCCTGACTGGTTTAGATGATTGTATACTTCAGCTGATCATTTGATCTCTTGTAATTTCTAAGTAACATTTATCTTCATATCCCTTTGGCAATCACAGAATGGGTAAATCCTTCTCTTTCTATCCAGTGTGATTTTATGTGGGTTTGTATAAGCATATGGTCTTCTACCTCTGACCTCTGATGATTAATCATGCCTTCTTTTGCATTTTACTCATATTGGGATGATGTGTGAATTCCTACTCTGTCCAAATAAAATTATGACATTGTGCAGGACCAGAGAGACAATGTAGTTATATTAATGATATGTGTGTGCTGGGAGTGGGGAGGGTATTAAGCTAATTCTCCTTATGGAAAAGACATCATAATTGTGAGGCATCTTGTTGATCTCTGTTGTTTGTTTTTTTTCTTGTCTCCCTTTGCTAGACTAGAGGTGGCAAATTTAGAAACATGAAACATTTATTACTCTCTTGAAGTTTCTGGTGGAAATTGGCAAGTGATTAATCACCTCATTTTGGTATTCCACTGGAGAATTAAATTACTCAGCAGAATTTTTGTTGTATTGAGAGAACTTCTGACCATTCTGAATCAGAGAAGTTTGAGGAAACAACACAGGGAAATAAATACGTATTATATGCTGTATGTATGTATGCATTTTATACACATTTTGAAAAAAATAATTTTTTTTTTATTTCTGTTTCGATTGGTCAGGGGGACATTGTCAATACTGCATATAAAGGCTATAGATTTTATTGGAAACTGGCCCAGTTTAAGTTGATACTGTTGTTTTCCGAGGGTACAAGCATCTATTATTTCATGAATGAATGCTACTGCTCAGGCCATTATCACCATCTCTTCTCAAGTACTGAGACTTGGCTCAGTCATGCTAATTGCTCATGTGCATGATCTTCATAAAAGGCAAATCCAGTGTTGTCAAATGTCCTTGGGATTTTGCCAGCTCTCTATTCTGTTCTCATTCAGTCCCTCTCAGCTATAAAGGATGAAGATGATCTAGCAGGTACAGGTGCCTCCTCAGTGGCATCAATTATTGAGCTGCTGTGCTCCCTGGAGTTGCATTTTCTTTTTTCCCGACTGAAAAGAAGAGCCTTGGCTTGCTCTAGCCTCTTGATTCCTTGATCATAAACTTGAGTACTCAGGACATCATGGCACTGTACCTTGTTATTAGATCACACAGTACTGACACCTGCAAGAACAGTCTAATAAGGTTGAGCACATGCAGAATTGCACAAACAGATTAAAGGAGTAATCTGAAGTTTCCAGTAGGTGGTTAGAGCTGTCTTATTCTTCCTCTCCTCCCACTCTTCAGCTTGTAACATAAGTTTATTCATATTCCAGGCAAATAATAAAAATTTTGTTAATAATTTAACTGGAAGAGACCTTTTTTTTTTTTTAATTAAAGGCTGTTGCACACCTCTTTTTGCCTGGCAGTCACTTGCAATATTGTTACGTGTGCATATTATTTGCAGTATATTTTTTTCAAGAAGTGAAAATTTTATATTGCTTTACTAGTACATCCTAAGACACTGGGTGTTATTTGTCACAAATATGTGCTGTCAAGAAAAGCATCTCAACACAAAGGGAAAGGAACAGTAGGAACAGCTGTGCTAAATCTTTTGTGGTACCTGTACATCCTGTCATTTATTGTGGAAAAATGATAACAGCGCACAAATGCAGCTCTGGAAGACAGGGATGAACTGTTGGGACTGGAGACACTGTGAATGAATGAACAAAGTGCTTGTTTTTCTGGGGTTGCTTCTGTGGGTGCCTTTATATTAGTTTGGCTGAACAAGTCTGACATAAAGATTGATGTAACTTATTGGCTGCAGAGCTTCTGTGAGAGGCTGTTGTCAGTCTCTTTCAGGAGGAAGCTTGCAGTGAATCGCTCCATATATTTGGCAAGATGTGACATGTTTTAATCAAGTCTGATGGGCACCTGTATGTTTTGCCAGGTTCATTTTATCAATGCCTTATTTCAGAATGACTTCATCTTATTTGCTGCTCAAAGTCCTAGAGAAGATTAAACAAATGTAAAGGCTGGCTCTTCAAACATATGCTTGTTTTAAGAATGAGAATAATTTCCTCTGCCTTCAATGTCACTATTCATATATCTAATGTTAAATGCTCATCTGGACCTTTTTGTGAACATTCCTCAGTTTGCAATGAAGTTAGTGTGAACTTTTACATTACATTTGATAAAGCTTTGGATAAAGCCTTGCATATGCATACATAGGAAATTAATGTCTACTAATTGCAAAGCTTTCAAAGTACCATAGAGACTCATAGTGCTCTTACAGCTAATCTACTCTGAGTTAATTATCAGTCTTGGTAAATTTATGTTAAAAGCTTGGCGCAAATAATGAGTCAAACAGCAGAACTTTTACCCACGCAGAGTGTGGAATTAAGTCCAAATTTAGATTCCCCATCTCAGGGAGAAAGAATTTAAACATATGTCTCAAACTGCCTGAAAAGATGATGAAATTTAAACTAGGCCTCATCTGTAAAATCTGAAAAGAGATAAAATCTTATTAAGTTTTGATTAAGTCAGCTCATCTTAGACTAGTATGACTTAGAAAATTCACACTTTGTAACTTGATTTTTTTATCAGTGCAACACCACAGGGCAGTCATTTTTTATACTGATATTATTAAAAAATGGAATGTGATGAAACATGTACTGAACATTATGATTAGGAATTTAAAAAACAAAACAAACATTTTTATTGTTTCATTAATTAAATCAACTGTAATTCAGATTCTGCATGCAATAAAACTATTTCTTTTTTAAATTCAGGTAATAACTATATTAATTAACTCAATATTATAGTTTTTTTAGAGAAAATTTTGGTTAAAGAGAAATTGGAAAGCATTACTTTTAGATGCTAGTGTGTATTTTGCAGCCTAAACACAACTTTTGTTACAAATAAACAGTGTACTTGGTTTAATGAGAGTATATTTTATGTATAAAGGATTCAGAGAAAGATTTCTGTACATCTCCCGGGAAAAAAAAATCTATTTAACGTAAAATTAACTTTTCAAGTTTCAATATAGTAAAAAATATATTTTTCTCATAAAGGAAAAATTGATATATAACATAAATAAAGTCATAGAATTACTTTTTCTTTTGAAACATATATAGTAACTTTTTTTTCCCTAGTTTGACTATTTAGTTTATAGAATCTTGGAAAAATCTGATTTGTCTAAGTTGTACTTGTAATCTCTCAAAATGTCTTCTGGTAGTATTGTATTTCTGCATTCGGTTTGAGTACTACCTGAGGAAGCTGGAACTAAGTATACTATAACAGTGTAAAATAAGGCTATAACAAATTTTTAAAAATTCTTTTATCAAAAATATATTTATAAGTATTTTTTCCTTATATTTACAATTATATCATTACTAACATTTTCTTTATCACATATTTAACTCCTCAAGTTTTCAACTTTTTAAATCAAGATAAGTTCTATTAATATTATAGTTGTGAAATTGTAACATTTACAAATATTATTAACGCATTGCTGTTTGACTTCAAGAATTGTAAAATAATGAGAATTTGTAATTATTTTTATTTATTTGAACCCATTTATCTGAACTTACCTAGCTACTGTATCAGTCAGGCACACAAACACAGAAATGTACAAAAAAGACTGAGAGAAAGAACTGATAAGATGACAGAAAAAGGAAATCTGAAAAGGAGACTTGACAAAGATATATATTGTGACAGTTTAAAGTTGTTTATACCCTTGAAAAAGGCCTTGTATAATGGTCAGGATTTCCACTTGCTTGAAGAGATAGAGGAGGAACCTCACTAATTTATGAAAATGTGCTACAAGCACAATTATTTTTTAATATTATATTAAATAGATGACAAGGAGACAATAACTGGTTGAAATAAGTCAATTACGTAAGGGGAGCCTTTTTTCCTGAGAAAAACACAAGCAATGCCAGATATTCCATAGTAGGAAAACAGTGCACAGTGATCAGTGCTTACTGAGTAAGACCCAGTTATTCCAGCTTCACGACACATTTGGAAACAGAACTACTGCAAGCCAAAAGCTCTTTTATTAAGGTTAACTTTTTTTAGCAACACATTTTGTTTGCTAAATCTACAATTGTTTTCAATCATGAAGGAACCATTTTATGAATATTACTGTTGTGAAATTTTAGTGCTTAGGCAGTAATGGTGAAATGCAGGCACTTATTATAGGCATTTAAAGTTTTGTCTCAATAACTTTAGGTATATGCATGCTGTTGCTTCTTCAAATTAGCAGAAAAGAATGAAAAACAATGTTTAATGTGGATAGAAAGTCTGACAGGTTTTTATGTATTCTCATACAGGTTTTTTCACACAATCAAAACAAGTAGATTTTTAGCAAGACTAACTGCAACATTTCTCCATCGCTTTTTTAATGACATGCAATAAAAATGGAGACAAATTGCTACAATCATCAGACACATCAATATGAAACTGTTTGTGAATCATTTCCCATAAAATGCTGTATCACCTGATCAGTATTTTTGTCTTTTTTTTTTCTGAGTTTGAATCTTCTGGCAGCATGAATTTAGATTTCATTAATATGTTCCTTCTATGAAGAGTTGGGTAAATATGTCCCACAGCATGCATGCTACCATTGTGGCATACACATTGATCAATTACTGAGTTTTTTGTTCTAAAAGTCATGCACTGGATGTCCCGTATTAGTCACATGGTGACACCTTAGCCAGTCTTATGCTAGTCTTTCTTTACCCTTGTGTGTAAGTACACATGTAGAAAATTGTGTATTTGAAGAAATACGTAAATTTCAGGAAAAAATGGCTAATTGTTCCCAGAGAACATCACTGCAACACAGAGCTAAGGATCTTACATGTCACATTTTACCCCTCAGTGTAAGCTGAGGGTCCATAAAGCTCCTTTGTCACTGGCCTGTTCTTCAGGCAGTGTTTATTGTTGAAAGCAGCACAGACTCAAATGTTTTTGTATTTCTTGTGACATCAGTGACACATTTCCTGAATGCTACACGTCAAACAGATAATCACAGTATAAGGACTTGGGAAAAGTATAATGGCTTCAACTTGAGTTACAACCTTCAGTAAGCTATTTAAGATGGTAAGAAATATATTAATCACAAAAATTGGATATTTCCTGCATGAACAAGTATTTGGAATATAATGTTAATGGAACAGAATAAATATGTAAAGCTTAGACAGAAACTTAATTTTTGCTTTATTTCAGTAGTACAAATCGTTATAATATCAGAATATCATCAAATTAAAATAAATTTGATATGTTTATAAGCATCTACAGGGAAGTAGGTGCTTATAAACAGGGTTTAAATATTTTGGCTCCACAAAGTGGCTCAGGGACCATGTGAGCTATAATAAATTTGCAACTTGGCCATATAGCTCCATGTGCATTTTATTGGGTTCACAAACTGTTGGTAGAATGTCTTGACTAGCGAACTACACAGTTTCATAATTGCCTTGATCTTTTTCAGTCTTCTACCTTTTGGGATCAGTTCTAGGGCCATCTTTAAACAGTTGGTTTATCTTTAGATATTTGGTCTTAATGAAACATTTTGTAGCTTCTGTATGAACTGTGTGACCTCTTATTACATAGCTAGAAAACTTGGAATAAAGCAATGGATAACTTCAAATTTTACATTCAAGCATTAAAAAAAAGCCAACTTATAGATGGTTAGTTAAAATAGACTGCTTCTTATAAAAAACATTTTCTATATCTTGTTTGTTATAATGTACTAGAGAAATGGCTTAGTCATCATACTTGATTTCTTACGAACCTAATGCAAATGAATAAGCTTTGAATAATAAGTATATCCCGTAAAATACAATAATTAACTTCTTTGCACATGACAGTTTATAAAATGCTTATTTAAATCATAAAAATTTGATAAGCATTCCAGCAGGGACTCTCACAAATGTGCTCACCAAGATGGAAAATGGGCAATACAAGGGAAAGGTGGTAAAGAATTAACCTACTGACACTGGAGAAGGTGGATTTGGTAATCAAAAGATGAATAGTTACACAAAGTGAGTGACATACAGTTGCCATTTTTAATAGCAGTCATCATAATTAGCTCCTATGCTCCAGGAAAGAAAATCAAAATTGTGATATTAGCAAAAAAAGTGTAAGCTTAACAATTCAATTGAAAAATATTAAAGAGAAGGAAAAATATTGAAAACCTGCAGAATATAAGACTTCTGGAAAACATAATTCAGATGTGAAAAATTATGAAGGAGACAAAAAATGGAATCTCTCAAGCCCAGTGTACAAAGCACAGATGTAAAGACAAAGGGGAATGGAGTCACTAAATTAATGAAGCAAAAGGTGCAGCCTAAAAAGCTAATATTAAGGTAAATAATATTAAAGAAACCTCAAAACTTTCATAGATGACAAAGCAAATGATTATTACCATCAAAAGGATGGTAATAGGCATTACTCATCAGCTTACACTGATGAGTAATGCATAGAACGGGTATTTTTCAAGAGATCATCTTCCCATTGCTTCCCAAGTCTTTTTATCTGCAGAGAATTATGCACTACAAAGATAACTGCAGATGCTACTCAGAAGTTGGATTAACCTTGCATCAGTGAAGTGTAACAAACTTCTAAAGGTGACCAAAATATGATCGTCTATACCATTTCTGAAACAATGCTTGAAAGGAAGAGAAAGTAGGAACTATAGTGGTTTTAAATGTCTAACTGCTGAAGCAAAATACCTGCCTTATTGCAATTGCAATTGTCACAGCAGAGCTTCATTGACAGTACCAAGGAATTCCTAGCAGATTATTGTCTACAGTGGAACAATCCAAAGATAAGAAACAGAAATTAAAAGTATGAAGTTTCAGAGAAGGTAGATTATGTATTTTGAATTCTATAGGAAGCTTAAGAATAAATTACTAGTATCATTAACTGTACTTACTTTGATGTTTTGTTGCTGTTCATCAGAATATTTTATGGAAGGATAAAGAAGTAAGTACAGATTTTTTTTATTAATATAAAGGACAGTAGACCATGTTATATTTGCTATTCCATTAATGGTATGCAAAGATTTTCAAAAAAAATTGTACACTGGTTTGAAATAACAATAGAAGATGAGCTGTGTGAAGTGCTACTCTTGCTGTGCAGACTAGTATTAGATTGACTTACAGAAGTAGAGAAACTATGGAATTTGGAGTGACAGTGGAAAGTCCAATGATTTGTGGACAGTGTAGATCCTCCCTTAGCTGCTATATGTAATACATAGACAAAATCCTAAAAAGAAAGAAGACTAGGTATCTCCAATGAAGAGCATGAAAGATTTCAAATAAAATAAAGCAAATAAACAAACAAAAATCCAAATATGCCTATTGGAAAAGCCATGGAAAATAATGCAGTAGGAACAGCCTGAACAGATGCAGAGTGAGTTTTGCAAGGAACTGGGCAAGTGGATCCAGGCCAAGCTGGTGTTTGCACATCACCCATCTTGACAGATGGGGTGCAAGTCCTATAAAGATCAGGGGGAGTGGTGGCAGCCCCCAGAGTGGGAGAATAGAGGGGATAGCAGTTCATGAGAAGGTATTAAAGTGTATAACAGATACAAAGACAGTGTAGTGTAACTGTTGGCAAGAAGGGACGACAGTTACGAGGCAGAGCTACAATATGATATGTCCCTTGCACGCCCCACATATTTCTCTCCTCAAAGGACTTCTTCCCTGACCGGGAATCGAACCCGGGCCGCAGCAGTGAGAGTGCCGAATCCTAACCACTAGACCACCAGGGAATATGGAGATTTCATCAAAATATATTGCATTAGAATATCTTAGATTAAATTAGAATGCTCATTTATCAGTCTCTCAGGGAGTGCTTGATCTCACCTAAACTTTTATCCAACTTAGGGATTTTAGTTCCCTCAATAGTCCTTGGAGAAAGAAAGGGAATTCTTCTCACCCTTCTAAAATACATATCTTCATATGTTATGGGTCTCCCACCTAATTTCCCTGCTTCTCTATGAATTACTGTCTAAATGATCAGATTAGCCTAGTTATCTAATGTTTAAATGTCCATAGATACATTAAATTATTCTTACTTTTGGGGATGATTTAATTTGTTTCAAAGTAGGCATCTAATGGGTATGTGCTACACTTCTGTGAGACAAGGAGGCACTTGGAGGGGCCTGGGGAAATCCTTTAGGACTCTAGGAGGCAAAATCTTACTGAATACCTGTCTTCAGGCAACTACATTCCATAATGATGCAAAAGTAGGTCTTAAATCGTACAGTCAGAGGGCTGCAATGGATGGCTATAAACTCTTCAGAATGGGTAGGCAAGGAGAGAGGATTGTGGGAGATGATTTGGATGAGGGGGTAGTGTGCCCCCTTGTTTTTCAGATGACACCAAGTTGAGTAGGAGTGAGGGTAGAAAGGGTCTGCAGAGGGATCTGGACAGTCTGGATCGATGGGCTGAGGTCAGTTGCATGAGGTTCAATAAGGCAAAGTGCCAGGTCCTGCACTTGGGTCACAACAACCCCATGCAGTGCTACAGTCTGGTGGAAGAGTGGCTGGAAAGTGGCCCAGTGAAAAAGGACCTGAGGATTCTGGTCAACAGTGGCTGAACAGGAGCCAGCCATGTGCCCAGGTGGCCAAGAAGGCCAATGGCATCCTGGACTGTATCAGCAATAGTGTGGCCAGCAGGACCAGGGTAGTGATCTTCTCCCTGTACTTGACACTGATGAGGCTACACCTCGAATCCTGTGTTCAGGTTTGGGTCCCTCATGACAGCAAAGACATTGAGGTGCCAGAGAGTGCCCAGACAGGGGAAATGGAGCTGGTGAAAGATCTGGAGCACAAGTCTGAAAAGGAGTGGCTGGGGGAGCTGAGGGTGTTTATCTTGGAGAAAAGGAGGCTCAGAAGAGACCTTATCACTTTATACCACACCCTGAAAGGAAGTGGTAGTGAAGGTGGATGTCAGTCTCCCAGGTAACAAATGATGGGATGAGAGAAAATGGCCTCAAGTTGCATCAGAGGATGTTTAGATTATTAGGGAATATTTCTTCACCACAAGGGTAGTCACGCATTGGAACAGGCTGCTCAGGGAAGTGTTTGAATCACGGTGCCTGGAAGTGTTCAAAAATGTGTCAATATGGCACTTGGGCATGTGGTTAAATGTTGAACATGGTGATGATGCTGGGTGGATGGTTGGACTTTATGATCTCAAAGATGTTTTCCAATCTTAAAAGTTCTATGGTTCTATATGTTCTATGTTCTGTGGTTTAGGGGTAGACTTGGCAGGGATAGATAGTCAGTTGGACTCACTGATCTTAGAGTTCTTTTCCAATCTAAATTGTTCTACGATGTCTCTATTTCATAGTGTTAACAGGGTTTGGGTTCTTTTTATTTCATCTGTGGCTTGTCTATACTTGTTTTTCCTTAGCAAAGCCAAACCCAGCTGCAGTTAAGACCCAATGTATGCCAGGCATTCAGGCATTCAGTGAAAGCTGAATCAAGCTTGCTACTGAGTTTTTCTGTGATATCAGTCCAGCCCTTCAGACGGAATTTGTATGGATCTAAAGAAGCTGTCTTCTTAGGAGCATTTCGCCTCTCATAGCTCTAGTGCTAAGCTTCTAAGACGAATCCTTTCAATCTCTGTGCCTTTACAAATACCTCTGTATTTGCAATGTATATTCAAGACAAGGCAGGAGCCATGTGGAACTCTAGATTCTCTTTCTACATGCATTTGTGACAAGGAGCAGTCAAATACATTATTCTTTTCCTTTCTGAATATTAAGAAGTATTATGGGAGTGATGACTGCAAAAAATAAATAACCAATGTTTTCCCTCCCTCCTACCAGTCAACATGCTCCCTTCCAGAATGGGTTTTACCAGTCATTGAATATATTTTCTCAAATAGAGCAATTTGTCTATTTCTCTCATGCTGATTAAAGAAAATTAGAAACATTTTGCATGTAACACTAATCCCCTTCAGATTTGTTTGAGAGCATTTTGGTCATTTAGTCTTAGTTTAATAAATGTGAAACCATTAGTGTATTGCAAAGGTCACCAATATGTCATTCATGCACTGAGTGATTTAAACTCTTTCTCCCTTTTCTACATTATGCCATAGATAAAAAGTTCTTTTTGGCTTGAAAAACTGCTTCTGAATACAGGAATTTCTCGTTCATATTGTTTTCAGTATAATTCTACCATACTTTGGGCTGCAAGAGGGGAAAAAAGGCTAAAAGGGACTACAGACTAAACTCAAGTAATGTCAGTCTGTGATTGATCTGTGCAGAATTAAAACTAATTTCATTTGGAAAAAAAAAAAGCTAATACTCTTAAGAAAACCCCATGTAGTCATATTCCTGTGCATCCTTTACATAAAACCACAGGCACACTTCCAAAACATGCAAAGTATATGTAGTTCATTAGAAGTTGTTTTCCTAACTAGCATGAGAATTTAAATTAGAAAAAGTATTTGTCTTTAATTCTTCAGTTCTAGATATGTAAATGCTACTCAGACTATTTTTCACTAAAGGATAGTTGGGCATATTGGAATGAATCAATTTTACAAGTATAACAAAAGAACACATAGTTTATAACTGGAAGCATACTGTGAAGAGCTCAGTAGGGAATCATGCACTGCTCTGGGGAGGAAATATGGTGCTAAATTTCTTCTTCAGTGCTTAATTTCTGGGACATAAGAATACTAAAACAAACTGAGCTATGTAACTTATCTATCTACAAAACAAAACTGTTGGCAGATAAAAGAAAATATATTTATGCTGTGCAATAATGACTACTGCAAAACCTCACTAATTCACAGACCCTCTAAGGGCAGAGTCATCTAAGATCAGAGCCACTGTCCAGCGTTGGAAATAGAGAACAATCTCAACAGGATTCATTAGATATTTAGCAACATAAGTACTAGGCTTTAAGAATCTTCTATAATGTTGCAAAAGGAAGCAGTGGTTTGTTATCTTTCAGAAACATGGGCTGGGAGTTTGACTCCCAGTAGGCTCAAGACAGGAATAAAACAGGATCTCTGACATTCTTTTAGTCACTGAGTAGAGTATGTTGGACAAAATACATCATCTTCATTCCAGTCATGTGTGTAGAGCCTGTAAACTATGGAAGCTCTGAGAACCTTTCTGTACTGTCTGTCAGCAAATTTGGCCAGAAAACATACTTCCCAAATATATATATTGTCCAAAAAAAATACTACCTCAAATATAAAAAATGTTTGCGATTTTGAAGAGGTAGGCATGAAGTTGATGTACAACATCAAAAGCAAAGTATTTATGTGATTACCATGTAATATTTTGGAAACTGGAGACCTCCTGCTGCTTCTAGAATTAAATGGTAGCTGAAAATGATTTTGTGAATTTAAATTATAGATACAGGGGTCTAAAATGGAAGCTAAAAAATTCAGGATAACTTTGTGAATCTAGTTTCACAAAATCTAATTTGATTGTAAGCCCTATCTATACTGAATTCTATTGTTTTTATACAATTCAAGATACCAAAAATAAATGGATGCAGTATGACCAGAAAAATTTATGGAAAGTCCTGTTGGAAGAAATCATTACATTGCACACTATAATCAGTGAAGGATTCAATTCAGAAATGGGAGAGCTAAATGCATCTCTCCACACAACATGTGTCTACAGACATGACAACTGTTGCAGTCAAAAGAATTCTGAGGCTTTGTTCAGCTGTTCAGACATGAAAGTGTAGTGGAATATGAGATATTCTAAGACATCCTATCTGTCAGTTCCTGACCCTAAAGGATACAAGTGTCGGGTACTAGATCCACCAGACTCACAAGGATGTCTTGGTTGTTCTAGAGAATATCATACAGAATTAAGCACCTGTATATGGGCACTTGAATCAAAGACCTAGCAGAACTCTAAGTTACACTGATTGTAGTAATTATATATCCACTGACTCCATAGGGATTTAGATATGTGGCACATCTGCAAATGCCTATAGATAGAGAACTAAATTTAGATATTTAATTTTGATCTGAATTTTGCCCTTAAAGTCTGACACTGAACAGAAATGTAAAAGGCAGTATTTAGATATCACCTTGCAGATGAAATCTTCTCTTTTTAAGAAGAATGTTGCTAAAACCCTTTTTTTTTCCCCCTGGGCCTCTAAAAACTGTACTTATCCACAACAGTTGTATCAGATAAAAATATTAAGCCTGAAATTCAAAAGATTTGTCTATGAAAATAAAAAGATCACTTTTAAAATGCTTATGTTCATTTATATGTGATGTAGGAATAAAAAAGAATACCTAATGAAGTGATGATTCAGCTAAATTTAGTCAACGTCTTTTATGCCAGCATAAATTCTACAAAGCTTTCATTGACCTAAATGCATGTGAGCATATCAGTTATTCACTGGGGATTGCACTGCAGTCTTTTTTCTGTCTCTGAATCCTGAAGTGCTGCATAAATTAAAAAAAAAAAAAGTGCTGAAGGATTTTTGAGCTAAGACTTTCTTAAAAACAAGTTGATTGATTTGTCAGGCTTGCAAGATAAAATAACACTGCCTTTCCATCGTAGCCAAAGTTTGCTGTTCCTGCATAATTAGTGTGTAAGGGAAAAAGAGCTTGAAGAGGATGTACAGGAGTCATGAGAAGAGTGTTTTGATATATGGCAGTCATTTTTGTTGCTATCTTCTGCTTGATTGTTTAAATTCATACATTATTCTACCCCAACATGTTGAAATTGTGCAGTCACAGTCTTGTATTCCTATTCTATTTCATCAGACTTATGAAAAATTTTAGAAAGAGCATGAACAATTTTATTTTTTTTTAATTTTTTTAAGCAATCTTGATTCTATCATTCTACATTTTTTGATGCAGAGGAGACATAAGTATTTTACATACATAGATGCATTTTATGTTCATTGTAACTATAAAAAGAACTTATTCATATAGGAGAATGTATTGATAAATAAAAGTAATATGAATTAAACTCAAAACTGAAAGTGCATGAGTTTTGCAATTGTGATTTCTGAACATTTTGAAGAGGCCAGAGATAAAAGTATTGATAGTCAGAAAATCTTTCTATACTTACAAACACTTTCACATGGACAAGATTTTCAAAATATCTTCAACATTTTAAGACAACAAGTTCTTGGAAAATTGTGATGAAAAGTGGTAAGCACATTGTTCTTCATGTTGATAACAGCTTATTTTTGATCCTTGTAAGAATGCAATATATATCTTGTATATTTAAATGTATTTTTGTGATGACAGATGACATCACCTTTTACACAACCTTAAGTTATGTGTAAAAAGCTATGCACAGGGAAAACAAAGACTCAGCAAGCATTCAAGGAACTATGAAAGTCCAAGGCAGCCAACAAGTGACCTGACCAGTGAATATGGAGCACACCAAATCAGATACTCTGAAGATTGTCAAAGAAGAACAATTAGACCATTGTCCCTGGTCCCACCTGCCAAGATGATCCACAGAAAGTTTGGAGTTCTCTTCCTGGAACACTATAAAAACTAAAGGAGATTGTTTTCTAAAGGGGTACAGTGCTTATTTTGAAATGCAGGCAGAAGAGGGTTTTGAGATACTGCAGAGAAAATCTGATGATATAAAACTACAGAGTGTCTTCAAGGGAACTGTAAGAACATGCAAAACATTTAGAGGTGGGAACAAAAGTAGGGGAAGGGAGGGATCGGGTTGAGTCAGCAAAGAAAAAAGATGGAATAAAAAGGAAAAATAGGCAAAAGCCTGGCAAATCTGATAACTGATTGCCACAGCCTGCTGTAACTTCTTATTAAACACATTCTAATTATTTTCTGTTTGGGTAACTCCCTGAATCTGTGGGTAAAAATTGCTCATGAACTTCAGATTAGACCAGAGATAAGTAGGAAGTGATCTGTATAGGGAAACACCCAATGCTGCAGGCTGTGTGGGAATGGGCCACAGATATTGGATGGAATTAAAAGCTGTGTTAGGACTCAAGAAGCCCACAGATGTGTGTTTGTGAATCCAGAGTGAGGGTGTGTATATGTCCTGACTCCAATCGCAACCGCCCTGGGTGGAGGAACAGGATGAGGCCATCTCTGATATTCATGTCAGTGTGAGTGCTGTGCGTGTTTATGTGAGTGCTGAAACAGGCACTGACCTCTCTCTGTGCTGGTCTGTGTGTTTGCTCATGTGTGCATGTGTGTGAGTGTGCGCACGTTCACCACCTGGGAATATGTGTTCAACCTCCCTGTGGTGCACAGAGAACACAGACCCACAGCAGTCTCCTTTCTATCACACTGGGATGAGATGGACCCTCTCAGAGGGAGGATTCATATAACCATATCATTACAATATATGATTAAATACCATGTATTACTAGTCTGCTTCCACAAGGTGCTGTGCAGCCTCAGCTCCACTGGCTCAGTCTTAAGTACAACATTTAAATCCTCCTGGAAAGGAAACACTGAGCGTCAACTGAAAGCTAGCTCACCTCAAACAGAAGGTATTCCTTTCCATTAAAAGTTAGGGATGAAAAACTTAGGGAATCAGTACATTTCATTGCCAAAGGTGTTGGCAATGTACAGGCATCGAAGCAATGATAAAGTGGTCACATGGGTCTAATGATCACCCAGGATGTGATTGTGTGTTGGTTACTCAGATAAGTACCACAAGCTGTTGCAGAGCAAAGTACTTGAGAGGCAGCCTGTGTAAAGAATGTGTTCCCCTGAAGATAATTCTTGTGATGGCTCTCCATTTTATTTTTAAAATCATGATGCTTTTTCACGCTGTAAAGAGGCTGGGGATTAAAATAATGAGGGTGTTTCCATCATTGCATCTCTGAAACAAGATTTCAGAGGGATATTTTGTGTACAGATTGACCAGGCAGAATAAACCCTGCTATTTCATTGCACATCTGCTACTGCCTCCAAAAAAAGAATATCTAAGCAGCTCACATCACTGAAGGCTCTAAATTCTTTGTAAAATTCTGTCATTAAAGCATTGTTTTATACCGTCTCTGCTTAACTGGGGGGACCAGATGGGATGATATGATATATTTCAGATATTCCTAGCACGTGCAGTGCTGCCAGAATTAACAAGTGTGTGTCATTCCTACAGTTACACTGTTGACAGAACATTGACACTCTTCCTGGTGACATTGTAGAAAGTCCTCTTGGAATTAACTTATTGACAGATATCTATCAATTAAAAACAGTAACAGCAATATGTCAGAAAGTGATGTGATGCTGACAGTCTACAATTTGAGCTTTAATTGAGAGAAGAACTCCATAAAGCTCTGTAGTGTACATATTTAACATGGTAGGAGCCATGTAAAGTAGTCCTATTCCTTTGATTTGTTTATCTACTTGAATGACTTTCTGTTGTCTGGGAGGACTTACTGAGTTTAGTGTGACTTTCTTCTACCTCATCCCTCAAAATTAAAGATGACGTGTTACTTATTTTCTCTTGTCAGAATTCATTTTCTCTACCTGACTTTTAATGTATCTCCTGCAAAGCTGGAGATACACCCTTGATCACTCTGAGTTAGTAGATTTTAGGATGGGTTATTAAACATCTGCTAGACTTTTTTCCCCTCAGACTTCAACACTCTATCAGATTCTTTCATCACCATTTCCTACTTCATGAAATTAAGATTTTGAAACTCTTCAAAACTATGTTATCAGGCTTCTGATAACTCACCTGATTTGTCCATTTATCCAATTTTTTATCCTAACTTGTCTTGATCTGCAGTTTTATTCTGTGGTTTCAATACTAGTGTAGCTATTGGTGTAGCAAAATGATAGAGGCTAACTCAAAAGGCACAGTTACGTATTCTCTAGGATCAAATTAGCATGGGGAAAACTTCAGTAGTTCACGTGGTTCTTAGGATAGTGCCTTAAGGCAAGACTAAGCAAGGTGTAAAGGAAATGATATGTGTGTTATAGAAAATCAGGAAATTTTGTGTATGTGAGAAAATACCAGTGGCAGACTACAGGCTTGTTTGAATACAGTTAGAGAATAGAGAGGGCATAAAAGCTGATGGAGTAAGTAGGGCACAATTCCTTCAGAACCCTAATCCCTGAATATAGAGCACAAAGCTGAAAGGCTGTGCTGGACATATAAAGCAGGTCCATAACTACACTACAATACATTACCAAGGCAGGATTCCTTTTTCTTTCATTTCCATGCATCCTTTGGCTATTTGAGTCACCAAGACAAACATCTCTATGCCCAGTTTCAGATATCAATGAAATTCTGTGAAATGCAGTTGCTGAATTAAAGCTTCTGTAAGCAAGACAGAAGTCACTATTGAAAATACAGCACAGCACAAGAACATAATGAAGAATAGAAAGGAAAAATACCACAGAATGCTCACTTACATTCAAGGCATTTTGAAATAAATTAAGATTAAAAGCTGCACAGTAATGCACCCTCCACAGATGAAAGATTTACATTTAAAAATAAAGTTGGTAGTGCACTCTGCAATAACTCCATGCCTCAGCATTTAACCTTGGAAATATGCTCTCTCTCTCAGATAAGAGCAACATAAATAATATCCTACAGTTGTTAGCAGCAAAGTGACTTTTTATTCTCTTAGTTCAGTGGGAGTTTCAATACCTTTGTATAAGCTGAAAACAGAACCTTGAGAGCTCTAGAAGGACAAAATTGTTGCATCAGTAGGACCAAACTTTATTTGTTTTTATAAAGAAAAACTTTGAACAAAAAACAACAAAAAAAGAAATTGGGTTAAAGTTAACCAAAATTGCTTTTTCTGTTGCTAAAAAACAAATCCTGTTAGAATTTTGCATTATCATGAATTTTAAATTGCCAGGTTTAGGTAAAGAGTCCTATCCATGATGAGTTTAAAAGGTAGAGTATTAGACTTAATGCAATTGAAAAACGTATGCTCTTAATTTTTAATATTACAAAAAACTTTCAAGTTTTTGACTTGGAAGACTGCCACGACCTGAGAGTGAAGGGAATAGGGACACGACACTGCACAAAAGGGTTCTGACACAGTAGAAGGTCAGGGGGTAATGGCCAGTTTATTGAGGGGAACAAGGACTTATATAGGGGCCCCTGGTGGTCTAGTGGTTAGGGTGCAGGACTCTCACTGCTGCGACCCGGGCTCGATTCCCAGCCCCCCGGGCAGATGGAGCTCGTCAACCCTGTAAGGCAATCCATCTCAGAGAAGGTCACTCTAAACAAACCTACATTCTGAGACCCTCACTGCCACTGTCCAAGCTTGCTCGGCCCCGGCAGATGAACCTCAGGATTAAAGGGTGGGCTCAGTTCAGCGCACGCTGGGTCTCACCTAAAAAATCCACTGCACAGGCTCGAAGGATTAATGACCTTTCCCAAATCTTCACTCGAAAAGACTGGTCATTATAGGGTTTGGGTAAGGGGAGGTCTGATAACTGGGGAGGAGCTTGGGATTGACACTTCGGGGAAGAGCAGGATTGGGGAACACGGGGAGGATGGGTGGAAATTTAGGAGTATCCAGGGTAGGGGACCAATGGGAGCTCACTCTGCACGGAGGTACTCATCAGCCAATCAGTGAGAGATGAGCAGGAAAACCAGGGGAGAGCAAGGGAGTAAACAACTTTTGGTGGGAAAAATGTGAGAGCAAGTCCAGACAAGCCCTGAACCATACAAACCAAGGGGATTAACATAGGAATAATTGTGGGGGTACATTGAACATGGTATGAAACTGGGGAATAACGTGAAAGTCCATGAATTATTAAGTCCATCAGGCCCCATACAAGTCCCTCCAGACCTTAAATGTCTCCCAATCACTTGAGTGATCCTCCTCAGAAGATCACTAAAAAGAATATCACTCCATCAAACATCCTTTACCTTCCCAATGCATCCCACAGACAAAATGAGTAATATCAGGGTAATATTTACCTATCTATTAATACATGCAGGAAAATCTTGAATTCAGAATCTGAGATACATTATGTATACACTGGATATTGCAAAACTGCTTTGCATTTTGTAAAGACACTCCTTGTATTTCACCACCCAAGTTTTACTGATATGTTGGTGAGCTTTACTAAATCCAGAACAGGTTGAACTCATCAGGATATGTAGTTGTGTGCATGTATTTCTCCAATTACTTGTTGATCAAGAAGGTGGGAGTGGGGAAAAATCAAGTATCAATAGGTGTTAAAAGACACTCCACCCACAGAACAAGAAGTCAAGAAGTTTGATGAATCATTGTGTTGATATGCAAGAGACTTGGTAACCAAATCATGGCTCATAACAGTCCTTCTCATCTCCCACATAGATTTGGGGTTTCAAGCAATTTTCACTACAATAAGAGACAGTCAGAAAAAAGTAAGAAAGTCAGAGAAACTAAGAAATCAGACCTCTCTAGAGGGAAGAAAACACTGAAACAGATGCTTTTCCCCCAGGCCCACTCTGAGGATATGCAAGACAGCTAAAATCTTTATCAACCTGTATTGACATTGCCAGCTTTACAGTAGGATTTATAGCACATAATAATTCTGAAAACTGCAATCTGCATCTGAATTAAGCACCCAGCACAGGAAAGAATGTCATTCTCCTTTGATGAAAAGTTCAATTTTCTAGAATAAAGCACGCTTTCCTCCACATTTCCTTGGCCTAGAGAGAATATGAGAGAAAAATATGTAGCAAACAGTATGTTTCTTAAAGAATAACTGACAAGGACTTAGATACTGATAGTGACTGCAGAACTAGAGGCAATACAGACATGGTAACAAAACTAATCCTCATTACATGGCCTACCAGTGGCAGGAAAAGGGAAAAAGGGGTACTGTGAAAATTAATTTCATGATTAATGGGATTCAGTATCCATTTTGCTTTTGTTCTAGTTGTACTGATTAATGTTATCAAATCTTTCTGTTCAAATACTGAGCCTGGATTCTCCCTGTGCACAGTTGTATCATAAAAGGGCCCATGCTCACTTTAGTCCTTGTATCTTGCCAGTATGGCACAAAATATAGTGAAAATGGTGCTATAGGTTGTTTTATTGATATTTTAATTGCAGTAATATACTTCTGCTGTCATAAAATTTTAAATACAATTTAACTCAATGGAGCAATGAGACATAAACTAGATAAAAAGGGAGATTGATAAATAAATTCAGCACTGAACTGGAGGATTAATGAAAAATGAAGCATTCTGGTTGCAACATTAGTCTCTGGAATGGCATTAATAATGTTATAGAGGAAAAAATGATATTTTATATTATAATCAAAATTTCATTAGCATTTCAATAAACTGAAAGTCAGTGCTTTGGACATCAGCAAAACTAATCATTTTTAAAGTCCAGAGTAGGTCTGCAGGCTATTTGGTTCATTTATTCTAAATGTGCATTTTAATGTTCTATTTTGCCTTTGGAAAAACAAAAACTTTGACAATTTCAAGATTAATCTTTGCAACTTGAGGGTGCTCTAAATAGGGAAGAAAATGCAACAACTTAAAATGTCCACCTCCATTTTCCCCTTCCTCATCCTCACTCTCCCTGCCACGTACTGCACTTGAAAGCAGGACCCACTTTGTTTCAAAGGTAAAGTGCCTGTGCATATTTGAGAGTAAAGAGTAAAGGAGAGAGTCCTGACTGATAAATCATTCCAATCAGTCCAGCATTACTGGGTTACTTTTACTGACTGTGATGGACTGGCCCTAGCTGGAAGCCAGGTGCCCACCAAAGCTGCTCTGTCACTGCCTTCCTTAGCTGGGCAGGGGAGAGAAAATATAACAAAAGGCTCAGGGGTTGAGATAAGGGCAGGGAGAGATCACTCAGCAATGACTATCACAGGCATTGACTTCACAATGATTAAAAACCGTCTGCAATGTTTATCTTGCTTTTAGTTACCCTTTTCAGTCTCCAAATCACCAGCTAACCCATAAATCAATAAAGGTTTTTTCAACAAATAAGCATTTGCTATTGAATATTGAAGACCAAATGGATTTACCTTTAAATTCAGTGGAGAGAAAGATACATTTCTGATGTGATTCATCTAACCTAGCAGATATTTCAGATAAGAAATAACTCATACCCTGTAATTTGAGACACCACACTATTGATGATCACATGAGAGAAACTCTTATTTAAAAGGTGACTCCTGACCCTGAAATCTCTCCTCTCTCAGCTGGCTGAAGGTATCCACAACATAGAGCCTTCATTTGGGTAGATAATTACCCTTCCCTATGACTCCCTGCAAAACCTCTTGCATAAATGACCCCGTGTGTTCCTATGTGCTTCCCTTCTATTCCTCGTTAATACAGAGGGTCCTTAGGCAGACAGGAGTGCTTTCCAACAGCATGACAGCCCAAAGGAGTGTACTGATGCACCATTTGGGGAAACGAGGCAACATACAACTGCATGTATGCTTGACTGAGAAAGAAAAAGGCTCACCAGGACTCATTCAGGTAATATTCTTACTCAGGAAACCATTGAAGCATGTGATTTGAGTTAGAGGCCTGAATACATATAGAAGTTCATCAAATTAAGGCCAGCATATTTCAGACTATTTCTTTTCTAGATTAAATGTACTTTATGGAAAGTATGAAAGTGGTGGGGATCAGGAAATTATTTACAGAACAGAATGCATTTAGAGTACCTCTAGCCTCCAGCATGATCAGAGTGAGAGGATTTACACTGGAAGACATCTCTATCAATCAGCCATGTAAGGAATACTCCTTCCCCCACTGCTTTCTTCCATATTTTTCTTGTCACTCCTATATTTCATAACATATATTACTAAATTAAAAATAAAATTAAGGGGATTTTTTTCTATCTATTTCTTTCCTGCTTCTCCCTTTGCTTACAATACATAAAGTCTGTTAATCTGATACAAGTTTCTCCTCTTTTTCCTATGTTTGAGTTGTTTTTATTTGTCCCAGAGAAGTTTCAGGATGGCAGGGATGAAATCAGTCCTGTTTTATTTATGTGAAGGAAATAAAAAATGTACTTCCATAAGCATAATTTTTCTCTTGCAGCTCTATGAACCCCTAAAGAGTCACATCACTCAAACTGCTAGTTTTTAGTAAACAAGCAGCTCAATATTGTTGTACTTATTCCTTCCTGATAATTCTGTATCATATCCTATAATGATGTAGAAGAAAAATTAAATCTTGTGTATTCTCAGAATCAATTCTTCAGTGAAAATTAATACATATGTTACCTGTGGATTTTCAGATGGAGTATATGATTAATAGGAAATCTCATGTAAGAGACCTCTGAGACTCTATAGCATTATGCTTAGTGTCAGCTTTATAGTATTTTCCAGGACTTAGTTACGGAAACAACCACATTATCTATGAAAAATAATTCTGATTTACAAAAGCAGAGATGGTGGTTGTTGAAGGTTTTCATACAGGTAATTTGCAATGAACAAACACTTTTTTCTGGAAATTTCTAGGGTAAAACCAAACTATTTTTTATATTCCTTACCTCTGTGAAAAAAATACTAAAAACAAGGACAGAAGGAAATAAAAGATCTCATGTGATTGTGTGTCTGAACATTGTTTCAGAAAAGAGACTTCAGCCTTTGAGGAGTGAGCCCAAGAAAATGCCTGCCAGGGGAAGACACCAATTAGTCCCCAGCTTGACAAGTTACTGCCTTCACTTAAACCCTGTGGAAGTCACCTCCTTCCAATCATATGATGGTGGTTCCTCCACTGCTGCAGTCAAAATAAGCTGAGCTAGCAAAGACCTATTTATTTTCCAAGCCTATTCCAACAGAAGCGTTTAAAGTCATGCTGTTAAAAACAATTCAACTCTCAGGTCAGCAGAGGTGGCAAGAGAAGGCAATGAGGGCAGTAAGGAGACGGAGAGGGCAGCAGCAATTAGCAAGGGAAGGCTAGAGTTTGCAATGGTGGCATATTTGCAACCCAAGGGGTATTCTTTTTAGAGTAGCCACCTCTAAACCCCTGCTCCCTGTGTCAGTGCAAATATAATCAGCAGTCTTGCCCTATGCAGTTTTCTACAGCTAACTAAATGTGAATTAACCAGTTACCATCTACTTTCTACTTGAGAGGTATGTAAAAGCTAAAGGTTTTTTCTTTCCTCATGAAACTAAAGCCCAAAACTATGTCCTCTGCTTCATGTATTGTAGGATCCAAAAAATATAATATCTGCAGAAAAGAGCCATAAACCTTGGACAGTAGGAGCTGGGAGAAACTCCTTGCTCTAAGGACACTCCATCACAAGACCTACTAATATTTGGCTATGTTGATTGGCCTGTTTCCTCCAGCAAGATATGGAAAGACTTTGTGATGATATTATCAGACCATGTAGAAACCCCTTCCTCCTTTTCCCCCCATGTGGTCCTAGCTAAGGAAAAATATTAATCACTTCTGTAACTATGGTAGAAAATTGTGTAATCCTCTAGTTAGCATGATCCATCCCCTAATTAACATAGCTCATCCTCATTAACATGTCCTGCCCCCAAGACCCTTAAATTGTAATCTCGCTTTCAATAAAGGATTCCAGTTTTACCCCATACTGGGATCGCGTAGTTTTTTGGACCCTCACTATGTATCATGTATAATACTACTTTCTTCTCTCAAACATAAATGTAGCAACTATAAGTACCTTTAATTATCTCACCCACTGACCACTAATTGCTATCTTTGTGAATTTACGATCAAACATTGAATTTAATTTAATGGAGAGGTGCACACTTACTTCAGAAATCTGAATATATTATAAATTGCCAGATGATAAACTTGATAACACAGCTACTGTGTTCTGCTCAAACGAGTGACAAAAACTGACATGAGGATTTTCACTCTCTGATTTCCTATGGTATCAGATGCCTCTGTGGAAACAAATTTAATTTCAGTCACACAAAGTGTTTATCTGTCTTATTAATAAGATTTGAAAATCTTTCTTATTATTTCTATCTTTAGTCAGGTTGCATTTCACTCCATTGGCAGGTTTAAATTTTCCCTAATCTTGTCTTCTAGTGCTCCATGATCTTCCTAACACTTTTGATCTACCACTTTTCAGATTTTTCTGTTTTGCATTTGGAAAATATCTGAAGGATTCATTTTATCATATGAGAGATCATAAGAGACACATTTCCAGCTCCTGGGAGGAGCTGGAAACCAGCCCTGCTGTAATATCACTGGGGCAGGGGCTGACTTGGGGTCCTGGGCAAGGTGGAAGTCCCAAGGTTCACAAAGAAGTAAACGCACAGCCAGCCACAGCCTATGGGATGACACCTCAAGTTACTAAGAAGTATCTGCTAAAACTGTAAAATTTTTCTAAAGCTCCTGTTTTCAGAAGGAATTGGCTTTGAGCTACTTTCTCTGCCTTTTGCACCAACCTCTGACTCTCATGTAAGCCCAGAAATTTTCACAACTCTCCTCAGGAGCGTGCCACTCTGGGTGACAAGATGCAGGATTTCAATACTTCTCACTCTTTGGAACAGGCTGTTCTGACTTCCTTGTGTGGACATGGCTGGGACAGGGTGATGTGATCACACTCAGGAGCTCAGCTGGTGTCATAAAAGAGCAATGCGCTAAGAGCAGATTGAACATATGTCAACGAGACAACACTGGTGCTGTGCCTGGTGCAGCAACCCTTCAAAGAGTGATAGGCAGAAAAAAAGGGGGGGGGGGGAGGTGAATAGGAAGGTGTTTGCTTTTTGTTTGCTGTTGCAGCACTTCAGTAATGCCACTGCATCCCTGTGTGTGCACGGAGTTCAGCAGAGATCTCACCGACAGTCACAGCCATCAGCGCACGGTGTAGGACACCGGGGCCGGGAGCCACGAGGAACCACGAGGGCTCCCTCAGCCCCGCAGGACCTGGCAGCCGCCCAGCCCAGCCCAGCCGGGAGCACAGTGCTGGTGACAGCCCCAGCTCTGGGCATCGGGCGTCTCCCTGGGGATGACACCAGGCTGGGCCTGGCTCAGCGGGACCCGTGGCCAGTCAGGGGTGGGCTGGGAGGAGCTGGAAACCAACCCTGCTGTGGCATCACTGGAGCATGGACAGACATGGGGTCCTGGACGAGGTCGGAGTTCCAAGGGAGCTGAATCAAGCAATTGCTATTTCAGTGAAATTTGCTGCTCAGGCAGGTGCTGGTGATCTGTATTTTTCCAGACTGAGTTAAAACTTCTGATGATTCTTTGCTTTGGGGTAGGTTTTTCCAGTTGCGTAAATGACGAGCCCAGCAGGGGAACCCTGAGAATGCAGGTAATGAAAATCTGATTTGTTGTTAGTCTCTTGCTTTAGATTTACCCCTTCATATAACAAGATCCCAGGGAAGTGGTCACAGCACCAAGCCTGTCAAGAGTTCAAGAGGCATCTGGATGATATTCTCAGGCACATGATGTGACCCTCGGGGATGGTCCTGTGCAGAGCTAAGAGTTGGACTCAATGATCCCTGTGGGTCCATTCCAACTCAGAATATTCTGTGATTCTTTGATATATTGTTTTAGCACTACTCCTTTACATATTAAAAAAATGCAACTCAAACGTAGTTGTGCATATGTTGAATTATGTTTTTTGGAAGTAAATTATATTGATGCACACACATCATTCACATTTTTGTTAATGAGGTAATATCTTTTTTCACTTTTCTTTATATTTTACTTATTAAATTTTAACACTTAAAAATTTTTGTTAGCACAGGCTATGTACACTTACACCAAATACTTAGGCTGTATCACCATGCAAGAGCTACGCTTTTTAAAAGAGCTATCTGAAATATAGTTAAGAAAACATATTGCTTTAATTAGAGAAAACTACAACTTAATGCCTAGGGAGTGGTGATTGTATTGAAGTCTTATCAGAATTACTTCTTAGCATTATGAAATTCTTTTGGGGTAATTTAGGGTAAATTGTACTTTGCTCAGAGGCTGTAGAACTAGTTCTGATCAATTTATTTCCCCTGTTTTTCCTTTAGTGGAGCTCTAACTTTCTTTGATGTTCAAAATATTTACCTTTTTAGCAATAGTTTCTGCATTTGTTGCATCTCGAAGAGAATTGCTCACATCTAGAAAAAGACTATCTAGAGAGACTATGACAATAAATTTATAGCTTCTAAATTAAATATACAGGGTATAATTCTTCCTGAGTTTTGTGTAAATATCCCCATTTTTTAGAACTCAACCTAAGCAATCTCTGAACCCTTTGACATCAGCTGAGCTTCTGACCATGCACTTGAGTAAAGTCTGTGAATAATTCACCTCAAGTAGTACTCAGTGTGAGTACTATTGCAGTAGACATACTCCAAATAATTCTATTATTGGATATTTAATAATTAACCTAGAGCTTTGACTTTTAAGTTTCATTCAATTATTCGACCAGAGTGGGGACAGGGATGTTCCTCCCATGATAAGAGATCGTCAAAGTTCCAATGTGGGTCATGAATGGAGGACCAGCTGCAACTACGGCTTTTTCTGGATAATTTAATTACATTCACTGAGGGCTTTATCTTTGTCAATACATTTATTCTGTATCTAATACATGGGGCAGAAAGACTTCCTTACAAACTTTGAATATAGAAAAAGATGGTGATTATATGTATTGTCTTTTATTGCACCTTGAGTTTAAACTACATCCTCCAGGAATCACAGCTAACTTCTCCCAGTCCCTCATCTCTGAGTGTTTACTTGATATTAAGCTCAATTTTTCTTACTTGTATTGCAGAACTTCTTAGGTATTCTAGTAGAGAAACTGCTGCTCCCTAGGAAACAACTGAGGCTTTTATTCCCTGAAAAACTCAAGATGTAATATTTTTTAGCAATATTATGTAAATTATTAATATTTCTTAGATAGATGAGGATTGTGATATTAAGAATTTTGGTACTTGGCAAATAAAAAGACATTACTATAAATCAAAGAACTGGAAAAAAACCCATAATCTTTATTTTGGAACCTTAGGTTTTTGGCTATGATAACTAGACTTTCTAGCACCTCCTCCTAACATACAAATACATGATTCTGGAGTTTCTTCCTAATATTTAACTGAGACAATGCATGTTCTGGCTAAAGAGATTCAGAACACAGGAAGTTAAAGTTTTGACAGATTTTTAAAACTTTCTTACTTCTTTTAATCTTTCTACTTTTCTTTCTCAGCTAATGCAAATTAAAGTACATCGTTAATAATCACTACTGTTACTGTTCTAGTCAGCATAGCAGTCCCCAAAATGAGGACAGAATATCCTGAGGAAAGTTAAATTAATGGATTGCATAACTCTGAAATAACTGTTCCTCTGAGCAGTTTCCGTGCCCAGCCCAGGTGCCGTCATATTACAACTGGGAAGTAGAAGGGGATTTGTGAAGAGATGGCACAGAATTCTAGGGTTTCAGACTTATAAGTGAAAGTTAAGTTCTGAAGTACAATTGTGTAACACCGTAAAAATAATCAGCAATCGTGAAGAAATTTGCAAGTGTGTGAAACAATGCTGTGTGCAATATCATGTTCTGTTTATTTGTTGTTTAACAGCATTAAAGATTGAAATATTTTCTGTAGAAGCTATTCACATCTAAGCAACATTAGCATTAGAGCAGTACTAATTCCACTTTTGAAAAAATCTCAGGAGTTCAAAAATTGGCCCTTGTTCCTTCTGGACTACAGAACTTATCCAAATGTTCATCTAGGGACATCTCTGGGGAACTGGCTAAACAGTGTGACTCTGCAAGGGCTTTGACCTTGATGAGGCAGACCTCTAGATAAAAAATAGTAATAAAAGTTGTAAATTGTTAGTAATTGGAGAAGAGCTGTCTTTGCGACTCTAATGAATGTAAACATAATTAAACTTCTTAAGATAGCATCACTGGCTGCAAATTTCTAATAAGTACAAACATAATAAGGTCTCTTAGATAGTGTCATTCTTTGTCTGTTGGCTGCTATGTCTCATGTGAATAGCACGGATATCAGGAACATTTGTACACAACAGATTGTTCACACAGCCAGTTATAGAGTCTGTTAGGATCCCAAAATATAGTTGGGATAATGGCTTATTTATCAAAATTGAACAGGAACTTGAAGCTTATTGAATGAGAACTCATGTATGATTTAAAACCCATATCCGGAAATCACAAGCTCTGAATTCTGTTAGCCAATCTGATAATAAGTTCTCCATATATAATTTTATTAATATTTGGGAGGGTGAGGGGATGGGAATACTATTGTATCCTATGCATCCTATCCTACAAAATTAGAATATGTGGATCAGTGGTAATTGAATTTCTTAAAAATCTTAATGGAAGAAATTCATCATTGTAGGGACAGTGGTCATGATTATTCTTGTGTTTTATATGTGGGAATTTCCATTCATACAGGGGAGATCAGGAATTTAGGGCCCAGGGTCACAAAAGATTTTATTTTTGTTTTAAATTCTAACATGAATAGTTGGAATGAATACAACCTCTGTTTTTTATAATTTTGAAACATGATTGAATAAAGTTTAGAGTGCATCTGTAGTTGGAAGAAGTGTTCCTAAGTTAAGCATAAACATTGAGTTGGCAACTCTTTCTATTTTGTATTTCCAAAATGAAAGAATACATCCTTCTGATCTTTAAGAGGTACAAAATAGAAAAAATGAAGAAAAATTGGCTTTCTATAAACTTTCTATTCTTAATGGGACATAACTAATTGTATTTATTTTATGATTGATGCAATTGAAGGAAGAAGGACAGTTTATACTGAATATTTAAATGAGCTAGATGCTGAGATCTAAATGAATATTTATTTGGTGCAGTGTTTCTTTAATCGAAGTACAGTCCTGCTAGATTTCAAATGGGAATGGGTTTTGATGGAATATGTTTACTTCAACATTTGACAGAAGACAAAAGTAACCAATTTTCCTCTCCTGCTTAAGTTTGAAACCCATATTTGTGAGGATTTTTTATATGAAAAATGACATCTTGTTTTTTATATAAAGTATACTCTTTATGTATATCAGTAATGTAAAATTTTATTCAAAATTATAAAGTCAAAATACACTTTCTAAATTAAACAATACAAAAACTATGTGACCCACCTGTCATGTGAAAGGTGGGAGTTTAGATTTTTGCCTGTTGGTACCCCCAGGAAAGTCAAGACCCTGGTGTCCCACAGTCAGTCAGCATCTCGTAATGAGACCCTTCACCAGCAGATTCACAGGTCAGAGGGTACTTTGACCACCCTTGTTAGAGAGGACTCAAAAGAGTGAAGAGCTTTCAGTGGGTCCTGCCAAGGTGTTATCCATTGCCAGCAACTCACCTTAACAGTTCACAGAATAACACTTTTTATTAACACAAATTGTGACAGATTAATAAGTTTAAAGGTTGTTGGTGATAGTGTCTACTGTAAAAATATGTTTTAAAGCAATCTACGTGTATATTAAGCAAGCGCAAGCTCTAATATGAAGCAATCTACTGATGTATTATAGGGCAAGCAGAAACAAAAGCTCTAGTCCTAAAAGCAGCATCTAACATGCATAGAGTACATTTCTTAGACAAGATGTCCCTGTGGGGCAAGAAGACGGGCTCAGCCCATCAACTGGTCCTAGAAATTTTGGTGGAGTTTTCTCCAATTTCGCCCCTATCCCCAGCTTACTTTTATACCCTTTCTCTATATTTTAGATGGAGCTTGAGTGGTTTTAGTCACAAATACCTCTTATTTCTGATTGGTGTAAAGTTCTTTCACCATACCTAATGGGAGGGGGGTGGTTGTGGCTTGACACCTGAGAAGAGGGTTTCCACACTGTTGTTGGCTCAGCAGCAGAACACCTTGATTCTCCCTTGGCTGACAGGTACTGTACAGTCTCATGATCTTCACAGTACCACAGTGTTCTCCCTTTCTGCTGGGATTTGAATGGAGGGTGGCCACATAATCTCCACTTCGTTCCACTCTCTGTTCCATCCCTCTGAGTAGACGGTTATCTTGTATGGGGAGCGTGTCAGCTGCAGTCCACCCAGGGAGTTGCAGCTGCTTTTTACCTTAGAATTCTGAGTGTCCTCTAAATTTTAACCCTATCCATCATGCCACACCCACCTCATTGTCTGTTGGGTTTTGCCAAGTGCAGGACACCATTTCCCACTCCATATGTAGCACAGGCACATGTACCCAGACTTTCTTGCACCTCTGTGTAAAGTACTTGATGACTGACAGATTAGCTATGAATTGCTGATCTGTCTATTTTAGAGCTTCAAAGACTGTCAAGGTCACGTTTACTCTGCCTAGGAGATAAAATGCATAGGGTGTTTTTCACATCAAAGCAGGTCTTAATTGCTCTTTTTCATTTCCAAACTAAATATATGTATGTACAATCCGTTGTATATTTTTCAATAAAAAGAAAACATTATCAGGTACTTTGGCTCAGTTTCGACCTCTCTGAAGTAAAAAATCATATGTCTTCCTTAGAAATTATTCGTGTGTATATTTTATGAAAGTATTGAGTCCTTATGGAACTGATAAATTGAGTATACACAAACAGCCTTGAAATAAATTTAGTAAAGAACTATCTGTTTATTACTGCATAGATTACTTTCTGACAGCAAGGAAGGTTTTAGATAAGAGAACTTCCAGTGAGGGTTAAAACTGATTGACTTTTGTTTGTTTGTTTGTTTCATTGTCAATCCTTAGGAAGCTTGAAAAGATTGCTTTAGTCAATTTGCTGAAGCAGGCTTTCATTAGAGATATACTGAGCGGTGCTTTAATCAGTACATAAATCCACCAATTTCAGATAATTGGTGCTAATCATCATTTCTCAACATAAAAGGACTTGAGCAAGGATTTTTGTCAACAGCAAAGTTGACATGATACACAGAGGCACAAGGTCTTGCAAGGACCTTGCAAGCTCCCTCTGACTCGTGGAACAGAGCTGTTCACCTGGCTGAACTTGTGCTAGATGAACAAGGATATAGACTAATGAAAATTACATGCCCAAAATTCTGAATCTTTGCCACCTTGCAAGAAATCTGTTGCCCAGAGGTAGGCATCCATCTGCATTTCTATAGCAGGAACACAGGAGAGGTAGCACCTCTATCCGTCTAACTGGCACAGAGTGGCTTGTGTTCAGGCAGCTATGCTTACTCCCTCCTTACCAAAAAGAGGATAACTGCATCCAGTCTGCTTTCTTTTGGATGCTACTCAGTTCTTCCTCACCCCTGAGCAGTGACCAAGCATTGTTTGAAAAGCACATGAGTTTGGACACGACACAGTTGTGCCGCAGACCCCGGTAGCACTTCAGCAGCATGTTTTGTGCTCTATTACATATGTGGCCAACAGGCTCCTTTATCACAAAGGCTGAAATATAAGACCTAAAAAGTACTGTCCAAGATACTCCAGCCATTAGAAGAAAAAGGTAACTGGGAAAAAGTGAAATCTCTTCTATTATATAGCAATGAACCATAAGGACTAGAAAGTCCTTGCTGTTTTAAAAAGTGTTGACTATCTTATTTGAATATATACTAATTATTTCTTAGATCATTTGCTTGAAAACTAGTGACTGCAATACCTTTATTAGCCCTGAAGAAACTCAAAGGCACAATTCTGTGTCTATTAAAGGGTAGGCTTCATTCATTCTGGAATGAAAAAACAGAAAGAATTATTCTGCTTTGCTCCCACTAAAAAAGGTCAGTTGTACAGCAAAGAGAATTACTCATATGTGACAAAGGAAAAAAAATTGAGTATTGCTGCACAGTGGGACATTAGGCTGTAATAGGTCAGCTGTGAACTGTTCTGGAATACAGCCTCACCTGCTACTCAGAGCTTTGAGAGCCAGAACGGGAGACTCCAAGTATACCCTGTACGATGTTGCAGACCCTGTTCATAAGATTTGGACTATAATGCTGCCTAAATAGTTTTTCTCACCTGACCTGAACAATAAGCATTTGTTTGGGATTGTAACCTGTCATGGAAGTATTCTGGGTTTGAATCCCTTCAAGGCTGAAAAAGGAATTTAACCTGTCTCCTTTTCTTCAGGATAAGTGCTTTAAATCATAGTTTATTATATAAAATTTGGGAACAGTATATTTATGTTCCTCTAAAATTAGGTCTCTGCAGTGCATTTTAAATCATATGTAAGTTTTCTAGAACAGGTAGAAGAGGTCTCAGCAGACCTGGATAAAGAAATGCTAAGTTACCAGACATGTCTAGTCCAGGAAGCTGGGTTATTGAAAGTAGGTCTTTAAAAATGCATATGCTGGAGTTTCAAATGCAAGTAATTTTTCACGTGTTTGAATTATTTAAGTCTGGCTTTATACTCCTCTAATTGCTTCTATGAGAAACAGATGGCATAAATCTAACAATAATGTACAGGACATGGTCTCCCTTTTTAAGTAATTTAAAAAATTTCAGAGTCCAAAGATTGGCAAATGTTGTACCAAAATATTTCTTGACACTGTTCCACAGGGCAGGAAGCATTCTCCATCCAGATGTTTGATTTTAAGGCACTTTTTAGTTAAGGACATACAAATCACCTTCTTGAATCAGATCAGTAATCCACACTGTCTGCCAGGGACCAGTGTTAGAGGCATAATGTCATAATATTGCATCAGACAAATCAATGCAAAATCATTATCAATGCAAAGTAATGCAAATTTTGGCTGTTTAAAATCCTAAAGACTTGAAATGTCATATTCCTCTTATGTATCATCTTATATATGCTTCATTTTAAATTACCTACTTTTTAAAATATAAATCAAGTTTCTGAGTAAAATACCATCCTCCCCAGAATCAGCTTTATTTCTGCAAAATGAAGTAATCATCTCTCCACTGTAAAAATGTCTGAAATGCTGCGATCAGGAAAAAGCTGGGGTCAGAATAGATGGTCATTGTGGTGTTTACCAGTGCAAAATCCATGAAACATGATAGTTAAACCATGCATTGTATGATGTTAAACTACCTGAAATCCATGCGGGCTTAGCTAAATGAATATACAGGCTTTATACTCTATGACATCTTCCATTTTGCAAAGTTCAACTGATAAAATACTATGGGTTAAATTCAAGGCTTTGTTAGGTGTATCAGAATGGAGGGAACATAAGGTTTTTGAATGTGGAGCTTTAGCCACCTGTCTCCAATTATACTCAGTGTGACTGCAAGATTAAAATGCCATCTAGCTCACTGCGAAAATATGTCCCATAGCATTTCCTTTTAGCTCAGGAGCATTAATGTTAATAACAGCCCAACAAAGAATCAATTTTATTTTGGTACTTTCAGCAATTAAATATTTTATACATAGCTCTGGCAACAGTGCTAAAAACTCTCAAACACAAAATTTGAGCTCAAAACATGTACTGGCACTGAGAAAAACTGTATGTGAAAAAGTGTGTGCTAATTGAATGACTAGCACGAATGGTAGCTAAGAGAACTACATTTACCTGACAAATTCATATGAAGTAGAATGTGAAATCAAAGAATCTGTGAAATAACTATGTTGACAAGCATTGATTTCAAGTTAAATTATCAGACTGAAATGATTTTTTTATTATTATTATTTTGAGTGCCTGGCAATTTTACTCTTTAAAAAAAAATCTATACAAAACTGGCCAGTAGTTTGTTTAATACTATATATAAAATTCTGTAAATGATATGATGCCAAATTTCTAGACTTCCCCTATTCTTATTCTTATTATTACAAGGCTCCAAATCTGTAACACACTTAAGGAATCAAGTGCAAGCCATAACCAAAGTTATACACAGTCTTTCCAGTTGAGAATTAAGCATTATTTCTGCAAACTGACACCCTGAAGGTAAAAAGATTAGCGAAACTGGACCATCCTGACAGAAATGTTAGCTAAGGAGATACTGCTGAAGGTATCATTATTATATTCAGAGTGTTTAAATATGAATTCCAATTTTAAGTTCCAGATGTTTCATTTCAATGTCCAAACAGGTCCTTTTACATTAACTATATCTGCCTGAGATCTTCTGTGTTGTTTCACAACTGCTCCTGTTTACATTCCTTTCTAGAAAAAAGGCCAAAATAGACCCTGGAAGAGGAATAATTTGACTGTAGGTAAGTAAGTAGCCATTGAATCAGTCTCAGGAATCTCTACCTTACATTTTTCATGCAAGATTCTGTCTGTAAATAGGACAGTTAGGACTGTCTTTATTACCTCATATAGTAATACACTTTAGAGATGTTAATTCTGGAGAATGTTAAAAAGGCAAGTATTAGACATTTTCATAACAGGGATCTTTGAATCATGTTTACTTCGATGCACATTTTTTTCAGATCGTAATAATAATTATCAATCAATACATGGAAGAAATCTAGCAGTCTGCCTTTGGTATACAAAACACTAGAGATGAATGTTAGGAAAAAAAAGTCATTGCCTTTTCTGTTCCTTAGTGTTAAAGCATTTAATCCCATACTGCCTTTGGAAAAGTAACATCTCCCATTTTCAAATGAGGCAGGTCAGACATGCAGAACTGAATCCCTGGGTATCTATAAAGTAAAAATTCAGCTTCAGGTCTTTTGATGCTCTGTTCCAGTTATGGAGACAGCAAAGATCATAAATTACATGGTATGCTGAGAGTTATAATATGTAACCTCCCTGAGTGGTGCAAAAACATTGTGTCAGAGATAGAGACAGGGCTCATGTCTCTCCTATACCTTTATATCGTTTCATCCTTCAGCACTGTACTCTAAATAAAAGAAAAAATTTCACCGGGAAAGGACATCAATGGTCTACCTGCATTACCGTCATTTTGCAGAGCAACATAATCCTGATGCCATTCCCCTGTTAAAAAGAAAGTCTGTCATCTAAGCCAGGACATTATTCCAACAAATGGATCCAAATGATCATGGGCATGAAATCTAATTCAATGTAGAACAGTTGAAAACATCAAAATATGGAGGACTCTGTGCAGATCACCTGTACAGCTGTGTTTCCACCCTGATGAATCAAGGAGCTTTTCCATATCTTCTAATTACTAGTGGGTCTGCAGGATTGCTTTTAGTGCACTCCTTGGCATTTTCTTTTAATATGTCTTTGTGCTTGTTGGACTTCCTGTCATGCTAGCCCACTGCCATCTCCTCTGCAGGTTTACTCTTATCACTCATCACCTGAATTTTGTGCAGAATCATCAGTACTGCAAGGTTTCAGAAACTTTTGTTGAGACACAGCAAAGGAACTTTTTCTCCTTGTGCACCTGCTACACATTTCTTTGCCTTTCTTTACAGAAGATTTATATTACTCTGGAGAATACTGACACACTCCAATAAAACTAGATGGAGTCATAGAATATCCTGAGTTGTAAGGCACCCACAAGGTTTGCTGAAATTCAATTCCTGGTCCTGAACTGGACAACCCCAAGAAATACACCATGTGCCTGAGAGTGTTGTCCAAATACTTCTTGAACTCTGAACGATTGGTGCTGTGACCACTTCCCTGTTCCAGTGCCCAACCACCCTTTGGGCGAAGAATCTTTTCCTAATATCCAACCTAAACCTCCTGTGATACAAATTCAGTCCATTCCCTCGGGTCCTGTCACTTGTCACCAGAGAGAGAGATCAGTGCCTGCCCCTCCTCTTCCCCTCACAAGGAAGTTGTAACTGCAGTGAGGTCTCCCATCAGTGTCCTCTTCTCCAGACTGAACAGACCAAGTGACGACAGCCACCCCTCTTATGGCTTCCCCTCTAGAGCTGTCACCATCTTTGTAGCCCTCATCTGGATGCTCTCTAGTAGCATTATATCTTTTTTATAACGTGGTGCCCAAAACTGCACACAAAATTTGAGGTGAGGCTGCACCTACACAGAGTGAGGGGTTATTTATCTATTTTTTTTCCAGAAAATATTCCACTGTTTTGATGTGGTTTTATTATTACTATATTTTTAATATCAAGTGCTCCAGTAACAGAGGAAAAACTCTTTCTGTGTTCTTCTCTCTTATGTTCTTTAGCACTGCACCATTATATGTTTTGGCCCTTCAGTTTTGACCTCTCCGGCATGGGAGACTCTGCTGAAGGCATGTGCCATCACCAGCGTAGCTCGCAACCTCATAGGGGCACACAAGCTACTTCCCCATTAAAATGGTTAGGTGTGGGAGACCAGGAGAAGTACGCTGTGGAAGATTGTGTCTACAAGGAATGGAAGGCAAATATAGAAATCTGCAAGGAAATTCTTGGAACACCAGAAGAATGCACCTTTTCTACCTTTGTTTAATGAGTCGGATTGTTAAAGTACTTTATACTCATCAGTAATGTTAATGTTGAGTGTTTGGAATGTTATTGCCTTATAATATCCCTTTGATTGTCAGTTTACCACATGTCCCTCAGTGTTTGGTACCTCAACCGATGCCCTTGTTCGTGATTGGTTCAAAAATGCTGCATTGCAGTATCGAATTCATTAGTAATTCCTTGTTTGAATATCTCTGCCCTTATTCTCCCTCCATTGGTTTGTATTTGCATGCTCCTCCCAAACTCCTCCCCTTTTTCCAGTACCTTCCCTCCTGACCCTATTTAAATCCGATTCTCCCCTCAATAAAGGACCATTTTTGCCTCTACTCCGAAGTGGTCGAACCCTCTTTCCTAACGGATCGCGTCAGTTAGGGCATATAGCAGGTGAAAACTGGTAAGGCAGCTGGGGTTGATGGAATTCCACCTGAAGACTGGAAACATGGGGGAAAAGCACTCCTTGCTAAATTTCACGAGTTTGTGGTGCACTGTTGGGAACTAGGCGAACTACCATCAGATCTTCATGATGCAGTCATCATCACCTTGTATAAGAAGAAAGGAGATAAACCAGACTGTTCAAATTACCGTGGTATTACTCTGCTCTCCATTGCTGGCAAAATCCTGGCAAGAATACTTTTGAACAGACTAATACCCACTATAGCAGAAGGAATTCTACCTGAAAGCCTACTGTTGTAGGGTTTGGTGGTAATAAAATCCCATCTAATTAAAGAGGAGACCTCACTGCTGCAGGAGTCAACATTAATAGCTGTCAAGTAAATTCACATATAAAAGCAAACTGCCAGGTCAGAGTTGGCCACTGTGTGTGTGGATGATCACCAGACATGTTGACTACAGAACAGGAAGAGTTCTTTTTTTTATCCTTAATTCCACCTGACTTACATCAATAAATTCAGGTGTGCTGATAAGACTTGGTATCACATTGCTTCAAAATGCAATAAATGTTGTATTTCATAAAACATCTCTGTATAATATTCTGTTTAGAGGTTTACTTATTTCCTAGGCTCAGACACCAACCCAGGGTAGACTTTCAAAATGGATTATATTAGCTTTGTTTCAAGGGACCAGCAACAACAAAATCCAGTGTCACCTGCTTTTTTTTTCTGAAATTGAGACATAAAAAACATATAAAATTTATAGACAAAATAGGTGAAAACAGCATCCATAAGTAAGCACATATCATAATGAAATGTAAAAACAAAGCTGAGTTAAATACAGAGGTAGTTTACTTGTATCCCTGGCAATTGGACAGCCACTCCATTCCGTTAGAGGTTTTTGGTCTGACCCTCACATCAGAATAAAGAATCAGCAACTCCTCCAATTTTGTATAGACATTTTCTGATTTGCAATTAGACTGTTCTTCCACTTTTGGAGGCTGATCTGCACTGGTGCCTTAGCAAGTAAAATCTTGCTATTGTACTGTTTTATATTCTTTTGTCAAGAATTATTTATGATTTGTAAGATGTTTCCCTTCTTGAAAATACAATGTAATCGAGTAATTTATGATTTTCAGCCCCTTCAGAAAAATAGACAGCTTCTTCTACATTGCATTTTCAAGTTCTGTAGTTTGCAAACATGAAGAGGACCTTCATATACAAAATTGAAAAATTAATGTTTGAATGAACTGGATGACATAGCATCTCAGGAAGGAGAGATTTATAATAATGGTTAATACTCCAATGGAATAGGCTATAATGAAATCTAATGTTTGAAAAATGAAGCTGCAGGAATTCAGATTAATATTGAAACATAAAAGTTTAATTAAGGACAATTAATTGCACAAACGAGCCCTATATCATTTGTTGTAGTTTTAAATCAAAACTGAACAACTTTCAAAAGTCTATGACATAGATACTATTGCAATTACATGTCTGAGACAGATATTCATCAGTTCTATCTTAAGAAATTTAGAAACAACCACTAGTACTTACATTGTTTTACAATTTAAATAATTGAAACTGTCATTAACATTTTGACTGATGGGGCAGGAAAATTTCAATTAATGAAGTAACATTGTTGCACATTCAAGTGCTCAAAGTTACAAAATGTGATAACCCAGTTAGCCACTAGAGATTTATAAACGGGGCAAATCCAGCCATATTTTTGACTGACCCAAGACTAACCAACACAGTGCAATATTATATAGCTTTTATTAAAGAAGGCAATAGGGATCTATTAAAAACATCTTAACTAACTTATGTATAGGGAGGATGGGATATAATTTTGTAAATTTAATTTTAGACATGTCAATTGTTTCTTGGTTGAAAATTCAAAAATATTCATGGGAAGCTTACATCATTAAGGTGAACTATGAAGCAGTTGAAAATGCTTTCTTACAGTGTAAAATTGTGGTCAGTCTTATCTTTAGACAAACTCAGCTGCAAATCTTTGCCATTTAATATGTATAGAAATTTTTCTAAATACATACTGAAAAAAAGACTGTATGTTTTAGTCCTCCATGTTTGCTCATTTTGAGAGGGATTCATCTTACCATCCGCTCTCACACAGTCTAGTACAAGCAAGTAATGTAGCCTGACTGATTGTAAAAACAGCATCGGTGATGAGCTTAAATTGAACTTTCATCTTTTAAATTTCTACAGTGATATGTGTAATACCAATAGTTTATGATCCTTCTTAACAAGCCTTTATAAGAAATATCTGACAGATCATAACCCAGTCCTTCAACATATGTTTTTGTGAATGAATTCTAATTATTGCAAATGCTTATGTCCATGAGCGTTGGCAACGGAACTGGTTCCTTCCATACTGGTTGGTGTAGCTGAGACTGTAGCACCAACTGGTCCTCATCTGTCCTCCCAGACCCAGCAGCAATTCCTCTGACAGAGATCAGTGTCTTCTTACATTAACAACTTAAGATTTTTTGTGCACAGTTCTCTATGAAATAAATTGGTAATACAGCACTGAACCTGTTTTATAGAAAGTTCAACAACAATTACCAGCATCGGTTACAGTGTGGATTGTTGGTTTACTTTTAGCATATTGAGCCAGATGCCCTTCTGAAATTAAAGTAATTAATCTACAGTGTTTTCAATCTACCTGTGCTGCTTTGACTTATCCTGCAATTTTGTTGATAAAATAAATATTTGTGTTCCCTAATTAGATTGGAAAAATAATTAATAGAGTCCTTCGTTATTATACTAGCAGCTGCACATACAAAATATACATTTGTGTAAGATGTCCTCCAAATTTTTATAGCAATAGATAGAAACTAATTGCAGTATAAATTCTCTGTTGACAGTTGTTTTATACTGCCGATTCACCTATTAGTATCCTCAATTATGAATGAACAGAATAACGGGCAGAACACTGTAAATATTAATTTAGGAACTATCCAAAATGCTTTGTAAATGTAACACACTGCTATGACTGAAGCCATTCACTGATTAGATGATGAAGGAAGAGCTGAGAGGCATGTTAACCTTGGTACCTCGAAAGTACTACTTCCTTTACTGAATTTAAGTTCAAAATATACATAAATATCTGCCCCCACTGAAAACAATGGCAAAACTGTCATATTCTAAATGGAAAATTAATTCCCTTTGTTTGTGTCAAATATCTGTCAATAAATGAAGTAAGCGTTATAAATCAACTCAATAAGCAAAGTAGAGAAAAATGAAGTATGGTGACATTTTTTCGAGTAAGTTTAAATCAGGAATTCCCACACTGAAATTTAGCCAACTGCAAATTTAATCTAAAGGAAGTAATGGGAATAATGGTGGGGGTTTGCTTTGATGTCTTGCTCAGTATTCAATAGAGTATCTAATGATATCTTCAGAAGATCTGAAAATGAAGTATGACTACCTTTCCTTTCCTCTGCTAGCATATTTTTGGTAGCTACTAATTTAACCCTTTTTTTTTTCTTAAATCTTATCTTTAAAGTTTACTTTTACTCTGTAAATGTGTTTTTTCTATCATAAATCTCAAATGTCTGAGAATCCACCCACCTCAAACAGTTGTCCAGAAGGCGATAAAACCTCCAAGTATGTGCTGTCTTACAATATCAGCTGAAAATAAAAGCTATCATCCATAATCATTCCTGGGCCCCGGCTATTAGTGACTGCTCCACTTTTTGGATGTTCCCCCAAGTAAGATCAAAGAATATGCTGTTTCCTTTTCATTCATGTTAAACCTAGTGAAGAGCATTTATATTTCAGTTCTTGTAGGTATATAAAATATACCTGTACCAGATAGCTTTTTTTTTCTCTGAAGAAAATTGCTGGCATTTATTTTCTAAAAAAATTATTTTCCCTGTACTAAATGAGGTGAGATGATGCATGAGTGATCTCACAGAGGGATATACTGAGGTTTGAAGTAGCAAGTATGTATTTGGCAACAAAAATAATTCAGTATAAATATTTTCTGTATCCTGTGTTTTTGTGAGCAAGGGACTTAAAGAAACAGATTCAGGGGATGGAAAAATAAGGAAGTGAGTAATTTATATTTATTTAGGTGGGATGATGAAGGGGATAATCTGCATTACCTTGATGGAGTGGCAGTTGCCTTAGCAGATCTGTTGAGTCATCTCTGTGGTACTGTGTTGAGTCATTATGTATTGTTAGCTGCCACAGTAATCACAGAAAGACTTATTGAGAAGTAGATTACGTAAGAAGAGTAACTAAATACCCATTAGAATTCTGCCTGAGACAGAGGAAATTCAGCTTGCGTGATCAACATTTGGAAAAGTAATGAGTAACCGACAGCCTGTGCGTATAATGCAATATTTGGGGTGCCCCAGGTCTCCCCTGTTGGGGATAAAACTGTTGTAGAGAGCTCAGCTGCTCTGTCACACAACATGAAGTGCAGCCTGGCTGGCACTATCAGAGCAGGAAAAGCTGCAGTTCTGTAAATCCACTGTGCTCTATACATGGCACAGCGGAGCCACAGGCAGGAATGATGTTCACTTGTAACAGTGAGAGAGCAAGATACAGCAATGGGACAATTTATGGTATGTGTTATAACCCAGTTTAATGCACTACTAAATTGTCTACTGAAAAAAAAAGCATGCACAGTTTTTCTTTGGTGTATTATTAAAGGCTGATTATTGTTTAAGGTGTTGGCATGGAGCCCAGTGGCCAAATTTGGACTAATTTTTAGTGGGAATGGAGTCACAGAAGAAAACAAGTTATATGAAAACTGTAGGCATACCTGCAGTCATTTATTACAGAAAATCAATGATTCCTTCTAAATTCAGACGTTTTTATTATTATTTTTTGAGCAAAGATTTGGTACAAAATTAAGTAGATATGTAGGTGATGACTTAACTTCTCTGAGGGTAAATTTGCATTCTGACAGTAAAGTCAGTACAGTCAAGATAATTTACCTCGTCTAAGGACAAGACCCCCAGTCAATACTAAATTCAAGACCCTTTGTCTGGATAAAGTGATAAATCATTTTAGTGGAGGCAGCACCTGATTCTTTAATGAAAGGGGCTGACACTGTCAGATTTTTCTGTTCTTTGGTTACAAGATAAGTTTGTACAGGCTCTCAGAATAAAATCTTTAAAATCTTAACCATAATTCCATAATCAAAAGGAGTTTTGTCAGATTTAGAATTTAGGCTATTTGCTTTAACATATATGTTTATTCCCTATATTATTTTATTTTCTTTCTTTTTTAGGTTTGGATTCACTGTTACTTGACTGCTGAACAAAAGGTTTTGCACATTGAGAAAAAAAAATAATTAGCTTTTTCTGGCTTCTCTACTCGGTGAGCTCAGTTGTTATGACAACCAAAATTTTACCACTTTCTTAACATCAGTCCTTTTGATTTCTGCATCTACAAAAAAAAAATCTATTTAAACTGCAAACAAAAAAATCTGTAATTTCAAATATTTAGAACCACATAGTTCACCTGTATTAATAATGACCATGTTTACTAACTTTCTTAATATCTTCTAAGAGTCAAAGAGGTCTTCTAAGAGTCAGAGTTTTTCCAAGGGATACAGCAAAACAAGTATCTGTAACTCATCACTGGTCCTACAAGTTCACTTATCAAGGACTCCTACAGAGATTAAAACTGAAACAAATAATTACTGTGGTTCTGATGTCAGAAGATGGCAGACAGTACATCCCAGTTTGGCAAAGAGGGGGCTATTTTGACTGTGCTCAGAAAATACAGGTAATGAGGCATTTTTGTGTCGGGGTGATGTGATCTTGGGGTTTTTTATGTATAGCTTTTCCTGGCTGGGAAACTTTCAATTTGCTTCCAGTAGTTCTTCACATTATTGTAAAAACCGGTTTCATTTGCTATTTGAAGAAACCTCCTTTCAGGAATAAAATACCGTATGAACTTTCATTGAAAGAATACAAAACATGTGCCAAAGGCAAGCAAACAGAAGACTGTATTATTCACCAGTGGAGATTTGTGTAAGATTTTATAGATTTGTTAGGTACAGATAAAGAAAAAAATTTAGAATGGGTATCATTCTACTTCCCTCTAGTATTCCCATAGAATGTAAATCAAAGTGTAAATCACTGCCAATTCCACCACTAAATCATGTCCCCAGGTGCCACATCTACACATCTTTTAAACACCTCCAGGAATGGTGAGTCCCCCACTTCCCTGGGCAGCCTGTTGCAGTGCTTGGCAGCTCTTTCTGCAAAATAATTTTTCCTAGTATCTAATCTAGCCCACCCTAGCACAGCTTGAGGCGGTTTGCTTTCATCCCATTGCTGGTTGCCTGGAAGAAGAGGCCAACCCTCACCTCACTACAACCTCCTTTCAGGGAGTTGTAGAGAGTGAAAAGGTCCTTTCTGGACTAATCATCCAGAACCTCAACATCGTTCTTGTCATGAGAGGCCCAAAACTGAACAGAGGATTCAAGGTGTAGCCTCACCAGTATAGAGGGACAATCACTGCCCTGGTCCTGCTGGCCACACAAATGCTGATACTTGGATGGAGACAACATAAATGGTTGACACAAACATATTTCTGAGAATCACCTCCCTGGGAACTTTTATACACAGAGTGAATGGGAAACTAAGGAAGCTATCTGCCCACAGGAATTGAAATCCTCTTCTAGAAAAAGATTCATCCAAGACATCTTTTAAAAAAAGAGATAAACTTGATTCTTGTTTTGAAATGTGGTAGCCCAAAGGGTGGAGATCTATCACATATGTAAATGTTGTTCCATCTCCTTCAGGTTTTCCATCTCCTCCAGTTCTTTTTCTGGAGAAGATGGAAACATTTCAGAGGGAACTTCATGCAAGCAGCTCCTTGTAAATTTTTAATTGTATTGCTCTAAATTGGATTCAAGTCTGGAGATATACTAAATGAAGCAAGGGCACACTCAGACAGAAACATACAATTGTCCACATTGTTTAATTTACACACAGTTCCTGTCATGGTTTTGGCCCTTGAATGGATTCCTCTGTTGTGTTTTAATCAGAGCAGTCACAGAGGTCATAGTTGCTTCTTCATTCATCTTTCATGTTATCTTCTTTTTGCCTCCTATACATGGTTTCTCAAGCTCAAGGCTGCAATCTTTCCAAATGCACTGCTTCTTCATTTGTATGCACCGAAGCCACCTCCTTCTCTGCAGACTAGATCAATCTCAGTATTAGAGAGTTTATACTTCCATTGGTAAGTTCTCAGCTTTTGCCTCACATTGCTGTAGCACAAGGCTACATCTTGAAGACTCGATGAGCTTGTCATTTCATTTCACCCATTCCATATAACAAAAAGGAATTTTGCTTAAGGAAAAAGTGATTCCGGTAGAACATTCTGTAGTTTGTAGGAAAGAGTTCCTCTTCTTTGTTATCTAGTTAAAGACAAAAGTTCTTCCTAAGCTTAGGTGACCAAGAACTTATTTACTGTTTAGCCAAAACCAACCTGCAAATATTATAAAAGGCCTGTAGGTAACATTTAGTAGAGGAATGGAAAAATGGAAAAATAGAGTCAAGCTTTCTGAGTTCTGATCCTAGTGATGACTGTGGCTTAACCTGTCACAAAATAATTCTTCCTCCTCCCTTCTAAAATTTGTGAAAACTTTTAAACATTTTATTGATTTTTGATGAAAGTTTGACAACTATTTTGATATCAATGATGTTTTAAAAAATAAAAAGCTACATAAACTTACCTAATTTTTCTTCCCGGCAAAGCTGCATAAACACTTCCAGCTTTGAGTATTCTCATGCATATGGTTTGGAATGGATGATACAAATTATAAATTTCAAAAGACATTTCGGATTTTAAAAAGAACTTTTTTATCAAAATAAATCTCACATTTATTCAAGAGCTGCATATTAGACAGTAGTGTAGCTCCATGTCTTAGTAATGGCTTCATGGTTGCTGGATTCTTTGTTTTGTTTCTCCAATGTAAATCTTTCACCACTAGGAAAAAAAAAATCTAAACATTAGTAGTTTTAGCTATGTATTTAGGTAAAAAAAGGGAAGAAAAAAAAAACTAGCCAAAAAAATAGAGAAAGAGCAATGAGAAGATTTGCCCGAGGTAACATATAGACTGAATGATTTCCAGTGTGGTTAGAAGAGAACTTGGGATGTAATCAGAAGCAAGAACAGCACTTAATTTAGAGATATTTACTCTGTAAGGCAAGATTCTTCCATCTTTCACTGTCTCACAGCATTCCTAATGCCTTAATTTTCCCACTTAGCTTTACTATTCCGTTCTTTTTTTTTTCAAAAAGAGAAGTTGGATAGAAAAAGCGACATGCCTGTGGCCTCTCAGAGGATTTCTGGCAACACCTCCTGAAATTATATGTAAGCTTTGTTTATGTGAGTGGTACAATTGCTGCTTTCAATTTGTCCATTTGGGTGTGTAAGAACTGGCAAAGTGGATTCTTTACAGAGAGAGTGATCAGACATTTTAATGGGCTGTCCAGGGAGGTGGTGGAGCCACCATCCCTGGAGGCATTAAAGAAAAGACTGTATGGCCTTAGTGCCATGGTCTAGTAGGCCAGGTGGTATTAGGCCAAAGGTTTGACTTGATGATCTCAGAGGTCTTTTCCAACCTAGCTGATTCTGTGATTCTGTGATTCCAGGTACCATATTTGGCACTAAATTTTGTGTTCTTGGTTACTTTGGGTGACTGTGCATGGATGTGAAATGTGTCTGGAAATGTGGGGCAAGGTGGCCTGTGGACTGTAGAGAGTAAACCTATAGTAAGAATTGTCCCAAATCAGCGGATGCCAACACGATGTCAAAGAAAGGTTGTGATGGACAGATTCCCTGGCCTTATGGAACTGATGGTGCTGTTTGACAAGTTACTTTGCTGTATTGTGATTAGTATTATTAAATTTACATTTCTCAACAGGAGGGTTATTAGGCAGAGGGAGCATATAAACATATATCTACAGTCAGACTCATGGTGAGGAATATTGTCTTTTGTTGTGGGGTGGGATGGGCTTTTTTCTCCTTTTCCCTTTACATTTTCTCTTTCTCAGTTTCTACTAGTCCTGTCTCCCTCCCCAGCACTTCCTTCTCTAGAACAATTCTCCAGCCTTTTGGAGAATTCCTCCTATTTCTTGTTGATTTGTGTATGGGCAACATCTTAGTAGTGATTGACAGTGAAATTCATTATCAAAGACTATAACTGAGGCCACAGAAATATGTTGGCCAGATGTCTGACCTGCAGAGTACCTGTCATATGAAGGATTTGGGGTTTTATTGCTTTGTTTTGCTGAAGTAGAAAGATTTTAATTTGTGAGGAAAGTGCTAAAAGAAATGGGAAAAGTTTAATCCTGTCTTCTCTAGTGGAATTTCTGGCAAATAAGAAAGGGAGTAGAGCCCTGTGATAACACAGAAATTACCATTTCTGTCACTCTGTCCACATCTGAGCATGAAATAAGCAATGGAACAGAGCAGTAACCAAGGAGGTTCAGCCACAGCCCAAGGAAGGCTGTTTTAGCACAGGAAGACAAGGTGGAGACTGTTCCATTGGCACAGGCCAAAGTGGTCAGAGTAGCAAACCCCAAATTATATGTACAAGTAAAGAGAAAGAAGAACATTTAAGTGTAGATTGGGTTGAGTTATCAGAGAGGTGAACCCTCTTTCTATGCACTTGGTCTTACCTGCAAGGCACATCACTTCCTTATGGTTCCCTTTTTATTGACTGCATGTAATGAGTTTATTTTCAGAAATATTTGCAGAATTATGTGATTTTTTAATCATGTAATGCTGAATATTTGTTATAATTTTTGAATTAACTTCAGTTTACGCATGGAAAAACTCTGTTCATTCCTCCACAATTTTTTCATGAATGTTTATGAAATATAAATAGAATAAATACTCCAGTCAGCTAATGAAAGAGGAAAAAAGATGTAAAAATGAAGCTGTAGACATTAGGAAATACAGTTCATGAGGAAATTTTGGAAAAGTTTTGTTTCTATGCCAACCTTTATTTTTTTTCTTGTTTTTATAGATTAAAATTTGATCTAAGAACAGCTGACTGGGCACTGGGAATTTATTTTTATACACACCTATTTCCTTGAAGATAGAACTGCTTTTTGAACTGCTTACACTTCTTGTTTCTCATTTTTCCCAGCAAGATATTCACAAAAGCATTTAAGACAGTTACATGTCTTCCACATCTGCAGCATTTTGCAAGAGACCAGCCTCACCATCAGGAATTTCAGATGAATTCTCAGTTCAAAGCCCTGAGCTGGAATGTCAGAGATTCTAAACCAGGATTTGCTCTTTAGATTGATGATTAAAACTGGCCGGAGAGAGCTGGGAAAATCTGACCAGTCATTGTCTGAATTCAATTGCTTCCATATGTGCTGAACTCTGGCAGTTAAAAGATTTTTTTTTTTTTTATTGCAGAGGGTTTTTTATATTGACATTATGACCCATGATAATAAAGCTACTTATTTGCTTGAGAGTTCCCATCCAAATGAACAGAAAACATTTGGAGCTACCTGTTACCAGTACTTGAGGTTTGACCTGAGCTTTGTTTCTCCTTCTTTCTACAAGCATTTAACTCTTACCAGGATTTCAATCAGAACATGATCCTTTGAAACTATTGATGCCCAATGCCTTCTCCTGTTCCCCTTTTAAACCACGGCTACTGAGTACGTGAGCATTTGCCTAAGCTATTAAACAAATACAACTAGGAGAGCTTCAACTGAAGTGTACATAATATATTTGGCTTATATGAGCCATTTCAAATAAAGCAGAAGAATTGATGGAGTTGCAGCTGTCAATAAAACCATTAGGTTCAGGTGAATTACTCACTGAAGTGGGATGTATTTTAGATTCCACAGAGGTTTTCAAAAGGAAGATATGAGCAGCTTGTCCTTCACTGAAGCAGCCCTCCTGATATGCACCAGTCCCTAAGCTGCACATATTGAACTTGTGTTTTGAAGTACTTCAAAGCTGCAGGGCCACTTTGAGAAAAGAACGTATTGAGGATCAATAAGTTATACGATAGTTAATAATGTGGTTTAAGTTTTGATTATACACCAGAGATATGAAATCAAACAAAATCTTTTTTTTACTAACGACAGACTGTGCTCCCACAACTATGCAGCGAGGTTCTTGTCTTTGTTCCAAACATAGTTGATTTCCTTGGTTTCTTTAACATAACTACATGCTAGTCAGTATAAGAAAAGCTCAGTTTTGAATCTGCTGGTTTTGGACAGGAGGACAAAATCTCCTGTTTTACTTGAAAAGGGAAGAATATTTATGTCCAGAGGTATATCTTATTCTCTTCTCAGATTTGATTTGTTTATTTACATATTAGCTTACAGATCATGCCTAAGTGGTTTGTAATGTAAGTAGCTGTTGTAAATAGTGACCCTCTATTGCATTCTACTCTGTGCCGATGGATCTGACTCCATACACAATTGTGGCCTGAACTTTTTCCATAGAAGTCTGGGTGTAGGATGTGGCTCACCTCGGACCTACATGGTGGAACAGGATCAACGCTGACTAGCACTAGCCATGCTCTGCAGAAATCAGACTGAGGGCACTGCTGCCACTGTTTGAGTTTTATCAAATAACATTTTGGGGACTGCTGTAAGGCTGCACAGCCTTGTTAAACTTCTTCCTGTGATACAACATCGGACAACAATGCTTCTTCCTTACCAGAGGGGGAAAAGGAAACTGGAACATTAATTAGTGCCTGGAAGAAGTATGTTTGCATCGTGATAGATTCATAAGCAGCGAACTTCACCATGTCACTACATAAGATCATTATGATACAGTAACAAATTCTGAAGCATATATCTATATATACTACAACAATATTTGTTGCAACACAGCTCCTCCTAGGCAGAAGCAGAGCAATTGTATGTTTGGGGATAGATATGTTATGTCTCCAGAAACTTCCAGCATTTTGAAGGCAAAAGGAAGGTTAGTAAAGATGAAATAAAAAATTAATAAACCACCCCAACTTATTACTGTTGCTGCTATGGAAACTGAACAAAGAACAATAACTACTTGCCAATTTCTTCTGGCTCCTACAGTGAATAAGCCTAAAATACTGAGATTTCAAGGACAAGAATTGCTGTCAATAACTAAGTACTTTTCTATTCTGGGTTTTATCAGCACATTAACTTGGAGTTGTTTCATTCCTAAACCTTTGTGAAATTCTTTTTTTTTTTCTGAGATACAAGACATTACAAGAACATAAAGCATGTTGTTATAGAAAGGCAATTAATTTTACACGGAGGAATCAATGAAAGAGCCAATCTGGTCCTGAAATTAGGAATGTATTCACTGCATTTTATTTATATCTATAAAGGACAACGCTTTTATGAAAAGGAGAAACACATTAAATTTACAGGTGTGCCTAGCCTTGCACAAAACCTGGGAGCTTATAAGGAATGAAAGATCGTTGTTTAGATGTTTATTGCCACACAATTATAGTATACTCAGTGCAGCTGTAACTGTATAAGAGGCTGCTGCTGAGACTTCCTTCTTCTGACTCACATGTGGCTTTTGTCTGAATGGGAGAAGCACCCAATGCATTTCTGCCCAAAAATAATGTCTTACAGTATATTTTTGATAACCTGCACTTTATACTTCATCTGAAAATGAAGATGCAGCTATTTTAGGGCATAGAGTATGACTTTCAGTATGCTTTCACCACGTTTTCCCACTCAAAAGACAGAAATTAAATCCTAAAATTACTGGAATAAAATGACAGCATTCATCAATTGACTTGGAAAAATTTGTTAGCTGTTAAAATTTAGAATAGTGTAGTCAAAATTAACCACAGGAAAGCTTGTATCTGTGGGAGAAAAAAGGTGTCTAGACTCTTCTGGCAAGTAAAAGGTGAGAGAATTCACTTCTGTTATCCTTTTCCTAGATTTACAGTGGGTGTTCTTGTTGAAAAATATCTCTTCTGTAAGAGATGGACATCTTCTCTTGTTCAAGTTCCTCAAAATAGTCTTCATCTATTCTTTTCCAATCTGTGTTTAAGGCATATAGTATTCTTCCAAGTAATTCCCTCTGCCAGGTGTTAACTTGACTATCCTCCTATGTGCAACAAAAAGAAGTATAATTTAAATATCTCTCAACTATAATTTATCCTACAGCATCTCAGTGACATGAATACTCTTGGTGTGGTTTAAAGAGGGAAAGAAAAGTGATGGGATAGAATAGGTGATGAAGATGTTTTAAACCTGAAGCATCCATTAATTATGAAATCTAGGAAACCTGAAATTGTCCAATACCATTTTTAAGGATCTTTTCAAGCAGAATAGATTTAATTAAAAAAAAAGCCTGAATTCTGAACAAATTAAATAAAAAGTAATCGTGGAAATCACAGATGATAGAGGAGGAAACTCACCATCAGCAACATTCTTTAGAAAGAGTTGGTGATTTTGTCACAGTATCATTTCTAAATGGTCTTGCAAATGCACCTCAGTCATAACAGGTGTGATAATCTGGAGGAGGAGATGCTGTCATTCAGAATACTAGCAGCTATAAATACCAAACCCCTCAAAGTTAATGCCTAAGTTCCCAGGCACTTCCAATATAATTAGATTCTTTCCCACTAAGGAGTTTCATAAATTCATTTCAACCATCTACAGGAGCCTCTGGAATTTCTAATATGCCCTTTAATTCAATGCTTTTCTGAATAAAAGTTCAATACTCTATGTCTTTATTACATAATTTTTTTAGGATAGACAACTTAAAATCATTTTCCTGTCAAGAGTGCACAAATCTGGAAATTTCTTAGTACATTCAGTTCAATCTATTTTGACATGATAGCAGTAGAATGCACTGATATTTTGTCTGTAATTAATGTCAGATAAATGTAATATCTGTGCTCAGGCCAAAAAATTGACATGATTTACTGATAGTGCATGTGCACTAAATAAAGACTCTTTCTTGGCCCTATTTGAATAAATACGGCTACTGTTAAAATACCTGGTAGTTTATTTGCAAGGTAAGTAGAGAGAGTGAGTCAGCTGAATCTTGCCATGCCATGATCAGAGGGGAGTGGATAAGCTCTGCAGTCTTAAACATAACTCCATTAAATTTTTCTACAATTCTATCAAGGCTAATCATAATTTTGTCTACTACAGAATATGTTCATTGCATGGCAGCAGCTCACTCCAACAGAAAAAATAGCAGGTGAATTTTTGTCTGTATGAAGCTGAAGGGTAAGATGCTTGTTATTTATAGAGAAACCAAGATTGCATAGTGCATTTTTAGATGTTTGCAGAATAAAGACATCAGGAATGCTCACCTGCAGGAATTGATTTCCCTGATTTCCCTTAGATGAGATTTCCTTTAAAAATACGACATAGTTTGAAGTCTAGTCACAGCTTATGCTGTCAAAGTTGTGTTATTGAAGAAATCATTAGTACCAGGGTTCCTGACAGGAATGATCTTAGTACAAAAACCCAGTAAGTATAAAAGCCAATAAGTGAAAGAAAGGTAAGATTAAGTGATATATTATCCGAGGGAAAAAAACCAAAAAACATTATTTTAAATATCAGAGGAAGGCTTTGCTTTTTTAAGTATTTTATAGCATAATTGTATTATCTTAAACATCTTTACATTTCTTTTCTGGTCATTAACTAATCTGGTCTCCGCTTAACAATGTTTGAATTGTTCATATCTTCAAATTCTATGTTTAATTAATGCTTTTTTCTAAATATTGGAGATATATATATATAGGTCATTTAATAGTTGGGATAAGGACTCAGTTTGATGTTAAAAAAACTACAATTGGGTGTTTGTATGTCAGTGTGTACAGATGAAGGATTATCTGTGGCATCTGGAGGCTATGTCAGATCTGGTACATTTGAAGTCAAAATCTAAGAACAGGCTGGGGCATTCTAGCAGTATTCCTCATTGCAGGGCACAATGAGCAAAGCTGTTCTGTAAAATGGGTTTAAGACTACGTCAGCATACTGCACAAGTTGATGTCAGCAGTTATGAATTAGAAATTTGATGCATTTCATACACACACAAAGAAAATAGGATTCATACACTTTAATATCCTAGAATGGTCATTCCTTTCCCCCAGACATAAAGTTTACTCCCATTTAATGGATGACCAATCCTTCCCTCTGCAGCAGATATAGTGGAACCATGGAGGGGAATATGAAGAAGAGATCTTAAAAGGGTTAATAAAAATTTACAAAATGATTTTCCAATTAAAAACTGGGAGATTTTGCATAAATGTTTCTATTTTACTTATGTCTTCTACAGAGAACAGGCAATACAGATAATTCTATTTTTTTTCCAACACAAAACATAGGTGACCTTGTTGTTTCTTGATTTTTCCATTCTGACATTTCAAACTTCTTTCAAAGGAAATGTCTTACAGATAAATCATTTTCTCTCCATTTTTCTTGTCCTAACAAAGTTAGATTCTCCAAAATATTCTTTCCTTTGGGGACAAAAACCTCAAAAATCTGGTCCTTGCTAGAGAGAGACAATTCCACTTGTTAAACAAAAAGTTCCTTAAATCTGTGACTCTAATGTTCAACAGCACAAAAGTCGTGTGAAAGACACACACAGCTCTTCTCCGTGTCTATGTTTGCACTAATAAACTGAGCAAGGAATGGACCTGAGCTCTGCCATGTGATAATTCCAGCTCTTAAGTTGGTACTATCCATGGCACATGTCTGGCTCCAGCTCACTAACATTCCCGCAGACAATGCCTGGGCACACTGCAAGGTTAGCACCTGACAGGACAACAACCAACAGAAAAGTTGGTTTTGAACCCTGTGTTTTATGAGAATAATGAAGACCAGCTGCATGGACACAGATTGCATTATGATCAAGAATGTGCCTGATCTATTTTATTTGCACAGATACAGCAAATGAGAAGAGAGGAAAGACCTGCTCCTGGAAATGTCCTAGTATGCACTAGATGAAAATTGTACTTCTGCTACAAGACTTGCAAATATTTCATTAACAGCAATCTGGTTTTCTATAAGATTAAACTGAATAGCACTAAAGCAGCTTCTGCTCTCACGCCACATTCCCTCACTGGGGCCTGAAAGAATTGAAGAATATTTGAGCTTCTTTTCAGTAGGGTCAGAAAAAGATACCTGGTCTTGTGCATGAAGCCAAAAAACCAGAATAGTGGGAGGGGTGTGTGTGCTCTTCGAGGATTAATTTGCCAGTTCAAACAGGTAAGAAAAAATCAGACTTGAGAACAAAATGACATTGTTCAAAGTAATTATTTATCTCTTGTGTTTTGTTTTGCTTGGTTGATTGGGGTTTTTTAGTTCTTCCTAGGTTCTAATCTTTCAGCTACTTTTTTTTCCTTTCTCCTACCTGTTGATTTTGTCTTTATCTTTTGGAGGGAAGTTATGAAATCGTTGGTTTCTTATTGGCAAGCATGAAAGCTTGGTATTTTATCATCAGTATTCACTGCACCATTCAGATAAGAATTCATTCTGAATATAACCCTGTGTGAGGAGATTTACTGCAAATTACTGCTCTCTGTGGAAGGTTACAAATGCCAATAAGATACTGGAAGCTCAGAGATAATGCTCAGCACTCTGCAGCCAACATGTAAGGGTCAGCTAGATAAGTGAAAGGCAGATTGTTTTCCATCACACTGATAATTTCCATTTCATTTGCCATTTTGTCCCTGCTTAATTATATACTTTATCTAAATCAAGTAGAATCTGAAAAACTTTTTCACTAAGGTTTTTGCATCTAAATAAAAAATAATTAAAATCATTTCTATGCAAAAGAGTGAAAATTTTGAGTTTGTATTGAACAGATCATGCTAATGCAAGCAGCAACATGAAAAGATCTCTCTAAATTTTCTTTTCTTCCTCTCAGAGTGCAAGCAGTCACAGTGTCAGCACATTTCACTTGCAGATTCCTCACTCAGATCTTAGTGCTGTTCAATAGTTTTCAGCTCCAAAAATGATCAAAGTAGGGCATAACCATCCATTTCCTTTCACTAAGCTCATCAAGGTTGCTGTTGTATAAGATCTGCTTCCACTGACTCACCTTTGTCCCAGTACCTCCAACCTGTATGTGTGAAACATCAAAACAAATAACAGTGTGGAAGGGTAGATACATTTGGATACTATAACATGCACATATCTATATATATCTATCTCATAGATATATGCAGTTTTATTAAATACATGACTTCTCTTTGATGTAGTGCAGATGGTGCAGTGGGGGAGAGAAAGCATCTGGGTTAACACAGAGGCTCCTACACAACCTCCTTGTCCCATGCAAGAGATGGTGTAGTTCTGCTGGGAGCTTGGTACTGAGCATAGTGGTTCCTGATCTGAGGCTTCCATGGGCTCTTCTCTGCTCCATGAATCCCCCAGTGGATGGAGAGATGATTCCCGACCTGATGCATAGTTGTGGGACTTTCCTCCTTGAAGTTGTTTTTCAGCCACTTTTGGTTATCCCAGTACTCCAACACACTTCAGTGTCCTTATTTTTAGTACTGGCTGAAGAACACCTTTATGATGATCAGGTCATTTGGGTTTTGATGTGCTGTTCATTTCTGATTTGCTTCCCTAATGCTGGTGCTAATGATCTGGACACTATGAGTGGGACTTCTTGAAGATCTACAAGTTGTTTTGCCCATTTGGCTATTTTTTTGGTCACAGCAAAACTATCCCACTGTCTGACAGGGGGTCCATCATGTTTTCATCAGGGGGTTGATCATAGAATCATAGAATGGTTTGTGTTGGAAGGGACATTAAGATCATCCAGTTCCAATCTCCCTGCCGTGGGCAGGGACACCTGCCGCTAGACCAGGTTGCTCAGAGCCTCATCCAACTTGGCCTTGAACACTTCCAGGGATGGGACATCCGCAACATTTCTGGGCAACCTGTTCCAGTGCCTCACCACCCTGTGAGTAAAGAATTCCTTCCTAATTGCTAATCTACCTCTACCCTCCTTCAGCTTAAAGCCATTACGTTTTCATCTACTTCTGCTACAACACAGGGTTGATTGGAACAACTGTATTACAAGTGGGACCCATGGGAACAGTAGTAAATCCTGGAGCTCAAGAAGAAACATCTGAAAATAGAAAAATAATCCAAGGACGAAAGCCTTGGCAGCTCCATTTCTATATTCTCATACCTGAATCTTAATGCTTGGACCTCTGACTTGTGAAGAATGAGGATCTCACTGACTGGGATTCAACATACATTTTATCCTGTTCTAGAAGGAAATCCAGAAATTCAGTCTGGACTATATTAAACTGTATGTCTTTACTCTGCACTTGACCTTCAGATTCAAATGCCTTAAGTAGAGAAATTTGTAACCAAGGAAACATGAATTATTTCCCTTATTATTCAGTGAATTTGATACAAACTACAGAAAGCATTTATCCATTATCACTCTAAAGCTAGAATGTTGTCCTTCTTCCTTTTCTTTAATTTCTTTCTGTCTTTGATAAATGACTTATAGCTTCACTGTCAGATATCATGGATATACAGACCATGGTAAAAGAAATAAAAAGAAAAAAGCAATTATGCTTCTTGACATATATGAAGAAAGATTTATGATTTCTCTTTCCTCTGTAGATGAAATGTTTCTTGCAGAGCTGTAGTACATTAGCCAGCAGTTCCCTCTGAAAAGAGTTGTAATGGGGGTGGGGAAGGGTCGTGTCAAAGATTTCATATTGTTATGATTGTGTCTGGTTTTAATTAACAGTTTTGACACCTTTAGACATAACTAATTTTAAGAAAGTGCTGTGAAGAATAGTGATGATATTCTGACTAATGCACATTATCAGGACTAAAAAGACCAAAGTTAATCATTTAAGTTGGCTACAGAATTTTCTTCTCTGACTAAAGCAATGTTCAAGATTTCTTAAGCTTTGTTAGACCTCAGTCAGGCTGAATATTGAGAAAGTATGAACATGGATTTTTAGTGAAGGAGAGAAGGTGATTAGACATAATCAGCAAAAGCCAAATGAATTCTTTGGTTTCTTCCACTGAAGAAGTAAAAATAATATCCTGCATGACTAAAAAATATAACACTGGATTTTCCAGTCTTTGAGGTTACCTTTTCTGAGTTTTTTTCTCTCTGTCCACAGCCATCTGAAGTGTACCAAATAAAAAAACAAGTTGAGCAAGTTTGAGCTGGCTTCCCACCAAATCTCCAAAACTCAGCGAAAGCCTTTTCCCTCCCTTGCCCTTTAGGCAAAGGGAAAAAAAACAAAAAAAACGAAAAAAAACCAAAACAAACGAAATAAAAAAAAAAAAAAAAATTAAAAAAAATTAAAAATAAAAAAAAAAATTGAAAAAAATGGAAAAAAAAAAAGGAACCCCCGGGGGGAAAAAAAGGAAAAAAAAAAAAAAAAAAACCAAAAAAAAAAATATCCTTCAAATATACCCCGTTAATAGAGAGCTAGCGAATAAATACAAAAAAATGAATTAAATATTTCCCTGAACGAGACAGCAGAACTGTGCGAAGCACCAACCAACTCCCCAGACCTCCCAGAGGGACCGGAGATAAGGGCAGGTCTAAGCAAGCAAAGATTGTCTGCGGAGAGACCTGTCGCCTTCAGCCACCGGAAGAGAGAAGAGAGCGAACTCTCTTATCTCCACCTTGTTTATATGTTGTGTTATGCCAAAGGATGATATGGAATACTTCCTTAGATTTCTGACCCCTGTTGCTAAGGAAGGCCTAAAAAACCCAAAAGCCAACCCACTACACAAGTGCACAAACTAGAAGAGTTTTCCATGTTGCTGTTGATGATGTATATGCAGTTTTGCTGTAGGCAGGAGTCACCCAAGTGACAACTTGCAAGGAAATCTTTTTGTGAAATTTCTTAACAATTTGAGATGAAAACCAAGGTGTCAAATTGTGAAGGTGCAAACAGCAATTAAACTATTCAGAGAATTTTACTATATGACTTATTATTATCTGTCAGAGTACCAAAGGAATTGATGATTAGTGGAAAAAGAAGGAAGCTACTCTTGGTGCACATAGCAATTCAGATTAGTTCAAAGCCTTCTGGTATAACTATACCAGATTGGCAATATGATATGATTTATGGACTGCTAATTAAATCTCCCTTCTCTGTGTCAGTATAAATATCTTTATCTACATTGGTAGCAGATAGCCAAGCCAAAAATTATATGATGACTGTACATGGGATAGTGATGAAAAATTAGACTCAAATAACTGAACACTTGGTAAATACGATACAAAAAGACAATCACAAGCAGAATCTGTCAACTATTCCCAAACAAAGTTGAACGTATGATCAATAAATAGTCCTTGCATTTTCTGTAATCCTGTAATGAAAATACTTTTATAAATATATTGGATGCACCCTCAGCAAGTTTGGTGACAGCACCAAGCTTTGTGGTGTGGTCAACATGCTGGAGGGAAGGGATGCCATCCAGAGGGACCTTGACCAATTGAGAGGTTGGTCTACATGAACCTTATGAAGTTCAATAAGGTCAAGTGCAAGGTCCTCTATCTGAGTCAGGGCAATTCCAAGCACAAATACAGGCTGGGCAGAGAATGGATTGAGAGAAGCCCTGAGGAGGACTTAGTGGTGTTTGTGGATGAAAAGCTGGAGATGTGCACTTGCATCCTAGAAAGCCAACCACATCCTGGGCTGCATCAAAAGATCAAATAATTCAGATTAAACATTAGGAAAAAATAAAAAAAACCAACACACTGAAAGAGTAATTAGACATTGGAATAAGTTGACCAGAGAGAAAGTGGTCACCATCTCTGGAAATGTTCAAGAGGCGTCTGGATGTGACACTCGAGGATACGGTTTAGGGGTGATTGTGGTGATGCTGGTTTGACAGTGGGGCTAGATGATCTTGAAAATCTTTTCCAACCTCAAAGATTCTATGATAAGGAGTATTACCAGAGGATCAAGGCTCTCATGACAACCCTCCCAGAGAACTGTGTCCTGTGCTGGGATCCTCAGCATAAGAAGGACATGAATCCATTAAAGAGAGTCCAGAGGAGGCCACAAAGCTGTTCAGAGGGCTGGAGCACTTCTCCTATGAACAGGCTGAGAGTTGGGGCTGTTCAGCCTGAAGAAGAGAAGGCTCCAGGGAGATCTTATAGCACCTTCCTGTACCCAAAGGAGTTACAAGAGAGCTGGAGAGGGAGTTTTCACAAGGGCATGTAGTGATAGGACATGGGGGAATGGCATCAAACTGAAAGAGGATAGGTTTAGAACAGATATAAGAAAGAAATTCTTCACTAGGAGGGTGGTCAGACACTGGCACAGGTCAGGTTGTCCAGAGAGATCATGGATGCCCCGTCTCTCTAAGTGTTCCAGGCCAGGTTGGATGGGGCTTTGAGCAGCCTGGTCTACTGGGAGGTGTCCCTGTCCATGGCATGGGGAGAACTAGATGATCTTTAATGTCCCTTTCAGCCCAAACTATTCTACAGTTCTATGACTCTACATGCAAAGTATTTCATTAAGGTAGACCCACTTACAGTAATTGCTAAAATGTTATGAATTCCTTGATTCTAATTCACTGTTTAAGTTACCAAAGGTAATTTTGTTATTTGAGAATAATTTAAAAACTATAAAATAGCTGATTTTTATTACTGTATTATGATTGATCAAATGACTATTGTATGGGAGTTAGTTTTGCCCAGCAAATAAAAGCTATATCTGTGATATAAAATTCTATGTGTTATAATGTAAGCAATTTCTTTTGTAAAATAAGTTGTGCAAGGATGGAGTTCTCATCACTTGATCCATAAAAGAAAAATTCTTTTACCAACCAACTTTGAGCTGTAGCATATCCAGATGAAATTCAGTACTGTTAAAATAAAGTCCATTTTTTTTCAAATACTCTCATCATTGGGTCCACAACTTCTAGTACACATAACATTATTGGACTCCACTCAATCATGGCTAGGCTTTGCAAACGAAGATTTGGGAAGGACTCTATCCACATTTGTTACAAGCACGCTGGTGGCTAATAAGGCCAATACGAGATAGACACGTCCGATTGCAAAAGGCACAGCAGAAAGATTCCTTAGATGGTATATTCTGCAAGGCACAATTCTTTCTGTGTTGCCTTTTCTCCTCAAGAGTGATCCTGTGTGCGTTCTCAAAGGAAGGAGCAGCGTTATAGATGGTGTGTCTCCAGGCCTCTCAATTGGAGGCCAGAGTAGACCAGTTATGTTGATCAATATGACCAAGGCTGAGATGTTGTTTCAGGGAGTCCTTGTATCTTTTCTTCAGGGCTCCTCTCTTGCGGCAGCCAGTGGCAAGTTCACTATAAAGCAAGATCTTAGAGAGGTGGTGGTCCTTCATCCTGGAGATGTGCCCTGCCCAACGCAGCTGTGTTCTCATCAACATGGCCTCAATACTTGTGACTTCTGCTTGCTCTAGAACAGATGTATTGCTCACATAATCTGACTCGTGGATGTTTAGGATTGTACGGAGGCAGCGTTGATGGAAACGTTCTAGGAGTCGCAGGTGGTGGCAGTAGGTGACCCATCATTCAGAACCATATAAAAGAGTAGACAGCACAATGTCTCTGTAAACACTGATCTTGGTACTTTTCTTCAAGTGTTTATTACGCCGTACTCTTTTATGGTGTTTTCCGAAAGCACTAACCTTTGCTAACCTGTGGACTCCATTACAAGAAGAACTAAAATGGAGCAGTAGAATATTTTAACAGTGAACTTGCAGAAGAATATTATAAAAGCTTAGATTTTTGTGTCTCTGTAAATGCACACTAAATCTTGATTTTCTTATTTGCTTGAGGAATTAAATTGTTGTGGGTTCAGACAGTTAACATGACTTCTTTGTACTATAGTATTCTGTATTTGCATAGCACCTCTCCTCTAACAGGGTGAGTGATAGGTAAGTATTTTTTATATTTCTATTTCACAGAATTTCAGAATATTTGAGGTTAGAAGGGTTGCATCAGGACCATCGAGTCCAACTCCTAGTCCTGCACAGGACATCCCCAAAAATTATACCGTATGCCTAAAAGAGTATTGTTCAAATGTTTCTTGAACTCTTCCAGGCTTGGTGCTGTGACCACTTCCCTGAGGAGCCTCCTCCAGTGCCCAACCACCCTCTGGGTGAAGAATCTTTTTCTAATGTCCAACCTAAATTCCCTTAACACAACTTCAAGCCATTCCCTTGAGTAGTTCTTGTTGTCTACTATGTTACACCGTATTCAGCATTTTGGAAGGCCTAATGCTGATGACATTGCACTTGTACTATTTATCCACAGAGAATAAGAGTGAAAAGGGAAATGATTTATTCTAGATGTCAGGAAAGGAGACAGGTGAAAGAATTCTACAGTTCTGATCTTATCGACATTATGTTTCTGTGAAGGAAACAAAGGAAACTCAAAATACTATATTTCACTATAATCACTGGTTGCAGCGCTATCCCAATTTCTTTTGTAATAAATGACATGTAATCACCCTAAAGTAAGCAGATAATTAATTCAGGAAAAAGTATATGGGATAGAAGGGAGAGTTCTCACATGTGTTACAAGACTTTTCCCACATCTGCACAGCATTGCGGTCCATCACATCAATTTCATTTGATTCTGTGATTGGATTTATTTCTCCTGACTTTGATGTTTTGCTGCACCCTGGCAGGACACAGAGTGCCCACAAAAGCAGCTCTATCTCTGCCCTCCTCAGCTAGGTAAGGGAGAGAAAATATAAGGAAGGTCTCATGAGTCTAGATAAGGGCAGGGAGAGATCACTCACCAGTGACTATGACAGGCAAAACGGACTTGACTTAGGAAAATTGGTTGAATTTATTACCAGTCAAAATCAGAGCAGGATAATGAGAAATAAAATAAATCTTAACAACACCTTCTGCCCACCGCTCCTGCCTTCTTTGGCTTACATTTATTCATGATTCTCTACCTCCTCCCCACCTAGCAGCACAGGGAGACAGGGAATGGATGTTACAGTCAGTTCATCTCCTGTCATTTTCTCCTCAGGGAGAGGAGTCCTTCCCCTGCTCCAGAGGGGTCCCTCCCACTGGAGACAATTCTCCATAAACTTCTCCAACATGAGTCCTTCCCATGGGCTGCAGTTCTTCACACACTGCCCCAGCATGGGTCCCTCCCTCAGGATGCAGCCCTTCAGGTGCAGGCTGCTCCAACGTGGGTCCTCCACAAGGTCATAAGTCCTACCAGAAAACCTACTCCAGTGTAGGCTCCTCTCTCCTTAGGTCTGCAGGTCCCTCCCAGGAGCCTGCTACAGCACAGACCTCCCATAAAGTCACAACCTTATCCACCTGCTCCAGTGCGGGGTCATCTACAGGCTGCAGATGGATCTCTGCTCCCCTGTGGATGTCCATGCGCTGCAGGGACACAGCTGCCTCACTAAGGTCTGCACCACAGGCTGCAGGGGAATCTCAGCTCTTGTGCCTGGAGCACCTCCTCCCTCTCCTTCACTGACCTTGGGGTCTGCAGGATTGTTGCTCTCACACATTCTCACTTGTCTCTTCTCAAGTGCAATTACTTCTGCCCAATAACTTTTTTCTCTCCTTCTTAAATGTGTTATCACAGAGGCATTACTACCATCACTGGTTGGCTTAGCCTGGGCCAGCGCCAGGTCCATCTTGGAGCCAGCTGGCATTGGCTCTGTTGGACATGGGGAAGCTTCCAGCAGCTTCTCAGAGAAGCCTTCCCTATAAAACCTCCAGCTACCAGAATCTTGCCATGCAAATCTGAAACATTTGTTCTCTATCCAAAACAGAGAGACAACAGACAATTCAGTTCTCTGAACATAAGCATTCCTGTCTGTTCGGGAAGCCTCTAGCTCCTGCTACAGAAAGGTACAAGACTCGCCAAGACACGTGTTGCATTTGTCAACACCATGCAGGTGTTTGGACAGAGTAGGACATCCCATAGGCAACCTATGTTTAGACATCTGAGCTGAGACCACACATATACACATTTTCAGAATATAACTCACTTCCTTCTTTTGAACCATGTAATTCACAACAATGAAGTGTATTGAGAGGAGGTACCTACCCTTCCTCTGCATTTAGTAGAGTGAGGCTAGGGACTTAATTCAGTTTACTTCTTTGGTTATGCTTGACGCTAAATATGTGTTCATTGTAACAGGAAAAAAATTGAAAAATTTATTGAAACAGTAATATTTCATAATATGGACTTTGAAAACTGAACCCAAACCAGAAGCCTCCTTACCACCCACCCTCCCCAAAAATGTCACTAGAAGTTAAGGTTATCTTCCTGCTGTAAAACTGGATCTTCAACTCCTAGTTGAAGATAAAAGCCATTGGAGATAAATTAGGAGCCTGAGATTTCATCACCTATAGGAAAGTCTTTAAAAAGAGGACAGGAATACTTTGTGTGTTGCTATTACTACTACCAGATATGCTAACACAGAAGATAAGGCATTTTTGGGGAAGAAACAACTCCCAGATATTTTTGCAAATATGTTAATGAAATGCAAAAAATAATATTTTCCATGAAAGACTGTGACACTGAAATCCCAGCAAATAAGCATTACTGAAAGCCTTCATAATTTCTGAAATAACCTCAACTCCTTTGATGTGTTTCTTTCTTGGGGAACACAATATAAAATTTCCAAAGTCCTGAAACCTGTACCATGATGAGGCCATTACTGGAATTTCAAGAATTATATTTTACCCTAATGCTACGTGAGGTACTTGACCCAGTGGACAGGCACAGATCAGGATTCAAAGTCAGGATTCAGTGTGAGTTTGAAACATCTGAGTTTAGAGATCTATGTATGCTGAACTACTGTTATAGAGATGTACTCAGTACAGACAGTGGAGCTTGAAGGACGGTATAGAAGCAGCCAGGATGGAGCTGTTGTCTGCACAGTCAGGAGGAGCTTGTTAGTAGCACAGGCATATTATGTCAGCTGAAATGTCCCTAAGATCTGCTTTAGAAGAGCTGAAGTACTACATAGCTTCCACAGAGATTTGTCTAGATGTCCATTGGGAATGGCAGGAAGTCAGACATCTCCAGCTCAATCCAACAGTGCATAGAATCATAGAATCATAAAATCAGCCGAGTTGGAAGGAACCTCTGAGATATCAAGTTCAACCCTTGATCCACTACCGCCATGGTTACCAGACCATGGCACTAAGTGCCACATCCAGTCTCATCTTAAAAACCTCCAGGGACAGAGAATCCACCACTTCCCTGGGCAGCCCATTCCAATGCCTGATTACCCTCTCTTCAAAGAATTTCTTCCTAATATCTAACCTAAACCTC